>NC_079161.1:13480544-14084549 GCF_947563725.1 Argiope bruennichi
CTTCCAGAGAAATAAGTGAGATAATGAAAGGATGGGGAATTATTGGATCACTTCAGAAGCGTCACTCTCATAAAGCAGTAGCTTTGCGCTCTGTAAATGAAAGACAATGCTATGTCTCCTTTTCGCCAACTTTTGAATTATAGCCACAGACAAATGTAAACAAAAGCATACATTTTGGATAATAAATTTCGGTATTATAAATTTGCTTAGATATTTTTCTCGGAATGAAATGCATTATCCTATTTTAAATGGATCCTATACCGATGTCCTGGTCTAGGGGTAGCGCGTCTTCTCCTTGTTCTAGGCGTTCCGAGTTCGAGTCCTGGTTTGGGCGTAGTTGTTCTCTTCCTTGTGTTCTCTTTGTGAGGTGCGTGAATGAGTCACCCCTCCCCATAAAAAGGGGTTGTGCAAGCGAGTGTGCGTGTTCTATCTTCATTTGAGCTAGAAGTCAGACTTCTGCCCTCGGGTGCTCAGGGGTCTTTACCCTCAGAAGCTACTGCTCAATGTTTGGCTTAAATAGTCACAAGACAAAAAAAAATAGATCATATGAAAAATTTGTTATATTTACGAGTAAGATTCATGAATGAATTGCGTTCCCTAAGCGAGGCTTCAGAAAACTATATGGAACTTATATTATATTATATTATATTATATACTTTCTAATCAATATTTTTGAAATGTAATAAGTCTTTTATCTGGCTTTGAAAGAGAAACGCATTTACTACTTATGGTAAAGTAGTTTTTTTTTTTTTTTTTTTTTTTTTTTTTTAAGAAAACAGATATTTTTTTACTGCACTGCTGGTTTCCGTATTGGCACGAGATCACTGAATACAAGTGGTGAATTTTAATAACTGTTAAATATATCTGTTATTAGAGAACATATCTTCTATGCGAAATGTGCGAAATGTACGAGGATTATCTGTGCATCACTTGCAACATCAAAAGTACCTCCAATATCTTTAATTTCCGGAACGTCCTTCGCTTTCTGCCCATGTCACGTAGTCCCTCCCTTTAGGCTATAACTAAACAAGACAACCACCACCTACCTCTCTCTTCGTCTTAATCAATCCTCCGAAGCACACACCCCCCCATCTCAACTCTTCCCCCAATAATGCTACTTCAAGAATAGCACAAAAGAACGAGAACAGAAAAACAAGGCACTCTTGTCCCATGATGCATTGCTTGGGCTAATGCTCTTAGGACTAATCAAACCTCAAGTGCGCGGGGTGACATTCTCGGACAGGGCACTTCTCCAACCCCATTACTATTCCTGGGGTCTCCCTGAGCACATAAAAATTACTTTTTGGCGTCCCGAGAGGTTACGGCTAATCAGATTTATTTGTTGTACTGTCCACTGCGACTTTCCGTCAAGACAGCAGCTTGTTTTGACTGTGGAAGGCTTTTAGAGGAATGTGGCGAAAACAAGTGTGGATTTTGTGCTCCGAATAATGTGTAACAAAATTTTCAGGTTATTTTGGTTTTCTTGTGAGGATGAATGGAGGAATGGAAGCGTACTGGCTGAATATTGTATTATTCTTTATTGATTAAGTTACAATATCTTTAGTTTAGGAACATATCCAGATGTTTGTAATTTTATAACTTTTTTTGTTAACTAGTTTTATACAAACACAAAGAACGACTTGAGATTTAGATTCAGATTGGAAAAAACTTGTATTTTCTAAATTAGCATTATATTTCGTAAGAAGCAATAATATCGTACTATACCTGTAAAACCGTAAAATCTATATACATAAAACACTAAGGCACGTGGCTCAGAAATCACCCTTATTACTTATTATCGAATGGCAACAGGAAAATGTAAACAAAATACCATACGAATCTTAGATTGCCTCATGGAATATATTTACTGCTTCACTAACTTGGGCTGTTCGCTTAGTTAATGGATGAGTTTGCAAAATATTATTAAATGTTTTGGAAAAGGATTCGCCGTGTCAACAAAACAGTTCATTTAGCCAGGAGAAAGAAGCCAAGAAATAAGTTTCAAACAGAAAGTTTAATCGATCGCGAAAATAGTCTTAACCGTCACCAGAAGGGTCATTGTTGACTTTCCCATGGAAAGTGAGGTTAATATCTTCCAAAACAATTATTTTACAAAAACTGTGTTTGTATCATTTCAAGATAACAAACATTTCGGAAATGAAATTGATTTCATAAATAGGTAGAGTTATCATCTTTTAATTTTAACAATATCGTTTAGTTCAGTTTGTAAATTTTAATTTTAATTAATTCAAATGAGTTCATGTTTTTCTCTTCGTATCAAATAACAAGGTGAAGAAGTACATTCTAAAGAAGTACATTTAAAAGAAGTACATTCTACTACAGATTAAACAGTCAGTAATCTAGGTGAACAAGTTGGTCGCCAAAAGCAGCTAGTGTATTTATAAATCTAAAAAAAAAATCTATAAAACTTTTATTTATGAGAGTTAATTGAGTACTAGCTTTTGAAGCCAGTATTTTACTCTTTTGAATAACTTTTTGTGGTTGATTTTTATTTTGTTAGATTTGATTCCATTCTAAATTCTAATTACTAAAATTGGAGAAATTTTCAAATATAAGACGTCATAGGGTGAGAATGTTTCAGCCTTCATTTGCGTGTTCTTGTCTTCGGTTGATTCGATTACAACAACTATTGCATTCTGACATTTTCCGGGGTTATATTAAGAAAAACCTTATAATGTTCATTCATTTTTATTAATTGAAATCTAACTGAAATTTAAAAACCTTTTCCTTAGTGAGTATTTATTACGTAATAAATAATTAGGGACCATATTTAGTAGTTTAAGCTCTAACAATCTGGTATTTTAAAGCATTTCACGTAAATTTCGGAAGACAGATCATGATGGTCCTCATGACGGATGACATCAAAATAGATGATGCATACAAAAAATACTCCTATCTTAAAGTTTCGTCATGTTAAAAATGGCGTTTGATATATTGAGTGAAATGTCTGTTTCTTTGTTAAATCTATGGATGAGAACTACATCCATAAATAACATCCATCCTATAAAAGGCGAAAGCTTTGCTAAGCGACGTTCTTATGAAGTAGATCAAAATTTATGGGTCAAAATTTATTAAAAGCACTTATTTAGTTTATTGTTTTTATATATCCATGGGGAAAAAGATTCTTCCATGGAGTAATAAATTTAAATCTGTTTTCTTGCCTCGTTCACTGGTGATCTTGGATTCCCGTCCTTTCGCTATTGTGGTGTGGAAATTTGGAGAGGGGGATGCCAACACAGGTGTCCTTCCTGTCATCTGACGCGGTTCAAAATGACAAAATACTTTCCAAAATGGCCCTAGTGTTGCTTTAAAACGGGGCGTTAATATAACTAAACTGAACTAAACTTAGGCCTGCAAAAATTCAAAATGATGTGATTTTTGAAGAACATTTGTTCGGTGTTTCTATGAAATAACATCACCTTCAGATGGCTCTTCTAATTTATGGTTTTTTTTTTTTTTTTTTTTACTTAATTAATCTCCCGTCAGAAAGATTCGAGAGACTATCGTTTGGTGTCTTTGTATTTTTTTCAGCTTTAATTATCGCACTATTGCAATACCTGTTCTGTTCTGTTCTGTTCGTTCTTTAACGAGCTTTTGTTTACTTTTTAACCGCACATTTACAAATTGTAAATATTCCTAAAAAAATCTGTAAATTACGGATTCGAATTTTTTGGTGATTATAATATTTTCTCTACGTTTAGTATATAAGAAAATAAATAAATAAAAAATGTCAGTGCTCATAAGCGTCATCATACTCTTCAACAAATACTCTACCGAAAGTTAAATTGGCACGCCGCAAGTGCGAATATTCTAAAACAAACAAAATGGATAACTAGTTTAATGGGAAGAATGGATGAATGAATTTCTTATATAAGAATAGTAACATAAATAAGAACAATGTCATAAACTAAATTCTTTATTTTACTAATTCTATCATATTGATAAAGAACAAAAAACTCTTGTCTCAAATCAAAAAGATATGTGATAGCATTGAATGTAAGGTAATAGGCAATTGATTATTTCGTTGATGTCTTTTTATGTTTGATTTTCTTTTTCTGTTGTGGGAATTAAGTATCTTATTGCATTACTTCGTTGATTTATCTTAGAAAATTTCTTTGTTGATTTATCCTTTCCTTTTTTCCGCAAGTGTGGCCATGTTTTAAGAAACAACTGTGATTGCAGGTTGAAATCGGAACTTTATGTTCTATTTCTGAGACATTTGGCTCTTTTCAATTAAGTTTTTCCCATTATTATTACAATCTTTTTTTGTAGTTTTTATAAAAAAAAAACATATTATGTAATAACAGAATTTGAAATCAATGCTGATTGATTGGTTGATTATCAGAGTAGAAATACTCTTTTTATTTTTACTTACAAGCATTTTTTGATAATTACTACAGATTAATTCTTAAACTAATTAATAGAATCTAAAAACTAATTATTGTTTAGAAGTGTTTTACGCAACCGATTAAATCAAAAATACACTTTTAGTCGAAAAAAGAACACAGAACTACTTTTTTAGTCGAAAAAATCACTACCATTTTTAATGCATTTATGTCATTGCATGCCGGTGTCCTTCATAGGGGTTGTGCATCTTCCGCGTGATCTGAGCGTCCCGGGTTCGAATCCCGATTCGGGCATGGTTGTTCTTCATCTGTGTTCTATCTGTGAGGTGTGTGAATGTGCCCCCCCCCTTTAAAAAGGGGTTGTGCAAGGGAATGCGTGAGTTTCATCTTCATATGAGCTAGAAGTCAGACTTCTGCCCTCGGGTACCCAGGGGTATTTACCCTCAGAAGCTACTGCACCCTCTTTCCGTGGTAACGCGGACACGACATCATCATCAAGTCATTGCATTTCAATTTTTTATCTAAATATTTCATACTAAATGTATTCCAGCCAAAAATGAAAATAATAATTCAGTTTTAAATCTGATAATCCAGTTTCAGTTGATATTATTAATTCCATTTTTTACTGATAAAAAAGAATATAAATTGAGGATTTACACCCAGCTTTTGAAATAAAAAAAATCATTAACAACTAAAATTTGTATTGAAAATGAAAATAATCATTGGTTTTATAATGTTTGGTACTGCAGTGCATTGAAATATTTTTCTTTAGACAAATTTTAGTGATTATTTTCGTAAATTCTCAAAACAAAGAGAATAGTTGAAAAACGAAAGAGAACTTTAATCTCCAATAAAGGCCTTGCGTTAGCTGAAATAAAATGAAACGGAAAATAACGGCTACGAGAATTCTTATAGCATGAACAATGCAGTTTTTGTCGATAAAATCAGAAATTGGAAATATCCTTCGGAAACGAGCACTTTACAAATCAAAGCGGATAGCCGAGGGCACAGAAACGTAACCACGATAATGAGCTGATGCTAGTTCTAACCGGTGCTTAGGCTGCCAGATCAGAGATTTACCTGCAGTTGCTGTTTTCTCAAATTCGCCTTTTGAGTATCTCGTTTGTAGAGTTCTCAAAGTTCTTCTTATACTCCTACAGCAGTGATTTTGCAGTTTTTGATCTTTAACTAATAGAGTTTGTGTTTCATTTTGCAATTTTCTTAAGTGAAACATCTTTAGTTTTGTGTGAATATGGGCATCTGAGATTTTTTATTTTTGCTCTACAGATTGATGTATCTTCTTTTCAATCAACAAAAATGTTATTATTATTATTATTTTTGAAAAACGAATCCAATAGTGAAATATATTGTTCAAATTGTATTCGTAATTAATCAATAGATTATATATGTTCAATGTTTAGTTAATGGAATAACTAATTCAGGAGATGTTTCTACGTCATCAAGAATTTAAAAATAAAATAATATTTAATAAACAAGCAAAAGTGGTCCTCCCAAAATTTTCTCACATACTCTCAAATACACTTAATTTTCGAAGCGTGTGTAGTGATCGGGCGAAGTATTAACATAGATTGTATTAGGGAAAGTAGATAGGTAGCGCTTTAGAATAACATAGATGAAAGATGGTGCTACGATCACTACATGATTCACCACAGTACTCTCCCTCCAGTGAGTCGGAAGTGAGACGCTACAAGATAATATAATGGCAGAGGCAACATTTCAGTTTGCAGTTCCTAAATCGATAACCGCCAGTGCAACCAAGTACAACTATTGTGTAGCTAACCTTTCTCCTGAAGCAGCAGCTATAGTTCGCGATGTCATCACTCTTCCTGACAAAGTCGATCCTTACAAACAAATGAAAGATGGCGCTACGATCACTACACATGCTTTGGCAATAGATTAAAATCAAAATTTGATACAATACTACAAGTTACATGCCAACTTTGATATATTCAAGTCATTGCCTTTTTCAGTTATTATGTTTACAATGCTTCTAAAAGTACATGTCAATAAACAGTTAATCTCTTGTTAAATTTAGCTCAAAATTTGATAGGTGCCTTCAATATAAATGGTAAAATTATGTACCAAAAAGTGTATCAATCTGACTCTCTTTGTTTTGTATTTATCGTGTTAATTTATATTCGAACAGCTGGACTGGCTTCCACTGAACGGATTTTGCACAATCTTTGATATAAATCTACACATTTCATGTAAATACCATATACCAAATTTCATCTGTCTAGCTCAAAGCGTTTTTAAGTTATCTTTGTCATAGAAGGATAGACAGATATTTTTCAAAAATATATTTTTCGAACTCATGGAAATCTAAAACATGGACATTTCTCAATCTCGCGAGTTCAAAGTTCTTTCAATTCGAATATAGAGAAAGAATTCTACAATTCTTTCTCTATATTTCGCATACGCGAAAGTAAAAAATGCGACTCAAACTGTTAATCCAAACATTGAAGTATGAAGTTTTTAATATTGTATTTATCTATCTTAGTATATTTTTTTAAAAATTTCATTTTTAATTACAGTATAAAAAAGGTTGTGCAGAAAAAAAAAATTATTCAAATTCTTTGAAAAGGTAATTTTTGAAATTCTAAAACAGTGTGAAAGTGATTTTTGGGTAACAATATAATCAGAAGTTATTCCTGAAAAATTTAAATTTTTGATTACTTTTTAATTAAAAAGATTTATTCAAAATTTAGAAAAATTCTTTATTTGTAGAAACTTATTATGTAAGAAATAACTATGTGCAAAATTGGATAGTTCCAGGTCTAAGTCGCGTGGAGAGGGGAGGGGGGGGGATGCCAGCTCAGGTGTCGTCCTCGTCATCTGACCGCGGTTCAAAATTAAGAGGTCCGTCCCAAAATAGCCCTTGTGTTGCTTAAAACAGGACGTTAATATAACTAAACTAAACTAAACTAAAAAACCCAGTTCTAAGTAGTAGTCTTCTCTGTGAAGCGTCATTATCAGCGATTAGTGCGACGCTCAAATCACAGCAAGTAATTTACAGGTAGTATCCAACTAGTGAAAGTTATCATGCTGAATAAATTGAATTATGGCTTTGCAAAACTATTTGTATTCGAAATTTCTTGAAAAGACCCATGTAGGATCATATTCCAAATCTTACCATACTTAATCAGTTGTCAAGTCAGTCCCATAACCTTGTCTCTGATAATTTTTCGATTCATTTATTATATACAGATTACCTGAAGTGTGGTTTACAATTTTTATGATGAGACAAGCATTAATAAATCATTTTTTATAATAGGACCCATGATTATAAACTCAGAGAGAAAGCTATATATTTTTCAGTGAATTTAGTAAAGAAAAGCAAACAGATAAAACGTGTATCTCAGGTTTTGTGGGATATAAGTTACAAAACACATCAACCCAATTGCATGTTGTGTGTGAAGCTCGTATTGTTACACACGGCAAGTGTGTTGAAAACTATTCCAATATTTTGCTATGCAAAATGTTTAATATTTGTATTGCATTCTACCTATCATTATTATGTCCGTCATGTTACGCAATCAAAGCATTTGAAATATCATCGCTACAAATAGAACTCAATTATTCTAAATCTGTATTCCAATGGACATGACTTCTACTTTGTCCTGTTGTACCTTCTTTTTTTTCTTTATTCATTAGTATAAAAACCCTTTTTTCTTTTACAAACACAAGTTCTATTGCATAAATAATTTGCATCTGCATGCCTGATTTATTGACGAACTAGCCGCCTTTGGCGACCAGCCGGTTCACTAATCTTAATGTTCGTTAAAATTTTAATAATTAAATATTTTATGCAATTCCAACTTTAATAGATTCTTCAGCAAAATATTTTAAAACTTCAAATTTTGAGAGTCATATAATTCACTCATAATATTATAAAGGCCTTCAGTCATAACGTGATATGTATCTCTCTCATTTTCTGTTACCCCTCGTAGAATTTATGCTTTAAATTAAAGTGCAAATGATTAATCTGCAATTAATATAATAATATTTTTTACTGAAACAAAGAATTTTTTTTAATAATATGATTACTGATAATAGAGTCGCTGAGCGTTTAAACTTTATGGGCACTAAAGAATATCTTTCTTAATTTATGTAATATCTCAAGAATTTGTCAACAAAATTTCTCAGATTCATCATGAACAGATCGATTAACAATGTTTAATTTTAAATGCATCAAACACTAAGAAAATAAAATGAATCGTTTAAAATAATCGATCTAAAACAGGTTTAAAAAAACTACTTAAAAAACGATGTACTTAAAACTATAAGCATATACAAAAAATATATAACTAACATAAATATAATTTAATTACAAAAGCATGCAACTAACCTAAAAATAATTTAAATCATCCGTTGATAGTGGTTGTCATGACAACAATCTGAACAATGCGCATGCGTGAATTTTCTTCGCCAGTTAGGTAACGCAAATGCGTGCATTTTTCTACGCCAGTTGGGGTGACGCTATGCAGATTATACATTTTTAATTTCCTTTATTCTGTGTCATTTTAATTCAAAAGTACTTCAGAATGAATCTGAAACATGGATTAATTAATAATGTTTAATTTTAAATGCATAAAACATTAAGAAAATAAACAGAATCGTTTGAAATAATCCGCCGAAAAATATTAACCCTAGCCTCATTACTGTTGGGAGAAAAAAAAAAATCTGAAGCCTTACTCATTTGGCGGAAAATTTGGCGGTGGGGGAAAAGGAAGATTTTTTTGGCGGGAAAGTTAATTTTTAAATAATAATTAAAATTCTAATTAAAATTTCAAAAAAAGGGCCCCAGGTGCACATTCCCGACCTCTAAGGTATACATGTACCAAATTTGATAGCTGTATGTCAAATGACCTGGCCTGTAGAGGGCCAACACACACACACACACACACACACACACATACACATTGAGTTTTATTATAAGTATAGATTACATCAATAGCATTTCGGAACACTTTTTTTTGTTGTTTTTGATTTGTTTCGACACCGTTTCTTCCTTCTCTTTATTTAACAATTCTTTATGTAATAAAATAACTTCTTTATTTAATAAGACATAAAATTCAGTTTTTCTAATTTTTGTTCTTTAAATTTATTTTTTTGGGAGGGATCAGAGAGCAAAATATATATTTATAATTATGAAGTAAATTTTTTTTATCATACAGCACTCCCAAATGTTAAAAAAAAAAATTAGAAATTCTTGTTTTGAAATATTAAGCCAATGCATGATTTCACAATAAAATAAAAGAAAAAATAAACTCAAATATTTTTAGATTTGGTCTATTTTTCATCCTTTCACTATGGATTATTTTAATACCCGTTATTAGAGACGATTAGCGAAATAGGTTGAAATAAATATGACACGCACCTCTAAAAATAGTACTTTTAACGTTGGCTTGTGGGACATTCCGTCACGCAATTCGGTGTTTTGCCCCACGTGGAAGGACTTTTTTTTTTTCTCTTAAACAGTAGCTGAAAAGAATGTATTATCTTTTAATATTATAAGAGTCAGAATGTTTCCATTCAATCTGCTCCATGGAGAAATGTGAAAAGTTATTTCTTATTTTGTGGAAGACACACAGCTCAAAATCTGTTCTCAGTGTATCAAGCTATAGTAATGCAACTTACTGTTTGATAAAATTAATTTAAAATATTAGCGAAATAAATTCCTTCAGAATCATAATTAAATAGCATAATATAAATTGCCAGGCATATCGTTTGCAATATTACGTTTAATATGGATTTATCTAAATGATAAATCGTTTGCAGTACTGTAATTAATATGAAAAACGTGAACGAATAATAAACGTTTGCACGATACAGTTTTTTTTTTTTTTTTTGTTTAAATTTATTCTGAACCGGTTAAAGTTACACTCATGTAAGTCAGTTGAGAAAAAAAAAAGAATTACAATTTTATTTTTAGTTTTCACATTTCTATAAATCGAAATTTGTCAAATTCTATACTAAAATTGGATCTATATGGAATCCCTAAAGAGATAACGTTAAAATATTTTTATGTCCGATTACAATATTTTAATTTCTGTAAGCCAAAGAAAAATGATTTATGCTACAATAAACATAACTCGAATTTGAAAACGTACCATTTAAGTGATTATAGTTTTGTTCTTTCAACATTTTGTACATGTGGTTTTCTATTCATTTCTAAACATGATACACATTTCAGATTTAAATTTAATTAAAAACACACTCTATGATTTAAAATTTGATTTTTTAGGGGATTCTAATTTCTAAAGCTATTTTAGGATGGCAACATTTAATTCAACTTATTTATTTTAAATTCATATATGAATATATTTATTAAATAGAAAAAGAATTTTATCACATAGTTTATTCTCATTTTATTAATTAATAAATATTTTCTCTATTTCCTTTTATTTGTATTGTTTTTGTCGAGATATTGTTTTCGTTGTTTCATTTGTTCATTTTCTCTTACATGTTTCACTGTGATTGGATTTTTTCTGTTTTGAGCATTTTCAAATGAATAAATAAATTGATTTACTTTTTATCAGATTGGTCCACCTGAAACAAGCTTGCTTTATTTGTCTGTCAGAACGCTTACAGGTACTCTAAATATTTACTGAATGCAGTAGCATATATTGGTTCATATTAAAAACATGAAAATAAACATCCTGATTGCTAAATAATTCTGGAAAGCTGGAGGAAAAAAGAGAGATGGACTCGAAGAAAATTGTTTTGCCCCAGTTTCTGTAATTAACATTTGGGATATTTACGAATCATCATCTTAAGCATCATTAAGAACGACGGGGTCAATAGAATAAATAGAAAAGCCAATATTAGCTGCGGTTTTCATTAAAGTCAAGCACTGGTTCCGGCAGAATAAATGAACTGGTGTGGGCAATGCAGATCAGGAAAAAGATAGCATTGCTTATTCGAAATGGCAATGAATTGTATTAAATAAATGTCCGGAAACATCGAATTTCTGTAAAAATTCCATTTACAAGTAAATGAAATCGAATTTCTGATAATTAAATCACAAGTCATAGGCGATTATTCTTACTTATTTGTTTGAATTTGGGAGATACTTTTAAGGTCTCTTGCATACGGCGCATATCAGCGTTTTTCAAAAATATGAATAAGTTCAATTTATATGACATCATTATTGCGTGGCCTACGCCGATGCTTTTGTTTTGTAAGTCTGAGTAGCGCTGTGGTGTTTTAATATTAACTTTTAAAAACTTTTTGAAATTTTGTGTAAACTTTTTTACTTTTTCGTATTCGAAATATAGAGAAAGTATCGTAATAAAAAAATTCGATCTCGAGATTTTAATTGATTTCTATGTTTCAGACCTCCCAAATTCTGAAAAAAAAACCATTTTTAGCATTACGTCTACGAACATGTTATCTATTTGGACAAGAAAAATGAATTTTGTCGATAAAATTTATAGCTTGTGATTAAAGTATGAACTGCGAAAATTTCAATGGAATTTCGCATTATGTTTTGTTCTCTTCTAAGCGTTAATTAATTCAAATAATGTTTTCAACACAATCTTATGTTTATCTGTTAATTTTTATAAAAATGAAAAAAGTGACAAATAAATTAAATTAATTAAACATATTATAACTTTTTATCGAATTTTAATACAATTTTATTTAAGCTTTCATCGAGCAATAAGACTAATGTTTTGATATGAAGTGAAAACGATATTAAATAAATTATAGAAATTAGACAAAACATTGAAATGAACTAAATATTAGTCATATATGAATTAGAAAGGCATTTCTGAAGGGAATATGTAACAAAAATAAAAATAGTTATTTATATTAATAAACCAATTGTTCTTGACAAACAGAAAACAAGACACTGATATTTCTAATGCCATTTGTCGAATTATATGGATAAATAGTAATTTTGACATTTTTCAATATTAGAAGGTTATAACTTAAATCGATAACGAAAAAAAGTAAAATTACTACCCAAAAATAAAAATAAAAATGAGTTTTAGATACGTCTTTTAAAATTCCTTATTATAAATAAATGAGATAAAAATAAACCATTATCTTTCTACATAACTAAACTTTGAAATGGCGCCAGAATAGAAACGAATAAGGTATTTCTAACAAAATTAATGCCCAACAACTTATTTCAAACAATTCTTCAACTTGATCGATTATTCCATATCGCATGTTTTATGCAATGGCATGATGCCACGGCGAAAATACGAATCACAGTTGAGGATAAAAAAGAAAGAAACTAAATCGTTTTCAGGAGACCCATATGTTTTCCTTCGGTCAGAACAAATTGCTTCGCGAGCGAATTTCTGTGTGCGTTATCGACCCATACAGTTCTGGCAGTGAAACTCGAAAAATGACTCGGATTGGCGGTGATTCTTATTTTGTATGAAATTGTTATGAATCGCTCAATTGCATCTGAAATAAGATATATTAATCTAGCGGTAATATAACCGTTTATTTTTGAAAATGAAATTACTTATTGAAAATTGCACTACAAAATTTGATCTTTGATATATGTGTTTTTCCCCAACTCAATAATATATCTAAGAGTGTAAATAACACAAATGTTGCATAAAATAAATCCATATTTTAATAACTTCTATTCATATTCTTCTCTGGTTTATTTCATATTTTGTTTTTCGCACATATGGATACGTACAACAGAAAATGCACGAATTTGCGCGAGACATGAACTTAACAAAGCTGATCTCCGTGACTAAGAAATAAATGGGTAAGAATAACTTTTTATTATGCAGGGTTTACAGGCTCCAGTTATGGGGCTCCTAGTAGGCGGCTCAAGCGCAGAAAGGGACTGATATATGTTTGCCACAATTTCATAAGATTCAGACATTCCATGCTTGGCTATAAATTGCCATTTTAGCGTCCCTGCATTTTTCTTTTTCACTGCGTATCGTATTAAGATGGTGGATATTTACACAAAGAAACATGATAAAATAAAAAAAGGGTCAACATACCGAAATTTGGAAAACTGTAGAAAAGAAATGGCAAATAAAATGTAAAAGAAAAAAAAAACACAACCTCACATTAGAAAGAACAAAGAGCAAAAAATGTCGGAATTAATCTATGATATCAATTTTTACCCTCCTAAGAAAACCACCAAATTCTACAAACGCATGCGCAGTAAAATATAATACAGCGGCATGTTGTTGTCCCGTTGGGACAATTATTTGCAGCATTTTTCAGCCTTTCTACGCATGCGCTGAATACTGGCCGTCTTATAACAAGCTGAGTGTAAACCCGACGTTACATTTGATTATAATGCATTTCTATTATATAATTCGACTAAAAAGAGTTTTTGTAGTCGATAGGTAATTTAAATATTGTGCTTAAAGTTTTATTTCATGAAAGCCATGTTGACATGATAGATATTGGTTTATATGCTAATTAAATTGCAACAAATTTTGAATTTTCCGGATTTGGAATTTACAAAATTGTATCAAAACAAAACCTCATTAGATTTGAAAAGCTGCTATGAAAAAAAAAAAAAAAACTTTTTGAAAATGCATACAAAATTTATAAGTGATAAGAGAATGATTTAATTTAATTATATGAGCTTTTGATATTTTTTTTAATGACTTCGATCGCAAATAATCAAAAGCAACTTTAAAATTGTAAAATCTCAATTATGAAGAAATACTTCAAAACCAAAATCACCTGAACATATCATGAAAGTTTCTCCTGGCATCTTAAATTTAAATAGGACTTATTAATTTTATAAGTACTCCTAAATTTAAACAAATTTCATTGATTCTGCGTTGATAAAAAATTATAATTGTTATTATTGCAACCGATGTCATGTATAAAAAATGTATTAAGTATCTGCATCATCATTCCATAGGAGGGCCGCGGTGGCCTGGTGGTAAGGTCGGAGTCGGAGGGTTTCAGGTTCGAGACCCTATTCCACTGAAGAACCGTCGTGTAAGGGGATCTGTTGCACGTTAAATACGTCATGACCAAACGTCCTCCCGCTGGTGTGGTGTGGTGAGGTGGGTGGCAGCTCAAGTGTCATCCTCGTCATCTGACCACGGTTCAAAAAGACGAGGTCCGTCTCAAAATAGCCCTAGTGTTGCTTCAAACGGGACGTTAATATAACTAAACTAAACTAAACATTCAATAGGAAGTATGGAAGTTCAGTTAGTTCCCTTTTCTCAAATTTTAGTTAAATAATGGCAATCCATTTTTCAAAGCATTATAATTGCCTTGCAATTGCTGCATGCCATTTTTAGCGAATAACATGATACCGTGTAATAAAGATGCTGATTTTTAGTTTTTACTATTGAGCGAACCATTAGCTGATGTACTTACACTAAAACTGCAGTATTACGGCGCCGACGTTACGCCGTTCTTATTTTGTTGGTGTGGCGAAATATCTCTAAGGAATAATGAGTGCAATAATTATGCTGCTTTTTATTTTTTCATTTTCACTAAGGAGCGAACCATTAGCTGAGGGTACCATAAAGTTTTGGCGTGAAATCTGCACTACTATTTGGCCAAGGTGCTGTTGGTATTGTAATGATTCAGCTTCTTCCCTGTTTGACCATGGTGACGTTTCTTTTCCCACGCTCCATAATTAGCATCCAGACAGCAATAGCAGCAATGGCGACGCCCTACCGCAGTGTAAGTGCTTCCAGAAGTGCCAGATGGTCAACCCCTTTAAAGTAAGGGCATCTGGGCAATTAGTGCGAGTCCAGATAAGGGACCCCACCTGCATTGTATTTGAAACAGATGTAAACCTGCATTCATTGTATTTGAAACAGATGTAAACCTGCATTCTTTACATTGTGGAGGGTGGCTCCCCAACGCATTCCCACGGTCGACGGTAGACCAGTGAAGTTGTTGCTGAACTATTCTTGGATAACCGGGAAAATGGTCCGATGTGAATGAGGGTGGGAACAGGATAAAAGTGCGAGGAGATTGGAAGAGAAGAATGGTGGACACTGAGGCAGAAAGCGGATTGTCCGACGAGAATTCCACCCGAAAAGATTCGTTGGATCCCTGGAGCTACGCCTGTTTGCGAGAACGCTACGAGTCGGCTAGCTGTTTCCTTAAGAGGTTTCTCCGAATTATTCGAGGAACTATCCTTGTTGTGTCGAATAAAAATCATTTAACCTAGATGATGAACTGTAAACTTATGTAAATAAAGTTGTAAATAAAGAATTTGATCATAACGCTACCTTTTATTGGATCGAGACTTTACAGTACGGATGAACAGCGAATAATATAATAATTGGTATAATAAATATGCAGTTTTTTACTTTCTCATATAAGTAGTATAGAGAAAGTATAGCAACAGTCAAAAAATTCGAACTCGAGATTTTGACGAATCTCCACGTTTTAGAACTACCTGAGTTCGAAAAACCTATTTTTGGAAAATGTCCGTCTGTCTGTCAGTCTGTGACAAAGATAATTCAAAAATGCTATGATCTAGACGGTTGAAATTCGTAATACGTTATAACAAATTTGCATATTTCTGTAAAAGTTTTAGTGAAATATGACGGGGAGAGTCCATCTGTCCGACTGTTTGAATATATAACACGATGACTACTACTAGAAGGATAAAGTTCGGTTAGCAGATTTATACAAGTATATTGTAGACACCTAGCAAATTTTGAGCCAAATTGAACAAGGAGTTGACTTTCTGTCTGTTTGGATTTTCAGAAACCTGTAAACGCCATACACAAAACCGAAGAAAGGAGGGATACGAACAGGTTTGGTTGGTTGATGGAGTTTATTGGCGCAAGACCCATTTTTGATTAAACTGCGCCAAACATACGGTAAGAGCTAATCCTATTTTAAAAGTTTAAAAATTTCTTTCTAAATTGCATCATTTTCCTGAACTTGTCAACCTGTAAAATCTACAAAAAGTAATAGCATGGTAAAACAGAAATTAAGAGTTATTTAAGAATCAAATCGAAAAGTAAAAGCCAATCATTTTTTAAAAGGTAAAAAAGGTGGGGATGGGGAACTTTATGAAGAATATCTTTTAATTTGATTTGAGGAGATTGAAAGTAGCGAATTCGTTCATTGTTAAATTGCGGACATTCTATTAAAATGTGAAGAACCGTCATAGTACACTGACATACTGTACGTCGGGGTGCGGGTTCCCCCAACAGCAAATGTTTATGTGTGAGCCGTGTGTGGCCAATTCTTAATATGGTAAGAATGGTATCAAATTTTCTACAAGGCCAACAATCGATTAGATGTTTTATTCTTTTAAGTTTATTTGCCTCTGTAAGATCCCACTGGATTTGCCATTTGAAATGCAAACTGGATTTAACGTGGTTTTTTATATCGATTAATGGAATAGGAGATTTTAATATACTGGTAGCAGATTTCGCTAGATTGTCTGCTAATTCATTTCCCCGTATACCAACGTGAGAAGGAACCCAGCAGAAAAGAACTTTGAACCCCTTGCAAGTGAGATTATCATGTAGTTCAAGTATGTTAAAAGTCAATGGATGAGAGAAACGGTGGAGTGATGTCAGCGATTCCAAGACACTTTTTGAGTCTGAATAAATGATATAGTTATCAGGTGAACTATTTGAAATGGGAGATAATGCATGAAGGATAGCAGTAATTTCTGCAGTAAAAATAGAACATGAAGGGTGAAGTTGAAATAAGATGGTATCCTTGATAAAAACACAAGCAAATGAAGTACATGAAGAACCTTTCGAACCGTCTGTGGATACGGAGAGAAGAAATTTGTATAGCAAACATGCGGGGAAGTCTTTTACTGGTGTACGCGAGAGATATCGGCTACGTAGACCGAAGAATCAGATGACATTGCATGCACACACGCGGTTGCTATTGCTTCTGCGCTTGTTGTGTGCCGCACACGTATCCGCTTCAATGCGATCTTCCTTGTGGTTTCAGCATGATGGAGTCTCCTCAAATTATGGCATTGACGGGCGTCTCCATTTCAGTGCAACGTATGGTTTACGGGGGATCTTGCGGAACGGTATAGTTCAATGGCTCGCTTGTACAAACGCATAATCCACGATTTTTGGAATAACAAAAAATATTGTTCCAAATATCTGTTATTTCAATCATATTATTAATTAAAAATTATTACTTAATATTAAATATAAAATTTATTAATTGTAATTAATACTTAATTTACTAATTTAATGAACGTGTGATTGAATTCATTTATCTGTTTCAGCTTACTTCTTAAATTTTTTTTCCTTCAAAACTGTTTATTTAATTTATTTATTAGAGTGTACCATTTTCTGGAAAAGATGAGTTAAAAATATATGTCATTTCTTTAAAATGTTTACTTTAGTCCTATATTCTACCAATAGATGGCGCAAGCAGTAAACAGAGTACATGTAATCAAAGTCAATGATGTCACGAGCAATTAAAAATGATCTGTATGGAATAGTGCATCATCAAATACGAATACCGGTCACTCCCGTAAAGTGGAACGGTGACTTCGCACTTTCCAGTGAAGCGTCGCACTTTCCGGTGAAATCACCGCTCCTATAAATTTCAGTGATATGCAATTCAATGATACGATACGATAATTCCAATAACCGGTCCGTTCACTTTTCAATCCAATCACAGATTTCTTTCGAGAGCTTCCATTGGACAGATCGTATCGATTGTTACTTTCCATTGAAGTCACCGCTCCGGCAAATTTGAGTGATATCGTATCGATTGTTACTTTCTATCGTGATCCAAAACCTGTAATCGAAATATCATCAGTAAGATCGTATCAAGGATTTGAATCACACCCCTCTTTGAAAAGTATTGATCACTTGTATTTGTGACTTTTTGACATTGGTTACTTAATAACCGCTCTGAAAATATTCGTCAACCCTACTCGCTTGATCGCAAGACTTCACTTGCTTTAAGTACTTCTTCTGGGGGTATGTCAAGGTATTGGTGTATAAACTCCCGTTAACAGTGCTCAGAACTTTGTAACACGCATTATAGCAGCTGCTTGGGAAGTCCAGGTCACACCTGGTATTGTCACTAATGCTAGATCTTCAATGAGCCGGAGATGGGAGTCCTGTATCACAATCCAGGGTCATCATTTCGATCACCTTCTTTGATGAAGATGTTTGTCTCCTTTTTTCTTAGTTTTTCTTAGCTGTATTAAGAATAATAAATATGTTTTCTCATCTTGTTCGTATCCTTCCTTTTTTGTGTTTTTTGTCGTCTATGCCGCACTATGAAAGCATTTTCAACCATGCATTGCTATGTGATTTACCATCATCTAGGGGTATTATGAAAGTTTATAACCACTATACTGATACACCCTATATATTATGCCCCAAAGTGATTTTTTCATATAACTTTTGATAATGACTGTTTTGAAAACAATTATCAAAATGATTTTTTATATAACTTTTGATAGCGACTGTTTTGAAAACAATTATCAAAATGATTTTTATATAACTTTTGATAGTGACTGTTTTGAAAACAATTATCAAAATGATTTTGATATAACTTTTGATAGTGACTGTTTTGAAAACAATTATCAAAATGATTTTTTATATAACTTTTGATAGCGACTGTTTTGAAAACAATTATCAAAATGATTTTTATATAACTTTTGATAGTGACTGTTTTGAAAACAATTATCAAAATGACTTTTTTATATAAAAGTTACTGTTTTGAAAACAATTATCAAAATGATTTTTATATAACTTTTGATAGTGACTGTTTTGAAAACAATTATCAAAATGATTTTGATATAACTTTTGATAGTGACTGTTTTGAAAACAATTATCAAAATGATTTTGATATAGCTTTTGATAGTGACTGTTTTGAAAACAATTATCAAAATGATTTTGATATAACTTTTGATAGTGACTGTTTTGAAAACAATTATCAAAATGATTTTTTATATAACTTTTGATAATGACTGTTTTGAAAACAATTATCAAAATGATTTTTTATATAACTTTTGATAATGACTGTTTTGAAAACAATTATCAAAATGACTTTTTTTTTATAAAAGTGACTGTTTTGAAAACAATTATCAAAATGATTTTTATATAACTTTTGATAGTGACTGTTTTGAAAACAATTATCAAAATGATTTTTTATATAACTTTTGATAGCGACTGTTTTGAAAACAATTATCAAAATGATTTTTATATAACTTTTGATAGTGACTGTTTTGAAAACAATTATCAAAATGACTTTTTTATATAAAAGTTACTGTTTTGAAAACAATTATCAAAATGATTTTTATATAACTTTTGATAGTGACTGTTTTGAAAACAATTATCAAAATGATTTTGATATAACTTTTGATAGTGACTGTTTTGAAAACAATTATCAAAATGATTTTGATATAGCTTTTGATAGTGACTGTTTTGAAAACAATTATCAAAATGATTTTGATATAAATTTTGATAGTGACTGTTTTGAAAACAATTATCAAAATGATTTTGATATAACTTTTGATAGTGACTGTTTTGAAAACAATTATCAAAATGATTTTTTATATAACTTTTGATAATGACTGTTTTGAAAACAATTATCAAAATGATTTTTTATATAACTTTTGATAATGACTGTTTTGAAAACAATTATCAAAATGACTTTTTTTTTATAAAAGTGATTGTTTTGAAAACAATTATCAAAATGATTTTTATATAACTTTTGATAGTGACTGTTTTGAAAACAATTATCAAAATGATTTTTTATATGACTTTTGATAGTGACTGTTTTGAAAACAATTATCAAAAGGATTTTTTGATATAACTTTTGATAGCGACTGTTTTGAAACAATTATCAAAATGACTTTGATTATAGTAAGCAGATTAGCAGTGATATCATAAAACTTTATATAAACTTTAGTCAAAAAACATTTATGTCAGTGATAAGGTGGCTAGGTGAGAGTGAAACGGCTTGATACGGAACACCATCAACAATAGGCATCCAGAAGTTGATTAGAGGGAAAACTACATATCTTGCAACTTGATGGTAAAGGAAAATATAATGATTGCTTAATGAAGTTAATGGAGAAAGAAGAACTATATATTTTTATGAAACGTGTAACAGAGAACCCATTCCTTCATGTTTTAGATTATTTCAAAAAATACCATATTTTAAAAACTTATAAATGATTATTTGGAATTCACATATTTGTAACACATCTTCAAGAAACAAATCATTTCTAACTAGAATGTTATTCTTGTAATACTGAAAATGTCTAGCATATATATCGAAATAAGCTACAACCTAATGAGAATCAGTATAAAAAGCTAGCTTATTCATTTTTGTTAGAAATTAATAGAAAAATGTTGTCAAACTGCATTTATTTATATTATTTTTAATGGAAGTGTATATGCATATTAATTTCAAATACTGAATGAATAATATATAAATTTCCATATTTTCAAGTATAAAACCAATCAAGTGAATTAAAAGCGTGGATAAACAAAATCTGAAACCTTTCAGACCAAAGACATCGACTGCCATTTTCTTTCTTGAGGAGAAAAGTCGGAAACCTGACCTTTGCGAAGATATCTCGCGAGGGGCATTTATTTAAATTTCTTGTTCAGAGTCCTGCGGACGATTAAAGACTCTCTCAGATTTCGCAATGACAGACGAGACGGTGATGTTAAAGGTAACGCACCGGAATGACTGCACGTGGAACTAAAGTGCCATTGGATCGCACACTCTTTGTTTGTTTTGAAGAAAAGTTCGGGGAAATGTCGGAATCATTTGCAGAGTGGAATAACAGAAATGATATGGAAGTCTTTGGAATATTTAAATTCTTTTATGTTACTTGTGTATATATGTCTCAGAAAAATAAAGGTTGCCTCATAGCTATGTGATATATCAAGTAAGTTGATAAAGAAATATATGTATGAAAAATTCTCAAACTTGTCTCTAGTGTTGTAAAAAATCAAATGTGTTGCCGGATTGACATTTAATAATATATTTTCTGAATAAACTGCATACCTCTATCTGAATAAATTATATACAGTGGTGGCCAAAATGGCGGACACTTTTGAAAATTGTTATGTTTTCTAACTTTGTATGCTTATAGAAAATGTAACGTTTCACAAAATGCAAACTCTTACATATCATTTTAAAGAGAATTTAATGCTGGATTCAACACGAAAAGTAAAATTCAAATATTTGCGGTACAAAAAAAAGTTGAACGGCAATGATTATCGAGCTACAGTAGATGCTGATGACTGCAGTGAGTTATCAGTATTTAGTTGGGTAGAATTTATTTTTTATTACATCTTCACACCGATGTTTCATTGAGCTGACGAGAGTCCTATTCCTTCGTTATTGCATGATGCCAGGAAACGATTATAGTCCCAATTAATTCTTTTTTATTTGATGAACGCTTCATATGTCCAAGAGTTTTCAAACGGTGCCGTAAGTTCTCAATAATTTTGAGGCCAGGACTGTTTCCTGGCCATGATAACAATTTAATGCTCTTTGTACTAAACCACTCATTCTATATTTTTGCTGTGTGGCAAGGAGCTGAATCCTGCTGAAAAATAAATGATGCTTTCTTGGGAAACAGATCTCTGAAGGAAGGTGTAAATTTTGGCTCTAGAATAGTGTCAATGTATTTTCTAGCATTTAATGTCCCGTCGATAAAATCAAGGAGACCAATACCATCTGCTGACATGCATGACCAAATCATAAAACTGAATGAGTTCTTCATAGCTGCCTGAATGCACTCAAATTGTAGCTCTTCGCCTATTCTATGTCTTGCATATTTTCGCTATAACTCCCGAATAAAAATATCTGTGTTTCATCACTCCGTATAACTTGTGACCACTGATCATCTGTCCAATGAATGCGTTCCCTTGCCCACTGTAATCTTTTTATACACTGCTGTAAATTGAGATAAGGATTTTTTTCGTTGAATTCTACCTCTTAGTCCAACATCTAATAATCTTCTGATTGTTCTTCAACTGACAATTGTCAGCATCATTCAATTGACTTCTGATACCCGCTGATGACATTCTTCGATTTTGGAGATACAGTCTTTTTATTTTTCTGTCATCAACAGATGTGGTGTACCCTTTTCAGCCATTTCCTGCTTTGATTTTTATATTGAATTCGTTTCCAGATATCGTAAGCAAAACTTTCGAACTCCAGATGTAGTCACTGAACCACCCACCTGTCTTACAATTTCAGCATAGGAAAGACCACATTCATGTAACACAATAATATTAGTTCTCAGTTTAGGTGTCCAATCTACTCATTTGTTGTCATTGTTTCTTGACTAAATAATAGAAATATTTACAAAAATTCCTACTATATATTAAAAAGTTTAACAAAATTTCACATTTGCATTTTGATTACATAAAAACCAGTTTTCCTCCTACAGAAAAAAGCACAATTATGACTTGTTATAACTGTAAATATGATGTCAGCTTCGGCTAGCAGTTATTAACATTTGATTGGTTCCCAGAACAAGAACAGTGAATTGTCAGGAAAGTTAGAAATTACCATCCATTTCATTACTGTGTTTGTTATTCAGATTAAAGTAAGAATAATTTTTTTTTTATATTGCAAATATTTGAACTTTTCTTTTAGTATTGAAATCAGCATTAAATTCTCTTTAAAATGATATGTAAGCGTTTGCCTTTTGTGAAATGTAACATTTTTTATAAGTATACAAATTTAGAAAACAATGATTTTCAAAAGTGTCCACAATTTTGGCCACCACTGTATGTGCAAAAAAAATAGGCATAAATAACAAAAATGCACAAAAAATTATTACAATCAGGGAAAATTTTGATATTTCAAGAATATTATTCATATAGCAGGAATTTTTTCAAATAATTACTTACACATTTGGAATAAGTTTTGCATAAGCAATAATAAAATTCATTAAAGTTTCACATGTCAGATAAATAAAAATGTAGAAATTTCAGCTAAGAGATTTTTTATAATTATTATTCATTTATATTGCATTTTTTCATGTTTTTAAGTTTACACAAGACTTGGAACTCCAGCACAATACAACTCAGCATTTGACATGAGAAATTATACTTCCTCGTTCGAATTAAGACAAATTCGAATCTCTTCGAAAATTTTTAAAATATATGCAGAACTGAAAACTGAAATATGATCAGTCGATTGTTGATCTTTAATTCCCAGAAATGGCTGCAATTTCGGCGAAACGTGTCATTGCTCCATCTTTGATTCATCAACCCTGAATCAATGATTATGCCAGAAAACTGCTTTGACCTGAATTTAAATCTTCCAAAATTTTGAAACATTATGTTGTTTTTGCTTATGGCAATTGTCATAGACAAGCCCGCTGACGAAGGCATTGATTTTAAGCCGAGTTTTAGCGTCTCTTGTTTTAGTTGCGCCCTCTAGGGGCAAGAGTACGTCTTCGCTACTCATGCGTCACAGCTCTATTCTCGGGGCGGACTTCATTCATACATTTGATTCACTCAACCACAGATCGTAATTTAGACCTGAATCAAAGAACGATCACCTCTGATCCAGTATCCCCAGGGGTATTGTCAGATTTATACTTGCATAAGCCACCATAAACCAGGAAATTTAAACATTACATTTGGTTCTGATTATTAGAACAGATTAATTCCCACATTGTGCTAAAGTGAGTTAGTCATTGTATTTTATAAATATTAAAAATGGATTTATTGACAAGTATACAAATTCATATAAGCTAGCTAGAAATGTTTTGAGGCAATCTAGTTTTAATCGAAACAGCTTTTCTTAACGATGCATCGTTCGATTTACTGCAATTTTCTGTTTATCTTTTATTGTTATCAAAGCTTCGTATATGAATCATACTGAAAAGCGGCTCTTTGATGTAAAACTCACATTCTTTAAAGGCACATTTGTTAAATCATATTAATATAAATATGTCTAATATGAATGACGCACCTATTCATTTTGTATCCACCCTTGTCTGTACTATATTCTCAAAGTAATGAGCGTGCGAAAAATTTAATGAAGCATATTCCAGCTATGCGTTTTTATTTTTTTCAGTCATAGGAACAGAAATAAACGCACACAATTTTTATTATAAATGAATATATTCATTCAGTCGCCAAATGAGCTTAAAAAGCTGAAATTAATGAATTAATTATTTCCAGTAGGAACTTTTGCTATAGAATGACAAACTCAAAAGCTACTAATCATAATGAACTGCCACTTGGCGTGACTTTTTCCACAATACACTTTATGAGATTTTCGCTGAGCGAATTCTTAGTAACAATATGCAGAAATGGGGATGAATATTAATTAGAAGTAGAACACTTGCTATTACAATTTTTGGCACGATATATAGTGCTTCATTCTGGCTTTTCTCTTAAAAAAAAAAGAACCAGATAAAAACGAATTCGAATCAGCCAATTATTAAAGGCGAAAGCGTGTCTTTTTAATTTATATTAATCTACTTTCGTTTCTTTGGGGAAAGAACTCCAACATAGACGAAAATAGCGATTCCTTTTTCAGCTTATCTTGTTTGTCTGGCTTCGTAGTTTAAATTGGTTTTATTTTAACCATATGTTCGAGAAAAGTGGAAACTCTATAGGGAGAAATTGAGACAGAAGCAATGGTTTTGTGCTGTCTAAAGGAGTTAAATTATCTTCATAAATCTCATATTGTTAACTTTTTTGTTTTCTTAGCCGATGGATTAAACCCAAATCACCGAACTTTTTAACGAAGGGTTGATTCTTAGAAAATAATGAAAACTATGAAGCTCAAATCACTGAAATTTAAAACGAAAGATTCTTAACGATTAATAGAAACTATAAAAAACTGATTACTGAAATTTTTAACGAAAAACATCTTAATAGATAACGGAAATTATAAAATCTGATGAGTGGAATTTTTTATGAAGTATTCATTTTTAAAGAATATCGGAAACTATGATGCTTAGATCACTGATATTTTTAACGAAGAATTCTTAACGTCTAATGGAAACCGTAAAAATATGATTATTGAAAATTTTAACAAAGGATTCATTCTTAACGAATAACGGCAACTATGAAACTCAAATCACTGTATTTTTTAACGAAAGACATCTTAATAAAGAAAGGAAACTATGAAACACATGTCACTGAAATTGTTAACGAAAGATTCTTAACGAATAATCAGTATCAAGCTCAAATCACTGAAATTTTTAACGAATAAAGAGAACTATAAAAATCAAATAACTGAAAAATTTGATGGAAAGATTCTTAATGAATAAGGGAAACTTTAAAACTCAAATCATAGAAATTTTTAAAGAATTTTAAATGAATGAAGAAAACTGAACGTTGTTTGTTATATGTAATTTTTTATTCTTTTTTATTTGAAAAGTGCAAAGCTCTAAAGCGCTGAATATGTGTAAATTAATAATCCATGATAGAACTGTAATTAATTAAAAAATAACACAAAGGTAATATAGAATTTAAATTTTAAGTGCTGCAATTTGTTTCTGGAGCCAGGAATATTTTGAATAAATGATATTAGGTCCTTAGCTGAATGTGAAAAATGAGGTTGAAAGATTTTCTCATCATTCGTAGTGGTTAACGATAAGTTCGTAGAAAAAGTAGTTTTCTTTTGATGACAAAACATATCAAAAACAAGAAAAGAACAAGGAGCAGAATCCAGATCAATTATTTAATAATTATTTATCGAAAAAAAAAACATTTCCTCTTAAATTCACGCTATTTATTCTAAACTAGCCGCCTTTGGCGACCAGCCGGTTCGCCAATCTTAATGTTCGTTTAAATTTTAATAATTAAATAGGTTGAACCGGAGTTTAACCCCCTTCTTCGCCAAGTTGCGATAACGCGCCAAAGCTGGCAATCTTTATTATGCACTATAATTGAACATCTGCTCCTTTGCTTTTGAACATTTCGCTAAGCCGTTGTTGGCGATTTTAAAAAATTGTGCCAACCAGGGGGTTAAACTCCGGTCGCACCATTAAATATTTTACGCAATTCCAACTTTAATAGATTCTTCAGCAAAATATTTTAAAACTTCAAATTTTGATAGTCATATAATTCACTCATAATATTATAAAGGCCTTCAGTCATAACGTGATATGTATCTCTCTCATTTTCTGTTACCCCTCGTAGAATTTATGCTTTAAATTAAAGTATAAATGATTAATCTCCAATTAATATAATAATCTTTTTTACTGAAACAAAGCATTTTTTTAATAATATGATTACTGATAATAGAGTCACTGAGCGTTTAAACTTTTTGAGCACTAAAGAATATCGTTCTTAATTTATGTAATATCTCAAGAATTTGTCAACAAAATTTTCTCAGATTCATCATGAACAGATCAATTCATTTTAAATGCATCAAACACTAAGAAAATAAAATGAATCGTTTAAAATAATCGGTCGAAAACAGGTTTAAAAAACTACTTAAAAAACGATGTACTTAAAACTATAAGCATATACAAAAAAATATATAACTAACATAAATACAATTTACTTACAAATGCATGCAACTAACCTAAAAATAATTTAAATCGTCCGTTGATAATGGTTGTCATGGCAACAATCGGAACAGAATGCGCATGCGTGAATTTTTTTCGCCAATTACGGTAACGAAAATGCGTGAATTTTTCTACGCCAGTTGGGGTACCGCTATGCAGATAATGCATTTTTAATTTCCTTTATTCTGTGTTATTTTAATTCAAAAGTACTTCAGAATGAATCTGAAACATGGATTAATTAACAATGTTTACTTTTAAATACATCAAACATTAAGAAAATAAACAGAATCGTTTGAAATAATCCGCCGAAAAACGTTACCCCTAGCTTCATTACTGTTGGAAGAAAAAAAAATACTGAAGCCTTACTCATTTGGCGGTGGAGAAAATGGAAGATTTTTTTGGTGGGAAAGTTAGTTTTTAATTAATAATTAAAATTCTAATTAAAATTTCAAAAAAGGGACCCCATGTGCACATTCCCGACCTCTAGGTTAACATGTACCAAATTTGGTAGTTGTATGTCAAATGACCTGGCCTGTAGAGCGCCAACACACACACACACACATTGAACTTTATTATAAGTATAGATTAGTTAAAAAAATTAATTTTATCTGTTATAATCATTACAAATGATACATTTACTAAAATCCGAATTATCGTTAAATATTGTTCAATGACTCTAAAATAAGCAATTTGGCCATTCCGAATAAGACACAAAAGGACGTATTAAAAACAATCACTTGAATGAATTATTTATTTTCATATGCAAATTTTAATTCGCTCAACATTTATCACTATGAAACTGCATATTTATTTAAATATGATAAATAAATAATGGCCAGTAAATAATAAAAATGTATCAAGCTAATTTAACATTCCTTTACAATCTCTCAAATAATGAATGAGATTTAATAATCCTAATTTCGATGAATAAATTATAACATATTCTGAAATATTTTGTTTAAGGCAGTGTCTCGCTGTAAATGTAATTATCGTTTGCATGCCCTGTTGACGTTATCTCGTCTGGAAGCATTAATAATGTGTCCACCTTTTTATTTGAATAGAGATGGCAGCGGTAAATATCTA
Organism: Argiope bruennichi; assembly: GCF_947563725.1. Taxonomy (NCBI): domain Eukaryota; kingdom Metazoa; phylum Arthropoda; class Arachnida; order Araneae; family Araneidae; genus Argiope; species Argiope bruennichi. Next base: position 13,508,457 of record NC_079161.1, read on the forward strand.
ATTTATCATTTATTTAAGTTTCGTCGCCATCCTTAATGTTCGGAACCGAGAGACTGCATGCGACATAAAGGATGAAAGAGGGCCGCTCTAATTCTTTAATAGACGATATAGTAAGTTTCTTTAACCAATTCGACGAAAGGATTGAAATAAATAAATAAACCGAGCTTAGAATTTTTTTAAAAAAATATTTTGTAAATTCAGATTAGTTTAATTTCTTTTGTTGGAATTAAATTATTTCTTTTAAATAGCTCTAATACATTCATTTTGAGATTCATGACTGTAATCTTCAGGTATTGTATACGCCTTATTGGATATTCTTTTCTACTTATATTTATGTTATTCAATTTTTTTACCTTAACCAAATATACACTGGCCATAGTATCATTATATGTGCTTCAAAGTCGTTTCTTTGACCAAAATTCGAATTGTCAGTGTAGCACCGAAGAAGGATCTATAAATCACATGATCAAAGCCTGTGCACTATGGCGGGAACACAGACTCAGATGGCCAAGAAAGTGGATGTCTCTTGAAATCGAAGAACTCATAAAAATTCCAGTCATTAAATCTTCTATTAGGGACATTTTGTCAAAGATTTTATTTGCTTTAGCTCTCTCGTAATGTAAAATGTTAACTCCCATTTAATATATTTTATGCATTTTTAATGTTTCACAACTTAAATGCTAATGTAAAATGTAATATTTTTTCAACATTATTTTTCTGTACTTATATGCGTTTTCTCTAGAGGATTTTTTATTGTTTGCAAGGGCATGTCATCAAATATAGTTTGTTCCTTCGTGCTAGGTGGGATTACTCTAGCACACCTAGTAGGCGGCCCTATCAAGTTTCTCGCATGACCTATAGTTAGGTCAGGGTATTGCACAGTATGACATGAATATATTCAGGACAGCTTCAATACTAGTGCCCAATGAGTTAATTTCTAAACAGTTAGAGATAACTATAGAGTTCTGACTGTAAAAATGCTTATAGTGACGTTGTACTATTTCAAATTTCTATATATTTTCTCCTTTTAATCAAGTTTCATGAAGGATTCTTTTTCAGAGAATATTTGCGGTTCATCTTTATAATATAGATTTAGACCTAGCCTTTGATATAGTATTTTTTTTCTTTTTTAAATTGTATATAGATTGTCAATTCATATAGCTACCAAACGGTTGGCTTCTAAACCATCAGAAATGGACAGGCTTTAAATGACGTAAATGATTATATTTTATAATGCCTTGAGCCATTATAAAACATAATTTAGTCAAAGTTTTCTATATTTTTGAAAGGCTACTGAAGTCTTGTAGCAAACTTTACAATAATAATTTAAAGTAATAAAAATGCATTGTTTATATTGAGAATTCATTGTTTATGTGGTTGCCATGGAAATGTTTTGCTCTATTTATTATTTCGGTATGCAGTTGCCAAACTTTTTCAGTTTTATATTTCACAAAAGAATAGTAATTTCATTTTCAGTAATTTGTAGTCTTTTAGTCTATCGAAATTCGAAATTGGACTGAATCTAAACCAATAATTTCATTTTTTTAGATTAAAGAAAACATTTTACCCTTTACCTACACTCTATAAACATGTTGAGGCTTTATTTTAATTATTGTTGGTAGTATATTTACGGAAATTCTACCATGCAATTAATAAAGCATTTTGTTATTTAATTTTGTTCTCACTATCAAATCCCCCCTCCAAAAAAGAAAAGAAAAGAAATAATTATCTGGAATTTCATTACAGATCACAAATCTTTCTTTCATATAAAAAAGACATTCATTCAAATCCTCTGAATAAATAATGCTTCATAAGAAACAAAATTCAGAAAAACTGAATAAAAACTTCATTAACAGCTTTTAAATTAATGAACGCTATTTAATTAAGTTAATTTCCGAGGATAAATTATCGTTCAAGCGAATTGTTTTGCTCAAGTACCAGTGTTTATACCTACCACCTACGCTAAATCCAATTATCTGTTGCACACACTGTTGATTCTACCTGGTTTTCAAGCACCAATAATTTAGCGGTTATTTAATTTTACAAGAACTGGCAGTGAGGAATATCTGATTCATCATTCATTTCAGCCTCCATCATTAGTTATTTTTAGTTTAAGAGGATCTTCACATGAAACAAATTGGTCTTAAATATTCACTGAGGCAGAAAGGTAATAAATCATCATTTCATTGTAAACTTTAAATGCCTGCTTTTTTAAAAAAATGCTTCTAAAAGAATTTTTGATTCGCATTTCTTGACTAAATCATTCTTTATATAAAAATAAACTCTTAAAAATATTATTTAGTTTCAAATATGATATATTGTTAAGAAAAAGCTTGTCTTTACTTTTTAAGTAGAGGATTTTCAATTTAAAATTGTATAATAAGGTATGATATTCTAAATCACATAAACAAAGCAGAAAGAAAATGCGGTTGCATATGAAAAAATCAATTTTTTTTTCAGAAAAATTTATACTTTAATGTACAAGTTATATAATTTATAAAATAAAATTTTTAATGTCTATTGTATTGGCAACAACAAAGGCATGGGAACTTCCATTTTACTTTCACAATATTGAAATTATGAAAGTAAAATTCTCAGATGAAATTAGGAATGTTGCTTAAAAGTAACATTCTGTACTTAAAGATTAATGGAAATGATAAGTAAATAAAAAAAGTTGTTGACATGTTTAAATTCATATTCGATTCTTTTGATATATGTCGTATATTTATGCATTTCAATGTTAATATGTATTATAATTATATATTGAAATATAATTGGTATATTTGACGAATTAAATTACAGAAAATACTTTTACATAGAAAAACATCTGAAATGGAATCTTTTTATTTTTAAATTCGCTTATTTTGCGTAATTTTTGGTTGATAGTTAAATTGAATTATACTTGAATATATTCTGCTGAATATCATTACTATATTTGCTTAAAAGTGAAAAGGTATTTCACAGTTCAATATCGTGACAGTATTTCCAAATAACAATTTTCTAATTTCAAAAAATTTCGAGCTCAAAATGTTTTTTTAAAATTTTGGAAATAGTTTCAAAATACCGAATTCTTGCTATTTAATGAAGGAATAATTAATTTTTTTATATTTATAATTGATTATGAGTCATAATTCGTGATATTTTTAGAAAACACTTTTATTTATATTGACTTTTTTTATTAATTCACTCAGTTCGTAATTTTCAAAAATTCCGAAATTTTCTACATTAATGTACATATTGTATAAAATATATCATTTTAACATTTTCTGATTTCTCAGCTAATGATAATTAAAATTAAATTTTGTTTCATTAAAAGAGATGCCATCTGGTGGCGAATTTGAGAAAAAGGAGAAGTCAAGCTTAGAAAGTGGAAAGTAATTAAAATAAAAAGAAATGTTGTTATTTATTTTTTACGTAAGTTTAAATAAGTACATTTGAATTAAAATTTCCATTACTAGTCCCAAATGTATATAAAATAAATTGGAACACCAGATAAATATACTTTATGCATAAGTTTGTAATGAAATTTTTTTATATTACTATATTTTATAATATATATTTTATATAATATAATTAGTTTTATATTTCTATTTTCTATAATAATAATATATTACTGTTTTTTAATTATATTTGATCGCTAACCATATTCCATGGTTATTATAAAAAAGAAACTAGTCGTTGGGAAAGAAAATAAATAGTTTTCTATCAATAATCGCTAATGCGTTGTATGTATTATAGATCACAAATAGGATCCCTCATCTTCCTCCTCTCAATATAAAATAACTAACGGAAAATCAAGATTTACATTCTACGAAGCATCATTATTTTCATTTTTCTTATCTGATTACTACAGAATACAAAAGAAACTGAGTTTTCTATTTTGCGCTGTAGTATTGCAAATATTTATCACTTTTTTTTTAGTCCTTTGAATTACTAGAATATATTTTCTATTCTTAAGAATATAATTGTATGAATTACAATATGATAAAATAATACAACTCGTTGTACCTCCAATTTTAGAAAAATCGAATATTTTCTATTTAAGTTTTATCGAATCCCCTTTTATTAAATTTCGATACATCAAAAATCAAAACTTATTTGAATATTTTTCTTTGAGTTTTCTTTAGAAGGCGAGTTTCTATGTATTGAATAATTTTTTTAATATCAAACAATAAGCTTTCTTTAATAAATTATGCATACCTATTGCAATCAAAAAACACTCTTGGGTTTCGCTCATAAAATACAATAAAAATTAAATAAGAACAAAAACATGCTTCACCGATTCTTATTTCAGTAAAATTCCTGAAACATCAAAAAATTACCTACAAAAACATATAAATGCTTCCCTTTGAGTGAAATGGTTTTTCAAGGTCTGCTTTATGAATGAGTTTCCTAGTTTGATAAAGAATTTTTACTTTAAATTAAGTTTCACTTGAGATAGGGTACAAGTCTTATAAACAAATGTCTTCAAGTATTGGTAGAGAAATTCAGCTTGATAAGAGGAAAATGAGATAGAAAGAAAGTTAATAAAAAGTTAGTTAATATCAATTAATATCGAAAGTTAACATCGATAAAGCAACATCAAAATTAGCAGAAAACGATAATTCTTTAACTCTAAACATTTAATATGCATATTGTTTTTAATTAATAAATGAAGAAAACATTGCAGTATGTGATTCCATTTTTCGAATTTTCTATGCATGAATTTTTCTCCATGATTCTGCAACTTTGATTGTATTATTACTACGGCTTTATTAATAATTCATATTTTACGTTTTGATTTTGAAAATATTGCACTAAACAAAGAAAAATGTCTTAAAACAAAGAAAACGAAACTAGAATTAATATAAAAATTGATAAATAATTGAGATTTGAATTATGAACAAATTTTTAAGAGCTGAATTTGTATTGCGTTTCCTATTTTGTTGAGGATAATGTACTGTATTTACATTTTGACTGTCGGTTGAAAATTCTTTTTCCTTTTAATATTTTTTCTTAATTCTTTTCTTTCATTCCTTTTTTTCAAAACAATGCATTACATACTTTTTACTTTCTAATTGCAATAGTAAATGTATCTATCTGTTATTATATTCCGTTTTGAAAAATTGACATGGAATTACACTATAACTAAATTTTGAGGAATTTTCTAATTAAATATTCATTCAAAATTATTTACTTTATTTATTAACTTATACTCATTATTTTGTCCAAATTTACAGTTGTAATTTATTACTTTAAATTATATGTTCAGTTTCTTCGGAAACTTCAAATGAAATCTATTCACAGAATGTATTCACATTATACGATTTATATTATTTTGAATGAATTTTTCTGAGTAATATGTATTTAAGAATCAAATCAGATAAAAAAAAGACGGAACTCTTACTTGAATTAGTTTTTCAAAACGCACACAAGCAGCTTAGTTTGTTATTTTAAGCTGCAGTTCTTATACGTTTCCCAGTGAAACATTTTTGTGAAAAATATGTATTTATTTCTGCGCAATACCCGGGACACCAGCTGCTACAGAAAGTGTAAAAAAGAATTTCTTGCCATTTTAAAATTCTAATATTTTCATTTCAGAGATATGATTTTTACTTTGAAATCTACAAAGATTGTTGTTGCAAATTCTTATACATTCGCGAACTACTGATTTTTGGAGTAATATTTTAAATTATATGAAAGAAAAAAAATACAATTTTCATTTCCTCCCGAACAAAATGGAATTCTGATATTTTGTGTCATTGAAAAATGTTATGTGAATTTTTCGCATTCACAAACTGTGCTTGACTGAAAAGCATTGACAAATTTGAGTACGGTTTTTTTTTCTTTTTTACTTTCTATGCAATTATTTCTAACTGTTTCATTCGCAATTATTTCAACTTATTTTTTCCCGTTGAATTCGTAATTAATCTCTTATATGTTTATTTCATTTCAAACCAAATTCAACGTGAAATTGATAACACGATGAGAAATTCCGCAACTGCAGTTTGCAACAAAGCGAAACCATCTTCCAACGCAAACAACTATCCGATTGTCGAAACGCAGTTTTCGGCTTCCAACTCACTCTCTCAACAAGTTAGAGGAATTCTCTCACCTTATAGTCTCGAAATTCGACTTTTCATTCGCCCAAGACGACAAGTGAGAATTGGATTTTTGCACAGATGAAACTTTTAACGAGGCCACTTTTGCCATTTTTCGTTTACGCAGTTCAGGGTTACCATATTGGCGATTATAGGGCCAAATATGGGAAGACTGAACTTTATTTGAAGATTAGAAATGATACCAAACGAAGAAATGTTGAGAAATCACAAGAATATGTTCAGTTTATACTGGCCGTAGAAATGATCACATTTGGGAATTATAAGGCCAAATATGGAAAGATTTGACTTCATTTGTAGATTAGAAATGATACCAAACGAAGAAATGTTGAGAAATCACAAGAATATGTTCAGTTCACACTGGCCGTAGAAATGATCACATTTGGGAATTTCGACAGATTTTGCAATACTTGAAGCAACGTTTTCCAATATTTTCATTTGGACAAAAGTATTTTGGCTCCCACTATTAAAATGTATAAGGAAAAAAAAATTTAACACATATATGCAGAGTTAATATATATAAATAAGCGATTTTTTTTAATCCGGTCAATATTCATGAAGTTCTGTTATTTGTATTTAAAATGTGTTCAATTATTCATATGGTAAATTGGATAATTAATATTGTAAATATTAATTAGCCAAGGACGCTGCATGTATTCTCTAAACCATAAAGTGTGAGAGTGAGTGGTAGCACTTGGTTTGTTCTCACTTCGGTGTTTGTAGTGGAATAAACTGGTGCAACTAGGCATAGCTATGTGTCATTATAAATATTAGTTGTTTTTCATCCATGTTTGTGCGAGATATCAAATTGCAAAAATAAATAATAAAAGGCAACCAAAAATAGTAATAGTAGTAATTATCTTATAGGATTATTTCAAGAAAAACGTAAGAATATTGTTACGAAATTTCCAAGTTCGTTTGGATAGTAGGAGTTATATGGTGTGGAGAACACTCAATTAGCAGGCGGCAGTAGAAAATGAAACAACGACGTTTATTTACACGAAGACACACAGGACAGCACAAAGACGACAACTATATACAGCACAAAAGACGATTATCTTCAGTCGAGATGTGCAGCATACAACAGCTTACACAGCAGCATACAAAACAGCATAAACAGCAGCATACAACAAATCTCTACTGTAGACAATAGCGCACAGCTTAGTTCAGCACTAGCTTCACTCCGTCGCTGCTCCGCTTATCTCTGGAAGGCCAGTTCTTTACCGTCGATCCCGACTACGACGACGCTGGTAGCCGCGGCCGCCTCCTTTTATAGATCTCCGGAGGCGGGGCTAGAAGCCTCTCAACCAATCAGGAACGTTCGAGGCGTATCTCGGTTCCTACTGGACGGATCGGGAAAATTCAAGACGTTTTGGGTATAATCTATTTTGACGCCAAAGTCACCAAATTCGTTGCCAAGTCGCCAAATGGTCGCCAAGTTTGTCGCCAAGCTCCGGGACCTCCAAAGCGACGCACGGACTCCGTCCAATAAGGATGACTGTAAAACATTCTTTCCGATGGTGGAACCAACAATGCTGGGAAGCAGCATTACAGATTCGTAACAATATTAAGAAGGTTATCTTCCAATAAGATGGGAAATCCTGCCCTCCCCATAATCCATTTGGTTTGGTTTCTCGTAGGTTACCAACATGAAAAACTTTCACAACGCTGGTTTGGACATGCGGGTAATGCTTTTCTGACATGGCATCCAATATTCCGAGATCACGCGTATAAGGACTTCTTTTTATGGGCTTTGTAACATTCCCCGTTTCCCAGTACTGATAAGACATTTGCAGCCAGCTGTGTCGTCGCTGTTACTTACTAAACTCCTCGAGATAGCCAGATGGTGGATCTTTTCACCTGGGTGGTCTCGCATCTGTTCATAAGCGACTACAATGAAAGACCACATGTGGAATTCCTCGTCCAAGAGGTATTGATGGTACCTTCAAAGAGAAAGGGGTGTCCAAACATCTGGATGCTAGATGTTTCCCTTTCTGAAAGGACCTTCCCACGACCCACTGGCGCCGCTGAGAGAGCATATGGCTGAACCCCGATTGGCCGAAAGAGAGCTCAAATGACCAATGTAAATTAAGAGGCGGAGATGGTCGCCGAAATAAAGTGCGGATATTTTTTTTTAAGAGGAGAGAAGAAAGGAATTGCAGGAGACTGTTGGACTACTTCCACGAGTTCGGAGTCCGTGAACCAATTGAGTTTCAAGAAAGCCTTCGAATTCGACTGTTGTATGTCCTACTACAGGTGTAAATAACTATTTATTTAACCAAAATTAGAAAAAGTTGTTCTTTCGTATATATAGGGCTGTAAAATAAAGAATTGTCTGGAAATTCTGCTTCGTTATTTGATCAGTCAAGATCAAGACATTACAGTTTAAAGGTTGCGTTTATAAACTCCGATTGCCGATGATAATCAATGAACTTAAAGAATGCATTAATGCAGCAGTAAGCATCCCTCACAGTATGAAACTTCAAACTGTGTAGAACGTGTACACACACACGCTTTCAATTCAAACTTAAAAACCTCTTCTCAGTTGCATGGAATGCCCTACCTCACGAATGTAATAGTGGTAACTTTAACTATTTTAAATTGTTATCTGAGCACTTTTTTTTTATTTTCGATTCCAGCGTCAATCCCAAATAGAGAAAGTCCCTTTTATGAAGTATTATATCGCTGCGAGCTTGCTTTTTGGTCCTCGTTTTCTGTTCCTTTTTTTCGTGGCAAGGCAACACAGTACTTCTGTTAATGGGCAAGGCTTGGACTCGTTGACAATAATATAAATCACATTTAAATCTGTTTTATCGTTGATGTTAGAGTAACGAAATCATGGCTTTTTATCAACGACTGTCATTTCTTTTAAAACTCTGTTGAACGATATCTGTTAATCATGATGCACACACTTATATGCCAACAATTAGAAAAACTTATTATAAAGGAATTAAAACTACATTGCTTATAAGACAAAAATTTGTTACTATTTAGACACCACATTGCAAGAAGACTGAATGGATAAATCAAACTTAATGATTATGACTTATTTATGAATAATATGTGTAATGTACTTAATTATATGAATAATGTATGTCCGGCATGCAAAAGAAACATCTATTTCAGATTGCGAGTTTCAAGATAAAAATTATTCAGTTTTATGCTTATGAATTGTGGCCCAAAATACTTCTAGCGTGTAAGTATGGGCGGAAATAAAAAAAAATTACGTATTTTTAAAAGGTCTAACTGTATTTTAAAGTTCTAAATAAAAACGATCCGGCTAATCTTTTTTTCTTAAGAATTAAGTAGAAATCGGATATAACAGAAGTATTAACGCATATTTAAGAAATGTTTAAAATTGCTACATTTAACTTCCATAAAAATAATAGGTTGAAAAGGAATTTAACTGAAGAACATGAAATATTTACCCATTGAAGCAATGTGAGCTCATTGAATATCTTTCGTATATTATTTTCAACAACTTATTTACCAAGCATTACTTGGATTTTTAAAATGTGCCTAATTCTACTCTTAATGAAAGCCATTAATATATTTTAACGTCCTGAGACTACAGTCTAGTACCTCTGAACAGAAGGTAACAAATTGATTAAAAATGTTATTAATTTAGTTCCAAATAAGTAAAATTACAAATTATATGAATTATAAATTATTGCGGCTGTAACGGGCATTTGTAATGAATTATTAAAATCATTATTAAATAAATTCATGCATAATTAGTTATATGAAATTAATAATTCTTATTTTGACAGGTTATTTTCTCTTGACACAGCCTATAAAATCATAATTTTTAATGTTATATTTGTTCGAAACGTATTGTTTCTTTAAAAGCTCTCAGTATAATTAAGTGATTTTACACATCTTTATGTTGTATCCATTCTTTAATTTTACCAAAATAATTTTCATTTTATCAATTTTTCCCATAGTATAAATATTTGTTTCAGTAATGCCGGGGTGGTCGGCTGTACATAAGTTTAAATATTCCTTAAGTTGTAAACCATGGTTAATTTTTCCAGAATTTTATTACTTTCCCTATTATTTTCTCATGGTGTTGTATATATTCGTTAAGTTGTATGGATAATTTTTCCAGAACTCATTTTAGCTATCCTTCCCATGGTATAAATTAAAAAATATAAATATAACATATTTTTATAAAATTAGTAAATTAAAAATAATAATCAAAATAAATCGTAAACATGTTGATGAACATTAAACCTACTGCAGGCAGACAAATGCCCATTTCTCAAAAGCAGTTTCTCAAGTAATCGGTGAAATGTTGATATATTTATTGTTTAGTTAAAAATGTTTTGAACTAGTAGAATTATATATTAAAAAAGGACCTCATAATGCGGACTGGCCAAGATCACAATGTGGTTAAATCTGCCACTGATGAAAGCACAACGAGGAATCAACAGTCTAATTAAAAATTAAAAATTTGGCTTATTTTTCCTTTTGGATCTAGCAGTCGCACTCGAAGCACGCAGCAAAACAAGCTAAACGAATACCTAACCAGTATACTGAGAATGAAGAAAACACAACCGCGAACGTCACCTAGCGGGAGAATTTGAAATCTCATTCCGGTGAGCTTGCGTTGCTTTCATTTCGAAACTCATTCTCCGCGGAAAAGACGCGCGTTCGAAGCTGCTTGTGCCATATGCTTGGATAGTTTGTATCTATTCATCAACTAATCGCTCGGATTTATATTTTCTCCAAAATGTGCGCGACATTTTTAACTGTGATTGTGACGCATTTCTTTTGGATTTACACTCGGTAAACAAGATGTAGACACGGAATTTTTCTCCCCCTGTTCTGGTGTGTTTATCTGTTTTCTCGAACCGAAGTTTCGAACTCTGGAGTCCGGAAAGGAAGCGAAGTATTTTTAGGAGGGTGGACCACTAAAGAATGTTGTTAAAAGCATCCCCGTACGGTAAGGGCAGGCGGAGAACGTTTCATTTGTTTTCCTGTGCGTCTGGCCCCCCTTACCTTCTGTGGATATGTTTTTGGTATAAATGTTCGTTAATGTTGTATCCCGCGCATGCAACTGCTTTGCATGAATTGTTGTTTTATTTTTGCATGCACTCGTTTTAACATTGCATGTTGAGTTTTTGCATTCATTCGACTTTATTTTTGTTGCATTCTTAATTAAATTACATTGACGAGTGAACTATGCATGATTATGAGTGTTTTCATTGGACACTTCTAGAAGTGCTGAGATTTGATCCTCTGTCTTCATGAACTGAAATATTTCCATTTATTTTCTATGAATTTTCGGTGCATATAAAAATAAGAAGTTTTGGAATAAATTAAGATGATCAAAGGAAAGAAAAAAATGAAAATAATAGGATGGACTAGGGATAATTAATCATTAGAACCTTTAAAAAATATTTATTACATTTCTAAACATCTTATAAGGTTATTATTATTCTAAATATCTTATGCAGTTTATTATGAAACCTTTATTACAGTTCCAAATATCTTATACAGTTTATTATAAAGCCTTTATTACAGTTCTAAATATCTTATTTGAACTGTTATTAAAGTTTTATCGAATAATTAAACGTTTTTGTATAAATAATTTAAATCTTTTAAATAGAATTGCCACCTTTTTTATCAAGAATTTTGGAGGTTATTCAAATTTACAAAAGTAAAATTTAGCAAAATTTAGAGTTCTAGGATAAAGATTAAGTGAGACACAATTTTAACTTTTATTTGTATTCTAATATAAACTTTTATTCTGATAATTAAGCAAAATAAATATTCCATTTCCAATTCAATATTTCAAATAGAATTGCCAACTTTTTTATCGAGAATTTTGGAGGTTATTCAAATTTTCAAAAGTAAATTAAACTTTGAAACTTAAGCAAAATTTATAACTCTTGGATAAAGATTAAGTCATATGCAGGTTTAAGCTTTAATGTGTATTTTAATATAAACTTTTAATCTAATAACTAAGCAAAATAAATTTTCTGTTCCTGTTAAATATTCCATATAAATAACTACCCCAACATATTTTAATTTAATTTATCGCAATAATAATAATAATATATATGCATATAAAATTTATCTTATAGATGATACTTAATTTTAAAAAAAATGTACTTAATTGAATGGAATATAATACATTTCTTCAAGTATGTTTTGATGTTTACAAATCTATTAAGAAAATCTATTAAACAAAATATACAATGGAAAAAAATACTCGCCTTATCAAATTATATTTATACAAAGCATTACATGAAGCTGATTTCAATAATTTTTTTGAAACGAATACTTTTATTATTAAATGAAGGTATTTCTATAATCAAGAATCATATCTAAATAGACAATTTGACATAGCAATTTTTGCAAACAATTGCAGAGGAAACTTCGAACGCTACGCAGTTCCAGAATTCATTACAATTTTATGCTTAGTCTATAATGAAGAAAATTGAAATTCCTGTCCCTTTTTCATAGTACATAATTTTCTAACTACGCACTAACTAAAGTTAAACCCGGAAAACTTAAAACTATAATCCGTTGTCGAATTATATGTCAAAGTACGATTAAAAAATTGAATTCCTTTGAAATAAGTGAGTAGGTTTTAACAAATAGCAATATGCATTTAATTAAAAGTTGTCCAGTTTTTAGCAAAATAATACGTGTGAAAAGCTCGTAAAAAGTGAACTTTGAAGGTGAAAATTATCTGCATTCATTATGCTGTTAATGTAAGAAATAGTATGGTAAAATGTTTAATTAAAAAGATAAATAAATTTTTAATTTTAAATATATTATTAGCTTTTATAGTATAATTAGGAACTTCCGATTAATATAATGTCAATAGTAATTATAGATATAAAACTTTGAAACATCTAAGCTCATTTGACTGAATAAAATGGATAAAATATGATTCAATGAAGCATGCTGATTTATGAATTTAATTCTTATGATAAAGTTTAGCCCTATCTATATTTTGCATATTTTATAGTTTTAAAAAAACGAAATTATTTATTCTTTTTCTAGAATCCAAAATATTTCATTTCAACCTATGGATAATTATTATAAATTTCAAATTAAACAGTTCACAATATTTTAAATCGTATTCAACTTTTAAGATGGTATACATAGGCAAAATAATATTATTAAAAAACTTAACACAATTGCCAAATTTTCCATACAACGTTTTAGCCAAATATATTGCTAATCCATTGCTTCAAATTAATTTTTATATCTTTTGACGCTATGTCTTAAAAAAAGAATTTTATTTAAAAATCACGAATTACAAATATTTTTAATTTTTATTTTAGAAATAATTTGTGATTTTTTTAATTTTAAATGCTTATAATTAATTTCTGCCTAGTAGATATTGTTACATTCAAAACATTATATAGAATTTATTTATGCATATTTACTATATTCAAGAATATACGTTATACATATTTTATATGCAGCAGCCAGACACAAAATAAAACTATCCAATCTCTAATTTCCGACACGTATTAAAGTAAATTCATTAAAATAGTCGTTACCGTCAGAAACACAAATTCATAAATCTAATTTTCGATAATTCATTTACATGTTGAAATCCTGAGAATGAGATTTAAATTTCTGGGAAATCACGAACGATAAGCCATGAATATTATTACTGAAATCCAATTTAAATGGGAAAATCGAATCGAATATTTTCTGCTCTTGCCTTAATAGAAAAAGAATACAATGTTTTCCACAGCGTACAATTTATTCATTTTATTCGTCAATCTGATTCCCTTTACAAAATAGAATCCTTATGGAAGGCTCGCTTTGAAAATGCATTTCATCTATGAGCATTACTTGAAAGATGTTTGGAATGCAAAATACGTTATTTTTCAAAAAAAAATATTTATTAATGCATGTTTAGACAGTCTTGTGTAGTCAGTACACATTTCTGCATGTGCATGAAAAGAACTACATTGCATGTGTTGTTGTTTTTTTTATTAGAAAAAGTGTTTGATTTTCCATTTTAATCCCTTATATTTCAAATAATTATTTACAAAGCATATATATTTAACAATAGTCGTGATATCTAAAGAATAGCAATCTTAAACCCACATTCGAAACTGAAATTTTAAAATATATTCACATAATTGATTAATTTAAAGCAATTTTAATTGAAAAAACATTTTATTGTGAACTCAAACCGAATTACTTTACCAAGTAAGAAATCATTTTATATATTCAAATATTATTGTACTAAACAAAATTAATTATGACAATTTAGATCATAATTTGAAATCAAATACCTGCTTTGAATTTATTAAATGTACCTATATTAAAATTAATTAAATAATATAAATAAAATGAAATAATTTAAATAAAAATAAATTCAGTTCAGTTTTGAAAGGCATTGTGTAAATAAATAAATGAGGCAATGCAACGTGTTGCATACATCAATTATAATTAAAAACCAGAGCTGACTCTTGCAGTTTCCACCTTTTTCGCCCTCAAATCGCTGAAATTTATGAAATAGCAATAAAATGTAACAAAAAAAACAACTTTTATTGATTTTCTGCCTTTTTTTCGGACCGCCTATCTAATTAGAGAACTTTTCTTTGCTATTTCTGAACTAAAACAGAAAATGGGCCATCCAATTAGAAAGTAAATGTGCATCACTGTTCATTCACGTGGCAACTAACGTGTTGACGTGTCTTAAAACATTAAAAAGATGAATCCTATATCAAAGATAAATTCAAATTCTATAATCACTGAATGCATTTCTACAATTATAGCAATACTTCAATTTTATTATTTCCTATAAAAATAAATTTAAATTTACTCATTGCCATCTAACGTGACTTTTGAATTACGCGATAATAGAAATTTTCTTCTTTCTTCGAATATTTCTCATTTTAGATTAATAAACTGATGCAAAATGCGGTAATAAAAAAAATTATATTCATTTTTTAAATGTGAGTCAATAACAATGCCAAAAACTGATCTAATTAAGAAGCTAAATAAATTCTTATGTCAAGGGGTTAAGACATATTACAGATTATATTCATTTAATTTGCGCCTATGCCAAAATTTCGGGTATTAATGCAGAGTAAAATTGCTATAAATTCATTCCCTTATAAGCATTAAAACATTTTATCGTTTTTTTCCTAGTCAGAATCAGCTCTTATTACCTTCCATAATAGTAAACCTATGTTGTAGAATTTCCAAGAGTATATTTTGGATCCTTCGTATGAGTCCGTCTGACATTAATCATGCGTGAAAGATGCATAATATTTCTTTTCTTTTGAAATATTTGCCGATTTCATCTTCTAATATATTTCAGCAAAAAAAAATGAAATCCAGTTATAAAAAGTGCGATTTAACCACGTGAATTTTAAAAAAAGTTATTAAGACTGAAAAAGCTTGCTTACTGAATGATTTAGTATTACTAAAATTAAATTTTAAATTTTACTAGGCCTTCTAAACCTTGAAATAAACTTGCCTATTGAGTGACTATTAGATGAAAGCAGCTTATGACGTAGCATAAAACATGACGACATTTTAAAATGAACTCACTTTTTTTAAAAATATTATTAAATTGAAAATGGCTATCTTAATTTTTTAGCTGTAAAATAAAATTATCTTTTGAACAATAATTAATCTGTTGATAGTTCAGAATCAAAGAATGATTTTAAAACAGTTTAAAGTTAATTACTCGGATAATTGAGTTTGTAATTTGTATTTTCGCTAATTTGCTTTATGTTGCGCCAAATATATGATAGAAATAAAACTCACTTAGAACGAAATTATAAATAAAAAAAATGATGGAATAATAGCAATTTAATGTCCTTCAAAATGTTAAAAATTTTTTTAACATGATTAGTAGATCTTAAAAATATATCGGACGCAATTAAAATCAAAATGATTTTAAAATCTTAAATAAATTATGGTGTGATATTGTCACAGGTAATATAAAGGGAGAAAACGAAATTATATAAAAGCATAAATATCGGATAATATTCGGAAGTACTATGTCAGAATATATTTCAAAGGCATGGCATAGTTTCATAAAATAACAATGTGGTTGACAGTCCGAGAATTAGATGATGATTAAAAAAAAATCATTCGCCTAATGCTTCATTTATTCCTGATTTTAAATATGATATTTTAGTCTGCAGATTTTAATTTTCTTCATTCACTGTATGTGTGAAATCAAAATACGAATTAAAAAAAAAATTAAAATCGTAAAATATATTCTTTGGAGTTATCTCAAATATTTATAACATTGACGAATACACAATTAAGATAAATATTTGCAATAGGTATGTTAGATGTTGCTTGTTTTATCCCACTATTCTTATCGCCCTGCATGCTCCACTGTTGCATGATTTTGGTGATGAAATATCCCATCTTCCTGCACTCCCATTTTGAGTCACTCTTAAGTTATGCTTATACTGGATAATCGCTTGCCGATTTTGGAAGCTACAGGATTCGATTCCTTCATGATAAATAAACAATCTAATGATTCGAATACGCATGGGCATAAAGGATCAAATGGAATAGCTTCAACCATTGTCCTATTCTTATTCCTCAATTTTTATCGTCAAAATATTAGCACCATTTTGTGTTCCTGGCTTTAGATTGGCGAATTCCCAATGATATTCACATAGTTATGTAGCTTCCTTTTAAGGCCAGCGATTCTCCCAATGTAAGCGCAGCTTTACTTAGTACTGTGCCGTCTCCTCTCCTTCCGTGAATAAGCAGATTTCTCCTTCGGACTCCTTCAGGCCGATGTTATGTCCAACCGTTGGTTTTTCCGTCGCCAGAACAAAGACCAACTCCGCATGACCTCATCGCCTCCAAAGTGGATGGTGGACAACACCGCATGCAACAACCCTAATGCTGACAAGAAGGCGAGGGAGCGTTGCCTCCCTACTAGCCTCCCCAGGATTGAACTAACGGCTTCGAGCCCTACGGCGGGGCATGTACCCCCACTCTCCCCTGTTAAAAACCTTGGGGTGCCTTCTCTGGTGTTGCAGACGGCGGACAGCCTGGATAACATAGCTCCGCATATTCCAAGGTGGGATTTTCTTTTGTGATTTAGAAAACTACAAAAGCCCTTTGCGCTCGAGAAGTGACTCATGGTCATCATTCAAAAGGGCGCATCATTTTGATGTTTTATTTATTTATTTCAATTTTGATTATACCTACAGAATGGTAAAAATATGTAAATTAACTTTACGGGGCAATTCAACTTGAAAATATTATATGTATTTATTTTTCGGAACAATAAGCAAGTCCTTATAATAGGTGAATGATTTTACATCGAATTACTTATCCGAGTGCGAAGGGTTAATATAAGCAATCGTTTATAGTACTTCAGTGCTTGTGACCAACGCTGAGCACAACTTGTTTCCAGCAATTTTGAAGTCTTAGAATACCTGAAGCTGTATCTGTTGATGAGTCTGAATAATGTGTTCTATTGCTTTAACCACTTGGGGTGGGAAAACGTGCCTAGTACGTTGAGAAGCTTTTGCCACAAAATTGCTAATGGCATTCTATACGCGTCAGCAGGCATTTCACACATAAGTAAAAATCATGTCTGCAATCTAACGACTGATATTGTTAACCAGAACACATTTCACAGAAATACAGTTTTCAATCGAACATTAATTCATTTAGAACAGTGATCTGCAAACCATGGTTCGCGATCCACTGATCAGATTGAGGACGTTTTTAGTAAAAGCCAGCCCAAGAGTACCCTAATTAAGTGAATAACAATATACTTACCTATAGAATTTGTTTAAACAAGTGTGGCTCTAAAAAGAGATTTCAGTCACTGAACTGTTAATAGAGCGTCTGCCGATTAATAAATTTGCCGACCACTGATTTAGAAGATATTCTATAGCGTATCGAATACTTTGTATGGCTTCGCTGCCAGTTTTAATGGACTGTTTTGGCACAAGAATCTGTGAACTTCTACCGCAAGTTATTAAGATTCTCTGGAATATGTCGGTAGGGAATGTCACGAATAGGTTCATTCCTTATTAGAGTCAAAACATAATTATAAGGGTGTATAAAGATTTCTGAATCTCTCTGGAGTTAGTCTCCTATTAATGGCGAACCATCAGCAGAAATAATTCAAGTATTCTATGACTTTCGCATCACTGGAAACATGTTGAACATAGCACTGGTGACTACATTAAAACATTGTAAGCATTTAAAATGAGTCCTTATTTAACCCTTAACTGGGGAGGTCAAATTTAGGACTTAACTAGAGAGGTGCGGTCTAAGAGATCGCATTTCATTTAGACTCAAATTAAATTTTCTAATGAATGTGTTATTATGAAAAACTGCCAATATATTTTACAGATATTTTTCTTGATATATAGATATGTTTTAGAAATTTTTCAAAATATATTGTCATTGAAAAAAGTAAATGCATTGGAACATACATTTTCTTCTCAAATGACATGTTACAATAAATAGTATTCTTTAAAATTAACATATTACTTTTTACTTTTTAAATCATATTAATTTTTACAGTATATGAAGGTATATAGGAGACAATATAATGTAATATTCAAAAATTATATGAAAAAAAAAATGAAAATGGGTAAAATTGACCCTTTTTTTATCGGCTTGTGTGACTTTCATAGCACTGTTTTCTAACGGATTTTAAACATACAGGTTAAGAACTAGTATAAAAATCAACCTATAAATTATGTATATATATCTCTTGGTATATTAATGTATTTTATACATTTTTCAAAATACATTATCACTAGAAAAATTAATTATGTTTGAATTTACATATCAAAATCAGTTGAATGCGAACTTTCATCAAAAAACTCTTCTGTACAATTATCCTTATGACTAAAATCACTTTCTGCTTCGTTTAAAAGTGTCTGGAGCGCTGCTTCATAATAGGATCAGTAAACTGGATGATATTTAGGGCCCCAAGTTTTAACGCTATCTGGTAAGCCTTGTTTATCACTGGGACCCTAACAGGGAGATGCGGTGTTAGAGACCGAGCTCGAAGAAATAACTGAATTATTTTAAAAAGCATCTGCTGAAATCGGTTGAAAAAGTGCACTTGTATTGAAGGTCATAAAACAGGAAGGTACAGGGTCAATCCATTCCATTGAGCTAAAAATAGAATAGGGGTGATAGAAAATCTATCGCTAGCGGTCTCACAGACCGTAGTCCCCAGTTAAGGGTTAAGATAATTATCATGTTGTCATTAATTAATTTCCAGTCTTTGTACAAGGAAATAGCGGATAGATGACTCGCAGCAATATGTTATTTCAAGCAATTAATTAAGGTTGGATATGCTTACATGGTAAAAAATTATTATAGATATGTTAAAAAAATTATTGATATATTTAAAAGTATTGAGTTTTAAACACTAATTTTAGATATTCTCTGAAATAAATATTAATATTCAACTGTTTCTGATTATAAGTCAATAGAGTTTAACTGTTTGAAGCATAAAAACATACAACGCCATCTGTCGGCGATTCTTCTGCGTGTTACTTTTGATTATGACATTGTTCAATACAGATTGGCAACAATTATTCAAATGCAGCAGAAAGGAGCGATCATATTTCGCAAATATAAATTTTGCAAAATTGAATTATTATTTAAATGAATAGATATAGACATGCAATACAAGGATTATGGTAACAGTCTAATACAGATGTAATGTTTCAATTTATCATACATAGTTTAAATTGCTTTTTTATTAGCCAGTCACATTATAACGAAAACAGACTATATAGTTTGTAAGCAAAAATTCCTATTGAGAAATATAAAAATTTTATCTTTTTAAGTGAATGAAAAGGTATTCTTTCCATTTCGATCATCTAGATGTAGGTTTGCTATATATGGGATTGCCATCGTATTTCACTACTCAGTCACTTATTGCTTGCCATTTTTATTGTTCTTTCCCTCAGACAACTATGAGAATCTATTCAACCAGTTTGTTTATCTAAAAGATTATTTAGAAAAAAAGAATACCAAGCAAAATTGAGAAGGAACTATGAAAACGAGAAAATTGGTTGAAGGGTTTGTAGATACAAAGTATATTGCTCAGAAATGCCTAACAAATCAAAGTGAATATATATTTGCCATTCAGGCAGTTGTTTATATATGGAATAGGTTTCTTAACATCAACTCAATGGGCGAATGAAATAAACATTTTAGTAGTGGATATAGCTAGGGATTGCAATACCGGTATACCGGGATACCGAATACCGGTATTTTGAGCCATTTGTACAATTTTGTAATACCGGTATTCACAAGTTTAAATACCGGTTTTTCGGTATTTACTAGAAATTTTTTAAATTGTCTCCACTATATGTTCAAGGATCGCCAACATAGCAAAATTGTATAAGTTTTTGTATTTACGTCCCCCTAACGGGCGAAATTAATAAGCTAATGAATGGCTTAATTAATTGCTTAAATCTAAATTTGCGCAACATGGATTATCCCTTAAAGAAGATATTGTAACCATAACGACTGATGCAGCAACAGTTATGATAAAAATTGGAAAGTGGATTGGTGCAAATCAGCAATTGTGCTATGCTCATGGAATTCAATTAGGAGTAATAAATGTATTGCACCAAAAAAATAAAGAACGGAAGAATCCAAACACTGTAGATATAGAAACTTCGGATTCCAACTTTGAAGAGAGTGAGAGTAATATTGACAATGAAAATAATGACAACGTAATTGTTGAAGAAGATATTGCTAATGAGGATGAAATATTAACCCATCAAGAATTGCTTCCTATAATTTATGAAGTTCGAAAAATCATTAAGATATTTAAACGTTCCCCTATAAAAAATGACATATTACTAAAATATATTCTAACTGAAAATAAAACAGAATATATGTTAATATTAGATTCTAAAACATGTTGGAAAAGTTTACTCCTAATGATGGAACGATTTTTTAAACTGAGAAATCGTATCCAAAAAGCAATAATCGACTTAATTCTGTAAATTATTTTTTCAGATAGAGAATTCGACTTAATATCCAGAACTGTATCAGCTCTACTTCCAATAGAACTGACTATTGAGGTATTATGTCGGCGAGATTCTCATTTATTAAAAGCTAATGCAACAATAAATTTTAGGTTACAGTCACTGAAAGAACAACACACATCACTATCTGAAGAATTATATATTACATTGAAAAATCGCACAGAAGATAGGTATACCGAAATAGAAAATGTCTTATGGTATTTATATCATTATAATGATTTTAAAAATGTAAATGAAAAAGAAGAAAAGAAAATAACCAATTCAAATCTGATTAAGTTAATAGTAAATTTTCTTAAAATATTTTACCCACAAACCTATCCATCTGCAGAATTCGGTTCAGTTATCGAAGATCGTGATGACACTAATGTCGATAATGAAAAGGAATTGTCTCTTGAAGAAAAATTAGAATTAGCGATAAATAAAAATAAAATCAACGAACCAAAATACAATACAAAAATCAGCTATATCCAAAGCCATACGACGAGAAATCGATTTATTTGAAGATGAGGGATTTAGAGGTAAATACTTGGAAAAAGTACATCGCGCATCGCTAACAGAACCACCAACTAGCATAGATGCCGAAAGAGCGTTTTCGACAGCTGGTGATTTTTACACAAAATTACTTTTCAGGTTTAATGACAGTATAATTGATGCATTATGTTTTTTAAGATCACATTTCAAAAATTTGTTATAGTACCACAGACTGAATAGTGATAATTACACTTTTTTTTGTGTTCTTTATATACTGTTTGTTTCTTTACTTTTTTGATTCTTTATATACTGTTATAATTTATAAGTTACAAATTATTTTTGTGATATTTACACTCTCTAATAAAACTGGCAAATACAACAAAGAAACACCTGTGTTTCCTTTCTTTTTCTAAAATTCCTAATACCGGTATTAAAACCGGTATCCCGGTATTAAAATCTAAAAAATACCGAATACCGGTATTGAAATTTTGGTCCGGTATTGCAATCCCTAGATATAGCTGAAGCAACTTTGATTTGTCACTATAATTTTGAAATGACTTGCTGCCAATTATAAAGTTACATGAAGAAAGAAAATGATATAATTAAGTCAAAGTTCGTCTTTAAAGTATAACTGGATTTAAAAGAATTACCTTTATTCTTTTTTATTATTTACTAGCCGCCTTTGGCGACCAGCCGGTTCGCCAATCTTAATGTTCGTTAAAATTTTAAAAATTAAATATTTTATGCAATTCCAACTTTAATAGATTCTTCAGCAAAATATTTTAAAACTTCAAATTTTGATAGTCATATAATTTACTCATAATATTATAAAGGCCTTCAGTCATAACGTGATATGTATCTCTCTAATTTTCTGTTACCCCTCGTAGAATTTATGCTTTAAATTAAAGTGTAAATGATTCATCTGCAATTAATATAATAATATTTTTTACTGAAACAAAGCGTTTTTTTTTAATAATATGATTACTGATAATAGAGTCACTGAACGTTTAAACTTTATGGGCACTAAAGAATATCTTTCTTAATTTATGTAATAACTCAAGAATTTGTCAACCAAATTTTCTCAGATTCATCATGAACAGATCGATTAATGAACAATGTTTCATTTTAAATGCATTAAACACTAAGAAAATAAAATGAATCGTTTAAAATAATCGGTCTATAACAGGTTTAAAAAAACTACTTAAAAAGCGATGTACTTAAAACTATAAGCATATACAAAAAAATATATAACTAACATAAATACAATTTAATTACAAAAGTAAGCAACTAACCTAAAAATAATTTAAATCATTGAAAACAGGTTAAAAAAACTACTTAAAAAACGATGTAATTAAAACTATAAGCATATACAAAAAATATATAACTAACATAAATACAATTTACTTACAAAAGCATGCAACTAACCTAAAAATAATTTAAATCATCCGTTGAAAGTGGTTGTCATGACAACAAGCAGAACAATGCGCATGCGTGAACTTTCTTCGCCAGTTAGGTAACGCAAATGCGTGAATTTTTCTACGCCAGTTGGGGTAACGCTAGGCAGATTATACATTTTTAATATCCTTTATTCTGTGTTATTTTAATTCAAAAGTACTTCAGAATGAATCTGAAACATGGATTAATTAACAATGTTTAATTTTAAATGCATAAAACATTAAGAAAATAAACAGAATCGTTTAAAACAATCCGCAGAAAAATATTAACCCTAGCCTCATTACTGTTGGGAGATAAAAGAAACGGAAGCCTTACTCATTTGGCGGTGGGGGAAATGGAAGATTTTTTTTGGCGGGAAAGTTGGCGGTGGGGAAAATGGAAGATTCTTTTGGCGGGAAAGTTAGTTTTTAATTAATAATTAAAATTCTAATTAAAATTTCAAAAAAAGGGACCCCAGGTGCACATTCCCGACCTCTAAGGTATACATGTACCAAATTTGATAGCTGTATGTCAAATGACCTGGCCTGTCGAGCGCCAACACACACACACACACACACACACATTGAGCTTTATTATAAGTATAGATGTTCCTTTTATTAGAAAACGCCTGTATCAAAGAATAATTATCATTAAATCTTATAATTTAAAGTGTTTTTTCATTAGAGTAAAATAATGATAACCTATCCACTCTTTTCATAATTTTGTCAAGCTTTTAAGTGTTCGCTATCAGTATTTATCATATATGGTAACCCTTTCTATACTGTACCTTAATGCATTCTTTCGTCAGTAAGAATTGTATGTTATCGTCTGTCATGTAGATATGAACTTAGAAGGAATTAGGAATGGAATTTGCCATGTTAAAAATAAGCATTCCTTACTCTGTGCATAGAATTGGTCTTTTTCAATGATTCGTCATGTTTCCTTCTGTAAAACTATTAAGACTTCCCAGAAATCAATAGATTCATAACGATTTTCAAACAATCGATTGTTGTTGTTGTTGTTGTTCTTGCTTATGACACTTGTCAGAGGTACGCCCTCTGTCCAAGTCAGCGATTTTAAGCCGAGTTTTAGCGTCTCTTATTTAGTAGCGCCATCTAAGGCCTTGAGTACGTCTTAGCTACTCATGCATTTCAGTCCTTTTCATGGAGCGGACTTCATTCACTCATCCACGGATCGTAATTTCGACCTGAATCAAAGAACGATAACTTCTGATCCAGTTGCGCCAGTGGTATTTTCTTGACTTGGAGGACTTTGCGGCGACGAGATATTTATACGTGCACCAGCCACTACGTACACGGAGAGTCTTCGGCCGGTAGGTGCTACCTTACAACCCAAGGGATGCGAATTCAACGCCTGTCAATCAGGTTATACCGGACCCAATACAATCGGTACAGATCTTTATCGCAAGTCCCTGGAGATTTATCTAAAGGGAAATTATTTTCCTGTTCTTCTGCCAAATCCTTGCTATATAAGGATATATTTGCTTTTTATATATTTATTGAGTTTTAATCTGTATTGATTTAAAGGTCAATTATGTATAATGGTTTTGATTTGTTATTATAATATTTGGTTTCGATGTTAGTAATCATCCGTTTAGGGGAAAAAAAAATGTATCAGGTTTTAGAATTTTCCTGGTTTTCCAAGCTGTTGCAGATTCTGCCTAGCTCGAAATACAACGATTCTGGTCTCAGAATTAATAACTTTTATCTTAGGGCAGGCGAATTTTTCATTCTAATTTGAAAGAACGAGCCTTGTTACCGTCCTGACTACTTTTGTGCTTGAAATTACAGCAGTATTCTGTAAATGAGCTTGCCACTTAAATTTGCCTTGAGAGTTGTATTTGATGACAGGTTATCGCAAAGCAAATGTAACTAACACGCATTTTTATTTCAATCAGGAGGGAAACTTCATGGTAATAGAGTAAAACGTTTCCTCTTATTTTAACATTTAAGATTTTTAATTTCATTTCAGAGTGAGGATTAAGTTTAATAAGAAAAGTTTAAATTTTTAGCCCTAAAGAATTTATTCGAGAAATCTGTATTACATTTTAAAATTATTTAAAAGGAAAACGGAAAAATTTAGAAACAAAATTTCTTTACTAATTTAAAATGCAACTACTAAAATGAATGAATCTAAAATTATTTATCCTTAGTTTTTAGAGATTCCTCCAAGCAGATTTCTGGTCTCGGCTTCGGAACCGGAGGGTTTCAGGTTCGAGACAGACCCGATTCCACCGAAGAACCGTCGTGTAAGGGGGTCAGTTGCACGTTAAATCCGTCCTGACCAAACGCCCTCCCGCTGGTGTGGAGAGGGGGGTGCCAGCTCAGGTGTCGTCCTCGTCATTTGACCGCGGTTCAAAATGACGAGGTCCGTCCCAAAATAGCCCAAGTGTTGCTTCAAAGGGGACGTTAATATAACTAAACTAAACTAAACCAAGCAGATTTCCTTTACCACACAATGCATTTGCAAGCATCAGAGCATTTATATTTTGAATATTAAGCCTAATTTTCTACTTTTAATCCGGCAAATAAATATATGACATTAGCAATCATTCACCTAACATCAGATAAAAAAATTCGAGTGATGTAAATCTGAATATCATGTGATATAACCGTGATTTGAAATTCTTTCATACAATTAACAGGAGGTCACCCGCATAGCTCAGTCTATAGAATTCTAGGAAATAACTCTATTTTGAAAGAATATTTAGGAAATTTCTTCAGAATTGTGGCAATGGAAAAAAATCACTGTTCCTGATTTGTTTGGGGTTTTCTGGCGCAGGAGACATGAAAAGAGATTTGAAAGTCTTTCATACAATTCACAGGAGGTCACCCGCATAGCTCAGTCTATAGGATTCTAGGAAATAACACTATTTTGAAAGAATATTTAGGAAATTTCTTCAGAATTGTGGCAATTGAAAAAAATCACTGTTCCTGATTTGTTTGGGGTTTTCTGGCGCAGGAGACATGAAAAGAGATTTGAAAGTCTTTCATACAATTCACAGGAGGTCACCCGCATAGCTCAGTCTATAGGATTCTAGGAAATAACACTATTTTGAAAGAATATTTAGGAAATTTCTTCAGAATTGTGGCAATGGAAAAAAATCACTGTTCCTGATTTGTTTGGGGTTTTCTGGCGCAGGAGACATGAAAAGAGATTTGAAAGTCTTTCATACAATTCACAGGAGGTCACCCGCATAGCTCAGTCTATAGAATTCTAGGAAATAACTCTATTTTGAAAGAATATTTAGGAAATTTCTTCAGAATTGTGGCAATGGAAAAAAATCACTGTTCCTGATTTGTTTGGGGTTTTCTGGCGCAGGAGACATGAAAAGAGATTTGAAAGTCTTTCATACAATTCACAGGTGGTCACCCGCATAGCTCAGTCTATAGAATTCTAGGAAATAACTCTATTTTGAAAGAATATTTAGGAAATTTCTTCAGAATTGTGGCAATGGAAAAAAATCACTGTTCCTGATTTGTTTGGGGTTTTCTGGCGCAGGAGACATGAAAAGAGATTTGAAAGTCTTTCATACAATTCACAGGAGGTCACCCGCATAGCTCAGTCTATAGAATTCTAGGAAATAACTCTATTTTGAAAGAATATTTAGGAAATTTCTTCAGAATTGTGGCAATGGAAAAAAATCACTGTTCCTGATTTGTTTGGGGTTTTCTGGCGCAGGAGACATGAAAAGAGATTTGAAAGTCTTTCATACAATTCACAGGAGGTCACCCGCATAACTCAGTCTATAGGATTCTAGGAAATAACACTATTTTGAAAGAATATTTAGGAACTTTCTTCAAAATTTTGGCAATGGAAACAAATCACTGTTCCTGATTTGTTTGGGGTTTTCTGGCGCAAGAGTCATGATGTTGACCATGCTGTGCTAAACAATATGTAAAATTATATTATTTTAAAACAGTCATTGAAGAAATGATGAGGAGAAGCTAAAATGTAATCAAGATTCAAATAAATGGATAAAACTTTATGAACTTTAAAAATAGAGAGTTATCAAGCAAGGAAGATAATGGAGTGTAAGATTTTTGAAAAAAATGTAAACATTGAGTTATTGGGAATTTAACGTTGAGTTAAAAATTTTGGGCATTGGCATTCTGACAATATATGTTGGAAAGAGATTTAACAAAGACATCTCGAACACAGAGGCAGTTATTCACCTAGCAATAAATGAATATGGGTGAATCTAATGTGTCCAATGAGTAAACGAGTTAAAACAGTATCTGCTTTTCTGTTCGCTAATGAGTGCCAAGGTTGCACATGGGGCTTGATAAAATGAAGTTTGTCTCCAGGTCCCACAGCCATTTAGAATAAAAAAGCATTTTAATATGTTTATTTATATCGCTCACAGGAATATTAGTAGCTATTGAAGTAGTCGCCAATTTGGCAGCCTTGTCTACCTCATCGTTGTCCAAAATTCCAACATGGGATGGTACCCAACAGAGTAAAACAGTATAACTGCGAGATGTTAATTTATCAAAAATATCTAAGGCTTTTAAAACCAAAGGATGAGGATGGGGATGACATGATTTTAGAGAAAGTAAAACGCTCAGAGAGTCAGTATTAGTTCCGTAGCCGTTCCTAGCTATAGTTCTTTAACATTAAATAATTTTTGTCCTGAGTCCAAGATTTTGTCAACTTGTATTATTTGCTACAAAACAAATATATAGGGTGTTCATTAATTATTGTCGGGGTTTCCGTACCTCATAACTTTCGAATAAAAAATATTACGCAAAAACTCATTACGTATTCGTAAATTACAACTCAAAGAATTTTATTAATGATATTAAAGTGTAAAGCTTGCACAATTTGCACTTTGTAGGCATTCAGCTGAAGGCGATTATGTATTCTTAAATTCGCTGAAAAAATTTTGACTCGAATTGAGGATGATGAAAATTACCTTCGGAAATGGTTCTTCAGTGACGAATCCACTTTTTATGTGTCAGAAAAAGTGAATAAACATAACTGTAGAATATAGGTCTCGGAGAACCCGCACGATTATCAAAAGTCAAAATTTGTTCATTAATAAAATTCTTTGAGTTGTAATTTACGAATACGTAATGAGTTTTTGCGTAATATTTTTTATTCGAAAGTTATGAGGTACGGAAACCCCGACAATAATTAATGAGGGCTGGAGGGTACACTGATAGGCGGGAGATCTGACTCCTCCCATCGATGACGGGACGTACTTCCTTCGGGGAGGGTTGTACTGTGGCCGGTGACGGTCCTTAGGACTCAACCACAGTTCCCTCCAATGTTGCTGTTGCGGCGGTCTGGTCATTCAGTTTTTATGGTTTAAATCCGTGTGCCTTCGTGGCGGGTCGGAGAGTTAGATGGCTGACTTACCCCTCCTCATTCTGAACAAAATGAAATTTTAACATAATTCAAGTTATTTTATTCGCATTATAAGAGAGTGCAGTAAATATAAGGATTCTCTGCTTTTTTCGCATGCAGGAAAAGACTTTGGATTAGATTTTCTAGAATATTCATAATTTACGTTTTGTTCCGATTCTGAATCATAATCACTTCACAAAATTTTAAAAGTATCTGAGAAAGTTATCTATCATCATCTGCACTATCAGTAAGAACATTTGCAAGAAAATCTGAATCTCTTCTGCTCTTTCTTAAGTTGTCATAGTATTAACAGTAAAAGATTCTGCATTGCTAGCACAGCCAGAATCAATTTGACATCATTACTCCGGTAAAAAAATGAAATGCATTCTTTCATTGATTTCTGCTCTTCTAATATCCATCTTTTAGCTCTCCTATGAAGTTATAGAAAGTAACAGGTGTAAACTTTTATAAATTTTTAGATTCCATAAACAAAAGAGAAAGGACGAGCTCGTAAAGACTCAATGCACATGCTGACGGTTTAACATTACTTTGAAACTTTTAATAAGCCTAAAACTTTTGCTTAGGCATCCTAGCCAATTTTTCAGTTCAGGGAAGCGATAAAAACCTTTCGGCTCTAAGCCGTATTCTCCCTGAAATGTGATAAGAATGCAATATTGTTGAGACAACAGATTTCTTTCTAAGAATTGATCAAGTCGTTCAAAAGAAATTTGGGAATTTCAGCATGCCAAAATTGCGACTTAGGAGATTGAATGTTTAGACTTTCCTGCATCATATTCTTTCCTTAAAAGAAAATTCAATAACTTCCAGAGTAATATGGGACTTCAAAGGACCATTAAGGCCCGTCCCACGTCACTGGCTGCAACATCCTTGGAAAAGTTGATCAAAAATCTGGTCTGGTCTTGGTCTGCCCCACGACAACCTGCCTACCCAAAAGGTTGTAAGAACTTGAAGGTCGCCGGAGAGAAAAAAAATTATTTATTTCTTGACAAGCTTATAAACATCGCCAGAATATGGGGGGTGATTAATAGTATACATTATAATTCATTTGACTAAAAAAAATAATTAAGCACTTAACAAATCAATTCTGGGTTCAAGAGACTAAACTGAAAATTACATAGAGAAAGCAGTAACACACAACAACATAAAAATAATATCAGAATGTCCAAAGGATGGAAGATATAGTATTGTAATGATTCAGCTTCTTCCCTGGGTGACCACTGTGACATTCCTTTTTCCCACACTCGATAATTTACATTCCGGGCCATTCTTCATCAACGAAACTCCCACAGTGTTAAGTGCTTCCAGATTGCCAAATGGAAGACCCTCCTTTTAAGTACGGTCATCTGGCCAATTAGTGCTAATCCAGATAAGGAACCACACGTGCGTTTCCCAGGGAAATAAATCGTGTCTTTGAAAGGCGAGAGTGTCAAACACTCCAGATGTCCACATGTCCTTCATTTTTCCCATTGTGGAGGGTGGATCATCAATGGACATTTCCTACGGGCGACCAGAGACGATTCAGGTTGTTCTGAACGGTGATTGGGTAACAGGGAGTTTGAGAGGAAAATAAAAGGTGAGATTTTTCGGAAGAAGAGAGGAGAGAAGCTTCGTGTGAACTTCTGAGTAAAATTCCACCCGAAGCAAATTCGGTGGATTCCGAGAGCTACCCCTGGAGTAGCCTAAGACGCCAACAGCCTGTTAGCTGTTCTTGTAAAGTTGTTTTCTTCGAAATTGTTCGAGGAACTATTCTTGTTTAATGTTAGTGTTGTAAATAGCATCATTCATTTAACCTAGATTAGAAAGAGTTGTTTTTATGTAATAAAGCTGTAAATAAAGAATTTGATCATAACTCTACCTGTTATGGGATCGAGACTTTACAGTATACTGATGAGAGATGTCAAACTACGTACCAATATCTACCTGGTCCATCTAGAAAAATGTATTTATGACAGTTAAGCAGAAAAATATGATTGCACCTAAACTACCCGTTATATATAACTTTTGGTCATTTTTCTTCTGGAAACTTCACTTTTTTGTGGCTCATCGATGCTTCAAGAAAGGCACTCGTATAAAATGCCAGATATTTTATATGCTTAAGTAAAACATATAACATATTCAAAAAATTCCCATATTTAATATTTTTTTATAATAAGCATTCTATAGAATTCAAGCATTTTATGTAGTTCCTCTGACATATATGACTAAGATTTGTATTTTAGCCAACTTCATAACGTAAATGATGTGGAATAAATGTCTTCTGCTCTAGACAGGTATCGAGGTTGGGCGTAAGCAACCGGAGGGTTATAAAAATATTATGCATATTTTAAATCGTCTGCCTGTCAACTCTTCTGTCTAACAGAGACTATCCGTTACGCGACCCATCCAAACTTCAGAATCAACATAATAAATTTGGTTTTATGCCCGCCCGCTCTGGGGCAAAGCTTTTTCCGGTTGATACGCCCTGTTTTTCTCTGAAAGGGAAGAGTAAAATCTACCTGGAGGCAAATAACTTTGAAAAGAAGAAAGACCTCATTTAGATATATGCCTAGATTATGAGGTATGTCGGTTCTCCATTTCTTCGGAAAAGGTGGTTGTCACGATTGTGGTGGGAAGCAGATTATAGAGATTGCCATGAAATTATCGGGTTTTTTTTTTAACTATAATATAGACATATGTTGAAAATATTTTTGAATGTTGTCATGTCAATGTTGTCTGTTTTATATGACAATCTTATTTGCTGCTTAGAGTTAATTGTACAGAAACTAGAAATCAAAAATATCATCGAATTTGGGACATTTATTTTAGTAAATTATGTTTCTATCTAAATAATTAAAAAATATTGACATGAAAATATTCCTTATCAAATGTTGTTTAAAATCACAATCCGCAACGAAATTCTCTATTCAACCTTTCAGTCTTTCTTTTTTTAACATTTGTCATTTGTCAATATTGGGAATGATTTTTTTTTCTTCGTTTCTTGTTTGTAATGTATTTACTCACGGCATTTCTTTTTGACATATGTCATTACTTGAGTTGCCTTACATCTCAATCAATGTTAATAATCCTTAATAAAACTATTGTATCTCAATAATATATTGTAATTTAGTGTAAAATATATCATCTCTAAATTTTTCTATTTACCCATAAAGATAACTCAAATGTACTTTTTATATTTTCTTTCTAATGCTTGAATGTTCAAAGATATCTTTTTACCTCGTTCGTTGCTGGCTTGATACTTGCCAAATGCGTCATATCAACATATTTTAGAGTCCACTGCGCGTCATGTTTGTGATAACAAT
Organism: Argiope bruennichi; assembly: GCF_947563725.1. NCBI lineage: Eukaryota > Metazoa > Arthropoda > Arachnida > Araneae > Araneidae > Argiope > Argiope bruennichi. Next base: position 13,540,161 of record NC_079161.1, read on the forward strand.
AAGATACCATCACAGCATCAGTATATACTGTATCATACAGCTAAATTGGACGATATACACAAATGCCTTTCACTGACAATTCACATTGGTAACTCGAGTATTCATTATTTGGCGAACACAAAGTATAATGTTAATATTATAGGCAACGTAATTTTTTTGAATGTGATCTACTGCATGTGGTAACTTATTTTAAAATAGATGACTACGTTGAAAAGTTGATGTTTAGGGGCGGGGTGGGGGGAAACAGGAATATGACCTACTGCATGTGATAACTTATTTTAAAGTGGGGGGCTGGGATAGCCTGGTTGGTAGGGCGTTCGATTCACGTCCCTTGGGTTGCGATTTCGAACCCTACCGGCCGAAGACTCTCCGTGTGTGTGGTGGCTGACGCACGTATAAATATGTCGTGTCACAAAGTCCTCCATGTCGAGAGTAATACCACTGGGGATACTGGATCAGGGGTGATCGTTCTCTAATTCAGGTCTAAATTACGATCTGTGGATGTGTGAATGTAATGAATGAATGAAGTCCGCTTCATAAAAAGGGTTGTAAAGTGTGTGTAGCTAAGTCGTAATCTTGGCCCTAGATGGCGCTACTTAAAAACAAGGGGCGCACCCTTGGCTTAAAATCTCTGATTTCTAAAGTCAGTGGGCTTGTCCTTGACAAGTGCTATTAGAAACAACTTATTTTAAAGTAGATGACTGCGTTGAAAAGTTGATTTTTTTAGGGGGGGGGGCAGGAATTTATTTTGTTTAATATTCCTTATGTTTGAACAGTTTTCTTTATAAAAAAAGAAACATTTGAATTTTATGTCTAAACCCTTTTTTTCGGGGGGAGGGGGGTAGTTACACTGATTTTTATATTCGCATTCATGTAAATTTTAATGTTATGTTATCTTTTTGAATGTTTTTTTCTCAAATTTTAATCTTTGGTTGAATATTTCTTATGAAACACCTCATATATGAAAACCTAATGGATATTTTTTTTCAAATTTAGTATAATAATTTATCCTAACATTTTCCTGAACTAATGAATAAGTAATCTATTCATTTAGAAATATTTTATAATTGTTCAAATGCTTCATAAACCGAAACAATTTTTTTTTTAATTTCGTGTTGGTTATCAGTAGTACCTGAATATCTCAAGAGTGGATAGAAATAACATCTTATCTTTTAGTTCAAAAACCAGTTAATATAGTTTTTAAGCTATCTGCAAAATATTACTCATATTATTTAATATACTTTTAAACTAAAATATTTGTGCCATATATCTACTTCTGTTTAGCCTGAAAAGCGCTTTTTTCAATTAAAAAAAGTTTTAATTATTTAGTTTATTTTAGTTTCATAAATATTTAATAGAATTAAATAATTTATTAATATAATGTTAATAAATGTTTAATATTGAAATTTAATGCGAAAATTAAAAAGTTTACTGTACAGAGTAGTACAGTAAAAGTCCAGAGTTTTTCAAAAAAATTCATCCCGAATATAGTCACATATCAAAAGAACAATTATCTTAAGTAACACATATCAAAAACCTACTGTCTCTACAATGTTCTGCTGTGCTAAATTTCTCGAAGTATAATATTTATTAAAAGATTTCAAATTCTACTGTAAGAAAAATTATTCAGTTAGTTAAGATTTTTTTTCAATAAACATTAAAAAATAATTAAAATTAGGCAACAGTACAAAGAAGATATTTTTTCTTAATATTTATTTTAATGAAGAAATTTTCCTTCAAATTTTAATTCAAAGTATTGCGAAAAAAAAAGCTATGTGCTTCTTTATAAATATATGGGAATTTTTGAATGGTTTTGAATAATGTGATTAATATACTTTAATTTAATATAAAAATACTAATTTAATTTTTATTTTAAAGAAATGTATTAATCATGGAATCTTGGATACATAACTGGCGTTGAAAATTCACGCATGCGCATTGAGTTCTGATTGTTGACAACTATTATCAGCGGATGCGGACTTGATTTAAATTACTTTTAGGTTAGTTTTATGCTATTGTAAATAAACTGTATTTATGTTAGTTACATATATTTTGTATATGCTTATAGTTTTAAGTACGTCGTTTTTTAAGTAGTTTTTTTAACCTGTTTTCGACCGATTATTTTAAACGATTCTGTTTAGTTTCTTAGTGTTTGATGCATTTAAAATGAAACATTGTTAATGAATTGATCTGCTCATGATGAATCTGAGAAAACTTTGTTGACAAATGCTTGAGATATTACATAAATTAAGAAAGATATTCTTTAATGCCCATAAAATTTATACGCTCTGTGACTCTGTTTTCAGTAATCATTTTATAAAAAAAAATGCTTTGTTTCAGAAAAATATTTCATTAATTCCAGATTAACCCTTTCCACTTTAATTTAAAGCATAAATTCTACGGGAGCTAACAGAAAATGAGAGAGACACTTATTACGTTATGACAGAATGACTTTATAATATTATGAGTGAATTATATGACTATCAAAATTTGAAGTTTTAAAATATTTTGATGAAGAATCTATTAAAGTAGAAATTGCATAAAATGTTTAATTATTAAAAATTTAACGAACATTAAGATTGGCGAACCGGCTGGTCTCCAAAGGCGGCTAGTATATAATAAAACTTATAATTAAAGATAGAGCAATACTCTTAGCTTATATAGGATTATAGCTTGATTACTTCATGAATCAAGTAAACGACTATTCAAACTCAAAACACCGCAAAAGCTATTGTACTTTCAAAACCGCAAATTGTACTTTCTTTCAGTTAACTGGTTTATGTAATTGGTTTATCTCTTTCAATACTGAAATGCCCGAGATGCATGTTCAGTCAAAGCATTACGACCCTCCAATATCTTTGTCTGATATCCAATATTTTAGTTAAGGATTTTTGTTTTTCTGTTCGATTTGAGTTCTTTGCTCTCTCTAAAAGTAGGAAAGGTCGAAATGTTTCCTTCTGCAAATCCTCCTAGTAAAGATTAGGTAGTCTTCTTTTTTATATCAGACCCTTTAAAGTACGAGCTATCATAGAGGTTTTCTAGGAAGGCCTTGAATTTATCTTTGAAGATAAATTAGGGTGTTTTTCTACGTTCTCATTCCGAAGATCTTACTTAGTAGTCAGAGGGTTAAATGGAAAATGCAGGTTTTCTTCATTATGTTTTGTTAATCGTTCGAAATTATGAATATTTGGGAAGCTGAAGAAGTTATTATATCTGTTTTACCTAATACATGTTATTATGATAGTGAAATTAACTGGCTACCTAATACCTGTTATTATGATAGTGAAATTAATTGTCTACCTAATACTTATTATTATGATAGTGAAATTAACTGGCTACCTAATGCCTGTTATTATGATAGTGAAATTAATTGTCTACCTAATACTTATTATTATGATAGTGAAATTAACTGGCTACCTAATGCCTGTTATTATGATAGTGAAATTAATTGTCTACCTAATACTTATTATTATGATAGTGAAATTAACTGGCTACCTAATGTCTGTTATTATGATAGTGAAATTAATTGTCTACCTAATACTTATTATTATGATAGTGAAATTAACTGGCTACCTAATGCCTGTTATTATGATAGTGAAATTAATTGTCTACCTAATACTTATTATTATGATAGTGAAATTAACTGGCTACCTAATGCCTGTTATTATGATAGTGAAATTAATTGTCTACCTAATACTTATTATTATGATAGTGAAATTAATTGGCTACCTAATACCTATTATTATGATAGTGAAATTAATTGGCGAAATAGATGCAGTTGCTGATATTGAAAGTTCTTTCAGAATTTTGTATTGAGAAATATTTTTAAAAAATGGAGATTTATAGAGGGGTAGAAGATGATTGCTAACGTATTTAGGCGATCATAAACTTTCGTGCAATTTAAAATTGAAAAAAAAATCGGGTCACTGTTTGCGATTGTGGACTACTTTGGGTTTTTTCTTTTTCTAATTGTATTTGAGCAAAATTTATCTAGTTGCTGGTGCTAGAGACTGCTATTTTGTTTCAAAAGTCTGTGGAAGACTCTATTAATTAATTTTGAAGTCACGCATTTCTCCTCAAATATCAATCGGCTGTTAGTGACTGCATGATGTAGATGTCGTATGCGATAATGTAAAAATAAAATGTGAAGTGGCATTTATTTTTTTAAAATTTATAGATGCTAGATAAATGAAATTCGGTGCAAACATTTAGCATCTTAAGTGAAATTTCATACCTGAATCTGAACTGTATATGGGTAGGAGTCTATACATTCGCACAAATGTAATTCATAAATGCAACGACTTAATGAAATTCCATATATAATTTTATTACTAGAACCTGTCATTTTTTTTTAATTCATAAGTTTAAAAAAAATATTATCAAAACGCATTTTTAGATTTCTTTAATAAACTACGAAGTACAAAACTCTCATGTGTGGTGTTCTAAAGATAAAAATTTGAATATTCAAGACATCTTCTCAGCTCCACAATTTTATGCGGAACTTATTTTAAGGAGGATGGATTCAACTTCATCATAGAGATTAGGAGAACATTTCTTGAAGAACACTCCCGCTTCTTCTAAAACTCTTCATTGGGATGGAGCTGACAGATCAATAGATAAAGAATCCATTAAAAATTCATAGATGGTCTTAGTATATTCTCTTCAAAAATCAATACCTCTTATGAACTAAATTTTAAAGGTTATTTTTTTTTATCATTATCATAAAGCCGGTTATAATCTAAACGAGAACTTGTTTAACTCTTGAGATTTAAAAAAATTAAACGCTCGTAATTCAGTTGTAAATTGTTTTTAGAGCATTATTTTTAATCGGTGACCTTTAAATACTTTTTCTAATAAAATATGTTTACCTTTATAAAAAATAAAATATATTAAAATGTTGATTATAAACAGAAGAAGAGGGTATAAAAATGTAAATGAATGTGTTTCAAACGAAAAAAAATTAAATTATATTAAAAATCATTGAGCTAAAATAAATTCACTAATTTGTATAGCATAAAGTTTTAAGAAAAAGTATGCGTATCTATTGTGCTAAAAATAGGATATTTTTTGTAACTTTTTTTGCGTACTTATATTTTAATAAAATAGAATTGTAAAGTAGTGCACTTAGCATTGCATACACTTTAAAAAAATTAAGAATTTTTCATATATTTAAATAAAAATTTTAAAAAATATCCACATAAGGCGACTTTTTAAAAATTTTCCTGGACAATTTCGTTTTTCAACTTTTTATGATGAAAAGCTGCTTCAGATTTCAAAATAATAATTCTAAAATAAAACAAATTTGGAAAAACAAAACATTTTTTTCTTTGAAATTAAAATAAAATCTGCATCCATTCTTTTAAAAAATTAAACGTTTCCTTAAAAAAAGTAGTTAATAGAACGTCTCAAATATTTTACCTAGACTTGAAAATCTTTTAGAGATTTCAGAATTCCAGTCATTTTTCCTCATTCATTTATATAAAGATAAATTCGAACCTCAAGCTTCAAGCAGCGTAGCAGAATAGTATATTAGATTTCATTTATTTTTTTATACGTATTATTTTTAAAAATATATTTATAAACATATTGAGTAGAAATATATTTAATATCATGGCAGAAACACATGTAGCACACCCATAAGTGAATGAATTAAAACAATGAAAAGCATTATAGTAAAATAAAATATTTTAAAGCTGTTAAAGAAAGCTCTTGTATTGAAATGAAATCCATATGTAAGAGAAACTCTCGGTTTAAATTTTAAATTGGAGTACAAATAAATTTTATATTAAAATAATACGCTATGTATTTATTGAGAAAAAACAGTACAATTTCGAATAATTTTTAAATAAAAATCAAATTGAAATTTTTAAAATCCTTAATTCATAAGCAGCTATTGTCCAAAAACTAATTGCTTGTTAAATTTTGTATATCTAGTTTTATCGATCTGTTTTATGGAGGATTTTGAGGAACTTCCGCTTTTTGCAATTTACAAATGGTATTCAATTTATAAACAATATGTTTTGAAAAAGGTTTTTGCAAATATCTTTATGTATTTCTATTACTGCAACAGGAACTGAAATGACCGATAAATCAAAATTCCTGCAGTGTATTTGTCATTATAAACCGTATTCATCTCTTATCTAATTTGTTTGGATGAAATATTGCTTTCGTCTCCATGGTGATCAATCTTTTCAGTTCTGACGTGACATAATAAATTGTTTCTGCCTTTTATATTCCGGAAAAGGTTTACATTGCGATTATCATCCATTTTTTAGATAAGAAATATAAATATGCCATTTCTTAGTGATTAATGATTCGCTGCATTTCGGATTTACTGCTTGTATGGACCACTTTTTAAAATTAGTGATTTATCCCTGAGGAAATGGCAGTTTTAGTGGCTCATTATGTTTGAAATAAAGCAACTGCTACAACATTAATATATTTAATAACGCACCAGTAACCCTATTTCATATCTCCCTCAATTCATAACGTGTTGTGTTATGTGTGTATAAAAATTATAAAAAAAAGGCAAAATATCAATGTTAGTTTATTGATTTTTATGCATCTAAAATATCTTTTCATACAATATTTAATGTCTGAAATGAAACTTCTTGAATTTTTTTTTTCATGTTTAACCATAATATTGTTGCGAATCTGTAATATTGTTTCATTGTGCAACTTGCCTACATTTTTTAATAAATTTGGTAACAAAAATGAAGGTTCTGGAAAATGTGAGAATTGTGACTCTATTCTTATTAGGAACCGAGATCAGAGGATACTTCCAGAAATTCCATACCCTATTGTTGGTAGACTTTAAAAGGCGAAGCACTCACATGAAGCGTGGTTAAATGTTAGGGGTATTATCCTATTGCGAGCTGGTGGGCCAAACGCTGTTGTGTTATTGCCGTTATTTAAATAGCAATTCATTGTTTATTTATGTGTTGTAAATGTATACTAGTTTTTTTTTTGTTTCGTTGCTTCGTGTTTTTTGTGAAATAAAATGCGACTTGCTATTATGCAATTTGATGTACGGAATTCAGTGTACACAAATGGACGATTATTATAACAATATTAATAGATTTTGCAACTGTTGAAAAGAATATAAAAGTTATGGGGCATTTTTAGAGTAGATCCATAAAACAGAAAAAAAATGTTTGAGGATTATGCATGTGCATGATTTATGAAATCAACAAAGTAAGACTTTTTCATAAAAACAACTGCTTTATTGTGAATTATTTATTTCAAAGTATTGTAAATGGAATTTATAACTGTCTTGCTAGATTCTCACGGTTTGATTTGGTTTGGTTATATTAACGTCCCGTTTGAAGCAACACTAGGGCTATTTTGGGACGGACCTCGTCATTTTGAACCGTGGTCAGATGACGAGGACGACTCCTGAGCTGGCACCCCCCTCTCCACACCACACCACACCAGCGGGAGGACGTTTGGTCGTGACGGATTTAACGTGCAACAGACCCCCTTACACGACGGTTCTTCGGTGGAATCGGGTCACGAACCTGAAACCCTCCGGTTCCCAAGCCGAGACCTTACCACCAGGCCAACGCAGCCCCCGATTCTCACGGACACAAATTGTTGTTGGTTTGTTTGAAAATGCGAGACTAATTAGATCTGAGAGCGTTCTTCTTCACGATGTGCTCTCATATCTTTAAGCATATTTATCGAAATGGTGAAGATATCCTAATATTTCTTTAATCTTAAATTATATACCCGCACTTATTGATGCTTGCGTTGGCCAACATGTGTAAAGCCTTATACTATTTGGACACTAATTTGGCCCTAGCATGAAGGGAGTATGATATGTCAGAAATATGATGATATGATAAAATATTCTGATACCTTATTCATCGCTTTATTTTAGTGAATAAGAAGATCTTGGCGTTTGAAATAGTATACAGGATCATTGAATTACAAATTGGATATTGAGATCGCAGTACTTTTTTTTATTAAACTATTTTTTTTTAATAAAAAGTAGTTTAGTAGTTGTCAAAATCTTTTCAATATAGGCAAGGAGTTTTGATGAAAAACTTCATGTCTAAAAAATTACTTAATACGTTCTTTTACTTATATCTTATTAATCGCTATTAATTTGTTTTAGTTTAGAAGAAGGCATTACCAGCATACATAGTATATTGGATCATTCAGTTGCGAATTGGTTATTGAGAACGTACTACTTTACTTTTTGCACAAGCAGAAATTTTTCTTGTTGCCAAAAACTCTTAAAGATGGGCAGAAGTTTTGATGAATTTTCACTTTTAACAAATTACTTCATTACTCTTTTTTACTTTCTTCCCTTTTCTGACTTAACGCCAGGATACTGAATTAAGCGAGTTGGCAATGATAAAATATCGTGAACTATAATGCAATGGTCGGCACCTTCTCCTGCACAAAATTCTGTTATAGAAGATTATTTATCCTCTATCAGGAACGTTGTCAGTAGAAGCAATTGTCATATATATACCTCTTATAGAAGCGAGAACTAGCTTCTTATTAGATAACATCCCATCCCAGCATTCGTGGTATTCTTATTCAGTTAAAGCATTTAAATTAATTCGTAAACTTGTGATACCTTCTAATCATCCGGAGGGATGATTCTCTTCTTTACAATAGTGGAAAACTGAGAATGAAGAATTATTAATCATATCAAACACAAGTGACAGAAATATCCACCCACATAAGAATGGAGGTAACTCGAACCCACATCATTATTACACCCTTCAAGAAACGGGAGATTTGTTTAATTACACAGTGTTAAGTTTCTTTTATCAGAATATCTGTGCTTTGACCGTCCATTATCGCAGTTTGATGCAATCACAAAGAAATCGTTCCACTTGCCGAAACATCCAGAGTAGTGAAATGATAGTAGCCACATCAGTCGGAGGTTTGAACTAAGGTTTCCTAATGGTCATCATCGTTCGCGATATATACACTTCAGTAGGAGTTAGGTCCCATAATTAAAATGCAGATAACTCGAACTCAAAATTTAGTATACCCAGTAGGACAGCGAGAACCAACCACTAAATAAAAATTTTCTTAATCCTATATCTAACCGTAAGTTCAATAAAATATAATCACAAAGAATTGTTCAATCCCGCCATGCTATCATCATGCGATATTGTTAATCACTTAACTGTTTTATTTTCTTTACTATCTAATAAGATGGCACCTTCTATTTTGCGAATATTTTCTTATTTTGATTCAAATGGAAATCCATTGAATTCTTGACATATCTATGTATTGGAAGTAATTTTAATATTGAATTATAATCGTTATGAATGGTTTATTTTTTTGCTTACAACTATCAAAATTCGATAAATCGATAAATACGGGCAAAATAGTCTTAACGATCTGAACGCGGCAACAGCAAGGAGATGGGAACTAAAGTTGAGTCCTAATCGTCATACCGGATACGGTACAATCCTTCCCGTAGGAAATAAGTACCGTTCATCTGAGGCGGAAGGGTATAACAACTCCACTCAAATGTTATTACATCCTCAGAGTGGTAAGAACCAACCGCCAGAATAGAAGCTTATCGTCTCCATATATAGGGTGGCCCTGCCATGCGAGTCAAGTTAGTATAAGAAAAAAAAAAATGACAAAAGTAAATAAGATAGAGGATTTATTGAATGCACGTTTTCTATTTAATAGTGCTAACACATTCCTGCTTCCGTAAATACGTTTTGAAAATCCTCAATGAAAAGGGTATCCAGATACAAAATATATTGAAACAATAACGGTAAAAAAAGAGGGAGTGACCGATCCATGTACCAAATTTGATATATTTAAGTCATTGCATTTTTAAGTTGTCGCATTTCACATATTTCTGAAGGGACAGACAGACAGACAGCTAAACTCTGTTTTGGAATTGGCTCAAAATTTGATAAGTATCAACATTTTAGATATTAAGTGTACCGAATTTTATCTATCAGCTCGTGTTTATTTACCGAATTTTATCTATTTTCATGTTAACTGATATTCGAACAGCCGGACAGACAGACAAGATTTCTCTCAACAGATTTTGTTCAAAACCTGATAACAATCAACATATTTGGTACGAAGACCATATACCAAATTTCATCTGTCTTGCTCAAAGCGTTTTTGAATTATTTTTATTACGGACAAACAATTTTTTTTTCAAAAATGTGTTTTCTCGTACTCAAAGAAGACAATACCGTAACGACTCGTCTAATCTCGATTTCTAAAATTTTACGATTATAATACTTTTTTTGTACTTCGTAAATGTGAAAATAGAACTGTTTTTTAAAAAATTCTAATTTTTAAAGTAATTGGAAGTTTTTTTTTATCTATATTTTCAATTTTATCGCGTTTCTAACTGCCGGCATTAAAAAAACACGTGCAAAATAGCAACAACCTAAACAACTCAAACCAAAAACGAAACGAATGTATATTTGAGATTTAAAAAGCCTGTTTCAGTATTCTATTGCAATGAATTAATAATTCGCAGAATCAACAGATACAACGAGAGAAAAATTATTTAGTCTAAAGTCATTATTTCAGCATGTAATCAAAAATGCAAATTAGCAACATGAAAATTCTAATTAGGCGAGAGGATTACGAGACAGGAAGTCAAACTCTCGATATTATTATTTCCTCTCGCGGTGCCTGCAAAATAAAGAACGCAGGCACGATGCCTCCCTAATACTCGCATCCGAGCGAAAGTAATTAGTTCTGGCGCGCATAAATGGGTCGCAGAAGTCCTGAAAGTCAGTTAATAAATGAACTATCGTAGTCTTCTTTCTTTGGTTATTGTAACTTATTTCATTATCTTTAGTGAAAAGACCAGACGATTTTGATAGGGATTATTTATAAGTTGTCGGGAAGGGTGTTGTTCCGAAAGAACAACAATATTTTAAATCCTCAAATTTATTTAACGAACATATTAGAGAAATTTAACTTCCCCGCACACGAGACATATACAAAGAAAAATTTTGTAGACACATCGATTACGTGAGAATTTATCTCAACCTCAATCCAAAAAAAAAAAAAAAAAAAATTCTTTGGAATCTGTTTGTTTATAAACACTAAAGCACATCTAACAGGTATGGTCTTCCTGAAATCTTATAATAAAGATGTCATCCTACACGCACAATATTGTTACAAACCTGTAAATTTGCTTCCCAGTACGACTAGTGTCATCGTAAGAAACACAGGATGTACGATCTGTCCTGTGCGTGCTGAGTGTCAATGAATTCAGAGCTTGGCAACGAACTTTATTCCTTGATTTTTGTGTTATCTTCAACATGGCGACCTTTTGGTGACGTGGCGATAATTTGGCGACTTTGGCGACAAAATGGATCATACTGGAAAGTTCGAGAAGTTTCATGATCCATCCAGTAGGAACCGAGATACACCCAGAGACGTCCTGATTGGTCTGGAAGATTCTAGACCCGCCCCCCGCAACTATAAAAGATGGGCATTCTCAGTCTGCAAGGGTGGTGGTTTTTCTAAAGATCAGAGTTGAAACCTACAGAAAAAGAAACAAATCCACTATGTGCTACAACTGTGCTGGTTTTTATCATAGTGCAAGAAACTGTAAATGCACCCCCAGATGCATCAAATGCAACGGCAAGCACCCTACAAATAGATGTGACATAAGATAGAAGAACCTGTCTGTATCAACTGCCACCAAGCTGGACACCTCGCCTCTTGGCGTGGTTGCAAATCCTACCCAAGGATCAAAATTAATCCGGAGATAAGAAAATCCTACGCAGATGCTGCAAAAAACAAGTTCAGTAATCATCAATCGATCGCTCCTGACCCACCCAAACAAGGAAACCCAACCACCCCTGAAAATATGCCTATTCAAAATCTCTTGGATTCACTAAGAGAAATCAAGTCTATGCTGGCGGAATTTCCTGGCCTTCTCAATGCAGCGAAAAAGATCAAAGTGGCTAAGACAAAAGAAGAAAAGAAACTTATCTTAATTAATGCTCTGTTAGAATAATCACCCAGCTCTTCTCTCTTGCAGCGTTGTTACACCTCCCTTAACCTCGCCGTCTCCTGATTGGTCCTGACAAGTTTCTCCCAGTATCCTGCACCTCATTGGCTCCTGGCTACTAATCTGAACCCCGAAAACCAGTGCTCCCTTCTCCTGGCCTCACTCCTGTGGTGTCATCTTAATAATCTCTCATCATCTACTAGTACCTTGAACTAATAAGAACATTTTTATTCACCCCATAGTTTTATTTCTTGTTAGATTTACGGATGGTGGGGCCTGCGGCCCCAATGAGCCGTAATCCCTCTCAACAAGGAAGGAAGAAGGGGTGGTGGTGTAAGTGAAGTCGAATGAGAAGAAGAGAGTCGGCAGCTAAAGCGAAAATGTCAACCATTGGAGAGACGGTAGAGCGAAGCTCCTATGAAACCCTCTCCTGCTGGATTCTGTCTATCCACTTCCTGTGCTACTGTCGTCTACTGTTGTTCGTCTCTGCTGTATATAGTTGTGGTCTTTGTGCTCTCCTGTGTGTCTTCGTGTAAATAAACGTCGTTGTTTTTTCTACCGACGCCTGCAGATTGAGCGTTCTCCACACCATATCACTTCCACTATCCAAACGAACCCGGAAATTTCGTAACAATATCTTGGGTAAGGGTTTGAAAACCACGAATGCCCAGATTTTGAGTTTCGGAATACAGCACATGAAAATTTTGTGCTATACCTTTTTGCTTCACGGACGATACCAAAATTTGTCACACGCATTACAATTTTAATTAAGTCTGACGGGGGTGGGGGTACTGTAATTAAGAATGAGAAGCTTCAGGTATGATGATTGGTTCTCGCCACCCTTCTGGGTACACGAAAAGGTAAATGTCTGGCTCCTCCCATAGATGACGGGACATAATTCCTTAGATAAGTGTTGTACAGTGGCCAGTGTTGGCCCTTAGGACTCAACAACAGTTCCCACCAATGTTGCTGTTGCGGCTGTCCAGTTATTCAGGTTTTTCAGTGTGTCTTCCGTCGGTTCCCTCCCGCTGATGTGACTTGGTGTGGAGAGCGGGATGCCAGCTCAGTTGCCGTCCACGCCATCTGACCGCAGTTAAAATTACGAGACAAGGGCTATTCCATAATAGCCCTTGTGTTGCTTGAAACGAGACGTCAATATAACTAAATTAAACTAAACTAATCCGCCGGCTCCGTGTGTTTAGTTTTCGGTTATAATTTTAATAATAAGTTCACATACCGAATTTCATTTGTTTATGCTATTGCGTTTATAGGTTATTGACATAAGATGTTTGTGATTAAACGGATCAACAACGGTCAACGCCTTGTCTTTATAATATATCCTTAACATAACTTTAATCCTCGAAATATCTATATGAATTGTTTTTTGTCTTTGAAATTATCATATTATATCGATGTGATAAAATCTTAATTTGCTTGTCTGTAAAGCATATTTCACCTGAATCGTGCTCAAAGAATGTACTTTAAAATAAAATCCATCCCCATTTCTAGAACATCTTATTTAAAAATTATACGATGTTTCAAGCCATTAAGAAAATGCACGATCATCCAATTAAGAAAATTCGTGAATATAGTTTTTTTTAATAAAAAAGTCTTCTGCAGCTGTAAGCAATTAAACTCACAGCTGTGTGAATCTAATTAAAAAATGCGCATCTCCATTTTCGTTCATAAAGCGAATAAATTGCGATATTTATATGATAACCAACTAAATATAGCTCTTTTAATTCAAGTAAATTTTTAAATTATGCACGATGCTTTTAAGATAAAGTTATATTCGATAGAGATAATCCAAGAAGGATGCATTATATGACAATAAAGTACAACTTTCTCATTATGCATTCTGAGAATCTACGGTATTTTAAAATAACAGCTATTTTATCGCGTTCTATACGCCATTGGCTGTAATACCTTTCCATTTTGAAATGAGTCTCCTTAATTCCATGTTGCTATTCTTTTAAAGACGTAATCATAGAGATATTTTTTCTTTATTGGTGTTTATAGGAAAAAGCTCTTCTTCCGATTATTTCTTCTTCTAATTTAATTTGAATAAAGAGAAATTCTCTTTCTTGTCGGAATATCTGTTCTCTTCATTTGTCCCCAACTAATTGAATCTTAAAATTCCTTGTATTTTTCGAATCTATCTAAACATCCTCTCCTCCTCCAAAAAGAAAAAAATAAAGACAGATAAAAGTTTATTGTTTTAACTATATCTATTTGTCAGTGGATTGATCAATATCATAACTCGAAAAAGAACAAACTATTGAGCAAAATCCGGTATGTTATCTTTACGTCAAAATTTGAGACACGTATAAAAGTTTGGATTAAATCTCTTTAAGATGGATTTTTTTTCCTTCCACGGGCCCATGAAAATGGTAAATTTAATCTCTGCTAAATAGAACGTTGGAATTTGAAATATGTTTTTATTTATCACTAGCCGTCTTTGGCGACCAGCCTGTTCGCCAATCTTAATGCACGTTGAAATTTTAATAATTAAATATTTTATGGAACTCCCATTTTAATAGCTTCTTCATTAAAATATTTTAAAACTTCAAATTTTAATAGTCATATAATTTATTTATAATATTATAAAAGCATTCAGCCATAACGTATAATGTATCTCTCTCATTTTCTGTTAGCTCCCGTAGAATTTATGCTTTAAATTAAAGTGGAAATGAATAAACTGCAATATATATATATATATATATATATATATATATATATATATATATATATATATATATATATATATATATATATATATATATATTTTACTGAAACGAAGCATTTTTTTAAAAAATATGAGTACTGAAAACAGAGTCGCTGAGTATTTAAACCTTATGATCACTAAAGAATATTTTTCTTAATTTATATAATATCTCAAGAAGTTATCAACAAAATCTTCACAGATTCATCATGAACAGATCGATTCATTAAAAATGTTTATTTTTAAATGCATCAAAAACTAAAATAAATAAACAGAATCGTTTGAAATAATCTGTCGAAAACATATTAAACGTTCAAAACCAAGTCCGTATTCGTTGAAAATACTTTTCAACAATCAGAACGCAATGAACATGCGTGAATTTTCAACGCCAATTATGGTAACGCAAATGCATGAATTTTTTTACGCCAGTTGGGGTAACGCTATGCAGATTAGACATTTTTAATTTCCTTTATTCTGTGTTATTTTAATTCAAAAGGACTTCAGAATGAATCTGAAAGATCGATTCATTAACAATGTTTCATTTTAAATGCATCAGACATTAAGAAAATAAACAGATTCCTTTGAAATAATCTGCCGAAAATTTCTTCAGCCTATTCTTTTTAGCGTGGGAAGAAAACTGAAGCCTTACTCATTTGGCGGTGGGGAAAATGAAAGATTTTTTGGCGGGAAAGTTAGTTTTTAATTAATAATTAAAATTCTAATTAAAAATTCAAAAAAAGGTACCCCAGATGGACATTCTCGACCTCCGAGGTATGCATGTGCCAAATTTGGTAGCTGTAGGTCGAACAGTCTGGCTTGTAGAGCGCCAACACACACACACACACACATTGAGCTTTATATAAGTATAGATAAACGAAGTATAGAGAAAGTATTGTAATCGGCAAAACATTCGACATCGAGAGTTTGACGAATTTTTATGTTTTCGACTCCTTCATTCCAAAAACACATTTTTTGCATTATGTCTGTCTGTCTTTGTTAAAGATAATCCAAAAACGCTTTGAGCTACACGAGAATTTTGTATACGGTCTTCACAGCAAATTTGTATATTTCTATCAAATGTTGAGCAAAATCCATTCAGAGGAATCTGTCTACCCATATATTAGAATTTAAGTTAATACGGCAGCCACAAAAAAGAGCATAGCTATATGGATAAAATTCGGTATACAGATTTAACATCTATAGAGTAGACATCCCTCAAATTTTGAGCCAAACCCAATGAGGGATTGACTGTCTGTCTATCTGTTCTTTCATAAACATGCAAGCATGATAATACAGAAACGAATGACTTAACCCTATAAAGGGCCCATTTTTTTCTAGTCATATTATGTTAAAATATTTTTAGGCTTGAAATTAGAATAATAAGAAAAGGGCTGCATTTAGCTTATTAGATAAATTTAATTTGATTCATTAATTAATTCGGTTCATTAATAATTAACAAACCAAGGCACGTCATTTTGTGTGAGATAAAGAACTGAAGCATCTAAGTTTCTGTCTTTCTAAAAAAATGTGCCAGAACTGATGCCAATCTACATAATTTCATACAAAGATTGTTAAATTTGGTGGGAAGCATACTTCCCACGGCCTTAGAAAGGGTTAATAAATGAAATTCGCTATGTGATTCGCTATGTCAAATTTTGGTTTTAACTGGTTGTGAAAAGATGATTCTAAAATACAAATTCGTTATTCTTAAAAAATATGCGGGATTGTGGTAGGTAGACGACTCCACAAAATTTGATTTAAATTCAGTTTGTCCCCTATGCTTTACTTTAAATTAGCGTAAATAATTTCCCTTCATTCTGCTTTTACTGATGCACAATATATTTTATCGTTCGCAAAAGGAAAATCGAATATAAATTTTGGATGCTTTATTTTTTTACTAATTCAATCCAAAATTTGATAAAGGTTTCCAATTTTGGTGACAAAATTAGTGAAACAAAATTCTGCTATCCTAATTAGCTAGTTAATCATATCTATAGTCACATGAAAATGCATAGTGTTTGTTAATTAATTTTGGTCCAAAATCTGATATTGATTTCAAAAATTCTGCAGTTAATCTCAAAAATGCAGTTGCTTAAATATATCTAATTTGGTAAGTGATTTTGTAACTGTAATTTTAGTTCTGTGTCACATTTTTAAATCAATCGGTTTGAGAAAACGCGTCTAAGACATAAATTGAATTTTCGGATATAATTAATTACATTGCAGGGATTAATCGCCAAAGTAAATTCAGTGAAAACGCCAAATTCACGCCAAAGTTCATTATTTCATAACTACTATACGCCAATATTATGCAAACTGTTATCTGGAATAATTTGGGAAGATCACACCAGCTGGCTATTTTTATTATAATTGAAGGTATTTAAGTAGTATCAAATCCAGTTCATGTATCTTTGAAAGCCACAATTTAAAAACACAACAAACCAGATGGATGAATTAGTATATTTTACAATGACATTCGAAATTATATATCAGTTTTAGATTTCCGACAAAATTTCTCAAAAGATAGGTGTTTTCCTTTCTGTGCACTTAAACAAAATACCACCAAAAGCAATGAGTCTGTAGACTCTTGCTTTACAAAACTACAGAAAGCAAAACTACAAAAGCAAACAACTACAGAAGCAAACTACTACAAACTACAACTACAGAAAGCAAAACTACTACTTTACAAAACTACAAAAAGCAATGAGTCTGTAGACTCTTGCTTTACAAAACTACAGAAAGCAAAACTACAAAAGCAAACAACTACAGAAGCAAACTACTACAAACTTCAACTACAGAAAGCAAAACTACTACTTTACAAAACTACAAAAAGCAATGAGTCTGTAGACTCCCCTCGTCTACAAAACTGTAGAACTATTTTAAATTTTAGCCACAAACAGTAAATGGGGAGAAACCTAAAGTATTCGATGTTTTTCACTGTACAGAGATAACAAATACAAACTGCGCAAAATATTGAATGTATATGATAGATTAAAGAAGATTTCATTTCCGCTGATTTTATATCACACTAGACAAACATTTGCAGTAATAAACTTTTACTTCAGGAAGTAAACTTTTTTTCTACAGTAATCTTTCTACAACACGAGGATTGTTTAATCCAACATATATAATAATTTCAAATTAACTACGGTTTTAAAAGGATTTCTTAACTGCTCAAACTTTATCTCTACTGTAACTTTAACTTCGGAGAAGCTTGGGTTGTTAAATATCCTTAGGAACGCCGAGGTCTGCAAATTCCTTCCAAAATTATATGATCAAATTCTTTCTCAGGATTACTTTTTCATCTTTTCGGCTTACCTCTGTATTTGCCATTTTCCTTTGGCCACTTCTTGGATAAAGAAATCTTCACAAAAGCGCTGAGGATCCGTGAAATTCTGAAGAATAAAAAGGGTTAAATTTCTTCAATCCAAGTTTCATATATATACACTAAATTCTAATTAATCTATATTCTAAAAAAAAATTCCTATTCATTCAAAACCTGGTTTCACTGTATCCTTAATTTCTGATTTGTAGGACCATATTCTTTTCCCACGGAACAAACCACTATGTCGGCAAATTCTTTTCTGAAACTATACAAGTTCAAGATACTTCCTAACAGTCTCTTTTTCGCGATTTCCGCTGTTATAGTCAGTTTTTTATCCTGAGCTCATCATCGTGTTTAAAAAAGAAACACTGACAGACAGCATATAAAAATTAAACTGTTTTGTTAAATCATGAAAAAAAATTTCAAAACCTTCATCCATGTTTCTTCAAAGTATGTTTCATATAAACATACTTTATATATATGTGCACTTACACTAATATATATATGTATATACAGTACTGCTAATACAATAATTTTACTGAGGAGAGTCTAAGATACTTTCATAACCTAAAAGATAAGAAAAATATTTTACAATCTATGATAATTTTTCTCTTGTAAAGGCTAATTTAAAATGCTTTTCTTACATAAAGAGAGTGACGAAGAAAGGCGTTGCTATGGTAACTGTCTAGCTCCCGATTATATTAATGTTTTCAGTTCGTTTGTGAAAGTGCATTTTCAAATTGTATAAGATATATATTGTCTAGAGAGATATTCTATAAAGCATTATATATTTTTTTTTCTTTTGGAGTACAGAAATTTGAAAACATACTATCCAGTTTTCTTTACCAAGCATTTAAGAAGAAAATTGGCGAACTACTTTTTAAAATTACAGAGTAATCATATGAATTACTTAAATTAAAGGAGTATTACTTTTTCCCAATTTGAATTTATTTTCAACATTTTCATTTTAACTATCATCTTTTAAAGAAACCGAATTGCTATAGAGACACAAATCTATCACAAATATTTGATTTGAAAACAATTTGAAAAGAAAACGTGAGCATATTTACAACTTATAATACTAGTGATTATAAATAAATATCCCAGTTTTACAGGGCTATTAAAAGGAAATAATGCAAAGTACAACCTTGCTGTTCGTCCGGAAACACAAAAAAACTGTTTAAAGTTAAAGCGCGGTGGCCTGATGGTAATGTCTCGGATTGGGAACCGGAGGGTTTCATTACATTATATTACACCGAAGAACCGTCGTGTCAATGGGTCTGGTGTACGTTAAATCCATAGAGGCAAAACGTCCCACTCCAGTGTGGTGTGGAAGTTTGGAGAGTGAGTACCAGCTTAGGTGTCGTTCTCGTCATCTGACCGCGGTTTAAAATGACGAGATCCATTCCAAAATAAGTCCTAGTGTTCCTTTAAAGTGGGACATTAATATAACTAAACTAAACTAAACAGTTGAAAGTTTAAATTCAATATAGTTATAAGAATTTCATTATATAGAGTATAAGTTATAGAAGTTTTTTGTTCAGCACAATTTTAAGTGTGTTCGATTTTGTAAGTCCCTCCAAAAATATGAACAATATCAATGCGATACGACAGTTCGTACTTTTGAGCATATGACGTTTTGAAAATCTTCATATATGCATATCTTAAACCTGTCAACATCAGTTGATACCGGAAAAATAAACATTTGCTGTTTGATCTAGCTCCTCCCCTCTCCCTCCCAAAAGAAATCAAATATTGTCAGACACGCATATCTGCATCAATTCAAACCTTCACACCCTAAGTATGCAGAAAAAATTGTGGGGTTAGTTATCGCAGCACTTTTATATCCTTCGCATTTCTGGAGACATTCGCACTAAACATTTATAACTTCGTTGAATTTATACTTTCAATTATTACTTATGATTTCCGATAAACAGCAAGGCTATAGTTTGCTTTGTTTTCTTTTAACAGATCTGCAAATGAGGCATATTTATTTATAATTGCCTCATTTGCCATATTTAGTTTGCCTCATAATTAGTTTGCCATATTTGCTAAGTCATATGAAGGTATAGTTGAATTTAGTGACTTTTTAAGATAAGCGATATAGAATTTATTTCTTATGAGTATATAGAGCAAATGATTAAGTTTTTCCGTCATAGAAGGTCATTGAAATGGCAGTTTTTAATGGGAACTATCTTGTCATTTAGTAAAGAATGGCTGAATCTGATGGAATGGGATTCATTCGTGGTATGACAATGTATTTTCCAGAATAAGTAAAATGAACAAGGTCAATGTATTTCTGGGAGGGTATAAAGAACATTTTTATTCTTTTGATCAAACTCTTTGGAACATTTTAAATTCTGATCAATATGACAAGAATATTAATCTTCAAAATTAATTTACTGGTAATCTTAGTGTATTTAATTTATATAAAAACTAGCCGCCTTTGGCGACCAGCTGGTTCCTAGGGATTAATGGACGACAAAATTGTCAGCTAATTATTTCAAGTAACTTGATATTAATGACTTCTTCAGAAAAATAATTTAATCTTAAAATTTCGATAGTCATATAATTTATATTATTTTGAAGACTTAAACTTTTTTGTACTATGCATTTCTTTACTTTTGTGCCATTTGCCAAAAAATTTCAAATATATGCAATTAAACTTCTATTACATTTTTTATCGAAATCTTTATTTTCTTACAAATATCATTTCAAATTTATTTAATTTCATGCAGACACGTGCAAAAAATATTATTTTTTTAACATTTAATTTGTAGTCAGAATTAGATTCTTAAACTTTTAATTTGAATTTTTGTCTGCGTGTTGGCAACACGTTGGTGGAAGCTAATTTTGACACACAAGGATAATATGCTCAAGAAATATTTATTTTTTGCGATATATTTTGTTAGGAATTATATTTAAAACCTATTTAAAGATGAATTAAAATTAAAAATAAATTATAGCACAAAATAATACATATCATTGAAAAGATCATTTAAAAAATATTATCATGATATAGAAATTATTTTTGTATTATATCATTTTTGGAAGTTATCACGTTAAAATGGCAAAATGTTGTATCATTTTTAATTAAAATTCTAATTAAAATTTCAAAAAATTATCACCAATTTGCACATTTCTACTCTCCGAAATACATACGTACCATCTAGTTAAGCGGTCTAATCTGCAGAGTGCCAATATAAACACGCATTCATCTTTATTATTAGTAAAGATAATAGAATAAAATTTGGACAATTTCTTCATCATATTATGTGGAATTCCAGCTGCAATAGGCTTCGTTATCTATTGATTTTTACAATTCATTCCTTGATTTTTGCGTTATCTTCCTTTTCGGAGGCTTTGTTGATATAATTTAATTGGAATTGTTTTAATTTCTCTTAAAACATAATTTTCATGTAAGAATAGTGTAACACAAATTGAAATACTTTATCAAAAGTTAGAAAACTCTTATCCACAAATACTTTAATCATCTTTGTTGTTTTTATTTAAGTTAGGACTAAAAATGTATTGACAACACTGTAAATATAATTTTATGTAATCAATACATTGATCATCTCAGCTTTCTCGTAAGTTTTTGATTGTGACTGAAAGTATTCTATTCCCTCATAATTCGAATATTTTTTCAAGCGATAGTTGGCTAATATTTTCAAGCCCACGAAATTTTCTAAGTAGTCTTAAAAGCTAAAGCGCTAAAAGATTGCAGCCATTTTAATACATGATGGAATTGCTTTTTAACTTAAATTCCGGAGCAAACAATATGTTTTATCGCAAATAGAATCTACTATCATTGAGTTTGGCTAAACATTGACGTCCTGTCCATTGATTACTTATTCATTATAAGTCGGGACGTTCACAAATGGAAGGCTATTTAGAAATTGCCCAGCACTGCACATTTCAGTTGCCTTCAATGCGTACTTAAACTATAGAGACTTTATTTATAAGGAAGCAAAATAAATTTATATTTTATCCTGCAAGAGCAAACCCTGTACTTCAGGTTATATTTCGGGTCACGGTGGCCTGTTAGTAAGGTCTCGGCTTCGGAACAGAAGGGTTTTAGGTTCAAGACCCGATCCCACCGAAGAACCGTCGTGTAAGTGGGTCTGGTGCATGCTAAATTCGTTGGAGCCAAACTTTTCCCCGCTAGTGTGGCGTGGAAGTTTGCAGAGGGGATGCCAGCTCATGTGTCATCCTCGTCATCTGAACGTTGTTCAAAATTAAGAAGTCCGTTCCAAAATAGCCCTTGCGTTGCTTGAAAACGGGACTGTAACATTACTAAACTAACGCAGGTTAAATTTGATCGATAAAAAAGCTAAATTAAGGAATATTTCGTGCGACTGTCTAAAATGTAAAGCAAAATTTCATATATTTACGATTAATATGTTGAATTTGCAATTCTGAGTTTATTTTTCACAATTTCGTTTCCTTTATGGGTTTCATTTAGAAAACGATTAAAAGTAAGTGTGTATCCTTTGAGCACATCATACCTTGGTTATTATGAAAACAATATAGAAAATAGCAAATTTCGTTGTCTCTCTATCCATTTGCTTGATATATCTTGCTGAACGATACTATAATCCAACTAAATTCAACACATTTAGAAGACATACATGCCGTTTACAAGGATTATACAAAAAAAAACTATTTAGGGACAATTAATGGAATAAATATTAAATAAAAACGTAAACGCTAAAAAAATATTTTTTTAAGAATTCCAACTTTAACCACTTAACTGTTTCGACCTCTTCGGAAAATGTGTATATAAATTGTCATAAACTTATAGATATATAATAATTATAAATTTAATAAATAAACAATTATTATATAAATATAATAACTGTCATTGAATAAACTCGTTATAACACAAAATGTACTTTTTCTATGACGAGTTACTCGTCAAAGACAGGTAACTGGTTAAATAATAGATAAAATAAATTTGTTTGATATCTGATGCTTGAATTATGCTTATTGATCCAAATAATCCACCTTTATAATCCAAACATATCTACAAAAAATAGTACATTAATACAATTTATGAATCCAAAAAATATTATTAAAAGAATTCGTTTTTAGAAATATCGACACAATTTAATGTTTTTCCCTTTTTGCAATGTTATTAACATTGCAATGTTATTTAAATACTGACCCATTGGAAACATTACAAATAAAGCATCTAATCATCATATTCCGGTAATTTACAACTCGAGAGAAACTGCTTTTACCAAAAACGTATTTCTAATATTCTCCAATCCAAAATTAACTGCTTTATAGCGTCATTTAAAATGCACTTCTTCATTCCATAATGAAGAAATTGGGAAATAAATGTTGCCATAGAAACCGTCCAGACCTAAATTGCTCCAGCATTTTCAATCCATTTGAAAAAATATATTTTTACGTTTGTTACGATGGATTACGACGAAGAGAAATATCATCTTTAGAAATATTATTTTTAAAAAATGATACTTTATTTCTTCAGGGGTACATTGTAGAGAATGAAAAATTCTCCCTTTATTAGGCTTATTTTAAATTTACATTTCTTAATTTGACGATGTATTTTTTTAGATTGTTTTCGAATAAAGAATATTATCTCAAGCTCTTTATAAAATGGTTTCCATAAATATATAAGTGCAGTTGTTAAATATTATAATTCGTATTTTTAGAAATATTTAGTTGTTCATTAATTTTATTCCAAGGATAAATATCGAAAAGTTTATAAACATTTAAAAAAACTCGAAAGGCAATTGTATTTTATATTGTTTTGCATTTTACAGAATTTACATTTTATACATATTATTTATTCTTAAAAAGTAATATAATATAAAAAAAATAGAAGTGAAAATACTACTATGGAATTAGTGATTGGTAAAAAGACACGATTGAATATTTTGACAGATGAGTTTGAATTCTAACATAGCATTTAAACGGATGGAATTTCAATTTGCATTAAAACTCTTATTAAAGGAAAAAAAAAATTGTGCGAAAACAAAACTGATTACATTAAAATGATAATTTTTTGAGTCTGAACAAAAAGTCTATTTTTGTAAGATAATTGTTTTGAAAGATATGAAAATCAATTTCCATAAGCAAGTCATTACATATCTGGCAATGTTTAAGCCTATTTTTATGCTTGATTAACTTTTCTGTTTGAAATCTATTTCTTGATTTCTTCTTTTTCTTCTATCCTCTGACTAAAGTTACGTATCAGTGATATGGGGAATCATCCCCACATCATTTTTAATTAAGTTTTGCAGCTCCATTAATTAGCTAAGCAAAGCAGCTGCAAAATAATTTAATGGAGGAGTCTGAAATTCATACCGTGGCTTGTTTTTGCATTTAACTGTTGCCATTCAACAATAAACAATAGGAGCGATTTCTGTGCCCTGTATGTTAGCAATTTATACATATCGATACTTTTCCTCCTTTTTTTTCTATCTTTTGGATGCAAAACCAATACCAAATGTAAATATCTTATTAGAAGTCGGTTAGATTTCTTAAATCAAATTTTCTTTTTTTTAATTGAAAAGCGAATAAAGTAAATTTTGGATTATCGGTGATAATTAGCTTTACGGATTATCTATCGTTTTAAATCCAAAATTGGGTTACCAAGAACTTCAATCGAAAATTACAAAAAAGTGTTTTAAACGTCAAAATACAAATAAGCAGTTTTTATTTTCACGAAACCAATTTTTTCAATAATTCTGTGCGTATAAGACTATTGTTCATTCAGTCATATATATCAAAATGCCCTCCTATATTAACCCTTTCTAGGGCCGTGGGAAGTGTGCTTCCCCCCAAATTTATCAATCTTTGTGTGAAATTATGTAGGTTGGCATCAGTTCTGATACATTTTCTTAGAACGACAGAAACTTAGATGCTTTAGTTCTTTATCTTACACAAAACGATGTGTCTTGATTTGTTACTTAATTATTAATTAACCAATTAATTAATAAATCAAATTAAATTTATCTAATAAGCTAAATGATACCCTTTTCTTATTCTAATTACAAGCCTAAAAACATTTTAAAATAATTTGACAAGAAAAAAATTGTCCTTTTAAAGGGTTAAATAAAAATTGTTTAACAGCATTTCCGTGTTTTTTTCGAACCGTTTTCCAAATATCGGCTGAATTCACTTTTATACAGATGACGTGCCCACCCATCTTCCACGGATAATCGGGGATTTAAGGCGCATACTTTTTATTTTAGTCCCTAAGACATATCCAAGCTTTATTGAAATGTGACATTACATTCTCTTATACTGCAGCAGATAAATCTATTCATACAGAATTCTGCATTTTACATTCAACTTCATATCTTTAAGACGAGATTTGAAAACCATTTGAAACCATCTTATTTGACTTTGTAAATTTCAAAATAATATTTAATACTCGCTTTTTGGCGACCACCTACCTAGTTATGCTTAAACTTTAATTTCAAATATTTAAATCTCTGTAATATAATAGATGCAACAAATAATCATTGTATATAATATGTAATAAATAAATAATTCCCAAATAAGTACTATTTTATATTACAAAACAATGCTATTTAGATCTTATGTTGGTTGAAGCACATGCATATCTAAAATGCTGTAAAAAATGGCTGTTTGCTGTCTGTATGCTGTAACCAATCAGAGTGCACATTAAACGAGGCGCATTCTGATTGGTTAATTATGATTGCAAAATTGTTAATTAAATTGACAAAATCGGTACAAGTCTAATTTTTATTTGGATTTGGCGACGACCACTGGAAATGAATAAATCTTAATCTTTTATATGAAACCTGGACCTTTTATAAGGATCATGAACCTTCATATGAAATGAAAATGAATGAAATCTATTCAATGGTTGGGACTGATTCTTTGGTATTGCCAATTTCATTAAAACAATCCAGATGTTGATAGTTAGTAGCTGTTTGGTACACTTTACAGTCAGACCTGCAAGAAATACTTTTTTTTTTCAACATATTCAAAATGTTGACGAGTTTTTCTTTCATTATCGAAAATTATTTTTATTCTGCTTGAATTTATAACTTTGGATTTTGTGATTTCTGCAGCGGAAAAAAAAATGTAATATTAGTCTTCGGTGAAAATGAAAAGAACAGCCTTTTTCCCATTGAATATTGCATCCAAACTGTGCATAATATAATATCTAAGCAAACAATTACCAAAAAGCTTTTAACTAAAAGTTTGCTTAACTGTACGAGTTTAAGCAAAAGTGATTTCATATATGGTTTAAAATGGAATACTAAAAAGCCTTTGCTAAAATTTCCTCATAAATACGTTGAAGTATAAAGAGATTTTTAAGGATTAATTATATAGTTAATCAATTAATTATATAATTCATGTTTTATTAATTAATAATTGTTTACATTTATTAAAATCCATACATTTATCGCTGCCATTTTTGTTAAATGAAAGTAGCATCATAATAATATTTAATAGCCTTTGAGTTGCCACTCACAGTATTTAATCGAAGTTTATATCATTATAAAAAAAATTATTAAAAACTTATCTGTAGTAGCTTTCAGAAACAGTGAGATATGTTATATTATTTAAAAAGTATGAGATTTAAAAATGGTTTGAAAGGGAACATGCTTGCATTTTAATCTATCTATACTTGTATAAAGCTCAATGTGTATGTGTGTGTCTGTGTTGGCGCTCTACAGACCTGATCGTTCGACCTACAGCTACCAAATTTGGCACATGTATTACTTGGAGGTCGGGAATGGGCACCTGGGGTCCTTTTTTTTGAATTTTTAATTCGAATTTTAATTATAAATTAAAAACTAACTTTCCCGCCAAAAAATCTTTTCGTTTCCTCACCGCCAAAGCAGTAAGGCTTCAGTTTTTTTCCCCCACACTTATGAGGATAAGCTTAACTTATTTTCGGCCGATTATTTCAAACGATTCTGTTAATTTTCCTCCTGTTTGATGCATTTAAAATGAAACATTGTTAGTGAATCGATCTTCCAGATTCATTCTGAAGTACTTTTGAATTAAAATAAGAGAGAATAAATGAAATTAAAAATTTCTAATCTGCGTAGCGTTACCCCAACTGGCGTAGAAAATGCACGCATTTGCGTTACCATAATTGAAGTGAAAAATTTACGCATGCGCATTGTGTTCTGATTGTTGACAATTGTATTTTCAATGGATACGGACTTGGTTTTGAGCATGTTTCCGACCGATTATTTCAAACGATTCTTTTTATTTTCTTAGAGTTTCATGCATTTAAAACCAAACATTCTTAATGAATTGATCTGTTCATGATGAATCTGAGAAAATTTGGTAGAAAACTTCTTGAGATATTACATAAAGTAAGAAATATATTCTTTAGTGCCCATAAGGTCTAAATACGCAGTGACTCTGTTTTCAGTACTCATATTTGAAAAAAATGCTTCGTTTCAGTAAAAAAATTATTATTAGATTAATTGTAGTTTAATCATTTCCACTTTAATTTAAAGCATAAATTCTACGAGGGGTAACAGAAAATGAGAGAGATACATAGTACGTTATGGCTGAAGGCCTTTATAATATTATGAATGAATTATTATTATGAATCAAAATTTGAAGCTTTAAAATATTTTGATGAAGAATCTGTTAAAAAAGGAGTTCCATAAAATATTTAATTATTAAAATTTTAACGAGCATTTAGACTGACTAACCGACTGGTCGCCAAAGGCGGCAAGTTAAAAATAAAATTATAGATTATAAAAGTATTTCATACATTATATTTTAAATGGTTGTATTTTTATAACCATAAATTATATGTATTTTTTAAAAAGAAAATAATGCTGTGAATATAAGTTCAGCCTAACAAGAAAAGGCAATATACGAGACATAAATCTGCTGATGAATATGCAGAAATTCAGACACGTCTGTAATTCATACATCTGCACATGATGACTGAAGTGCTACTTTTCTTAAAATTGTCATCTCTACTTCTCATAAAAAAAAACTATCAATACCTTCATGATTTGCACATGACATGATGTGTGTCTACGAAATCCTAACTACAATAGTTCACAAAATATGAATGAAAAAAGAAATAATTTATGAAATGAAAAATTTTTTAAATTTTATAGCCGTGAAAAAAAAAACTATTTTCACAACTATGAAATTTAATAAAAAAAATGTTGTTATGAAGTGAATGAAAAAAGGCATTATGTTGAATTTTGCGAGTTCATTTATGAATAAAAATATTGAATTTTGTTATATTTTTCTTAATTTGCTTCTGGTGAACCAAAGTCAAACTATAAAAATAATAACAAATAGTTGAAAATGAAGACGCGATAAAAATGAAAACTGAGCTTTAAAAAAATAATTTTCATGATTCTCGGTTCCTTAAATGGGTCCCATGGCAAAGAAGTAAAATTTCTCCCCTACGGAAAAGCTGACATTTTTTTTTTGAATTCTTAAAGAAATAATATAAGATAAAAGCAATGAATAAAACTATTTTTTATCAGTTTTGATGTAAATTAGAGAGAACTCTCAAAAAATTTGAAAAAAGCAGACAGAATCAGAATGTGGAACACAATTTAATCAATACTCGTACACACGCAACAAATGCTTGTTAAACGGTTGAGCACTAAACAGGGTGTCCACTAAAGTCCATCTATCTTATATTAAATTGAAAACGGCAGACAACTATTGTCAGAAACTTGGTGTCTATAAACAGTCATATGACCCTGCGCTACAAGGGGTTCGAACACAGTACCACTTAGCGGCAAACCTATCTCAGAAATGGCACAAAATACAGGTGAAAAGTGAATTACGAAATGGTAGAACATCTTCGATTTACTATGAAAAATATCTTGTCCGCAATAAGGATGAAGAGCCAAACGTGTTAAACGCGTATTAGTTTGGTCACGATTTTCAACACTTTTACGTCAGAAAAGCGTTAGAAATATAACAGAACAATTAGATATCAGTAGACACTTTTATATTGATCTTGCGATAACTACTACGCCAATGGGTAGATTTTTATTAACCCTTAACTGGGGAGGTGCGGTCTACGAGACCGCATTTCATTTACACTCAAATTAAATTTTCTAATGAATGTATTAGTATGAAAAACTGCCAATATATTTTGCAGATATTTATCTTGATATATAGATATGTTTTAGAATTTTTCAAAATATATTATCATTGAAAAAGTAAATGCGTTGGAACATACATTTTCTTCTCAAATGACATGTTACAATAAATAATATTCTTGAAAAAGCATATTACTTTTTACTTTTTAAGTCATATTTATTTTTACAGTACATGAAGGTATATAGAAGACAATAAAATGTAAAATTCAACATTTATATGAAAAATAAAAAAAAATTGACAACGGGTAAAATTGGCCCTTTTTTTATCGGCTTGTGTGACTTTCTAGGGCATTTTAAACATATAGGTTAAGAACTAGTATAAAAAACACCCTATAAATTCTATATATATATCTCTTTGTATATTAATATATTTTATAAATTTTTCAAAATACATTATCACTAGAAAAATTAATTATGTTTGAAAATACATATCAAAATCAGTTGAATGCGAACTTTCATCGAAAAACTCTTCTGTACAATTATCCTTATCACTAAAATCACTTTCTGCTTCAATTAAAAGTGTCTGGAGAATTGCTTCATAACAGGATTAGTAAATTGGATAATATTACGGGACCCAAGTTTTAGCGCCATCTGCTAAGCCTTGTTTATCACTGGGACACTAACAGGGAGATGCGGTCTTAGAAACCGCACTCGAAGAAATAACTGATTTATTTTAAAAAGCATCTGCTGAAATCGGTTGAAAAAGTGCACGTGTATTGAAGGTCACAAAACAGGAAGCTACAGGGTCAATCCATTCCATTGAGCTAAAAATAGAATAAGCGTGACAGAAAATCCATCGCTAGCGGTCTCACAGACCGCACGTCCCGAGTTAAGGGTTAATACTATCAATGCAAAGGCCGGAAACATCCTTTAGAGCCCACCCTAATCGCCTGAATATCAATGCCAATTTCCTCTTTCTTTCTTTCTTTAGTAGGATTCATTACTCATGGCGTCTTCTTTGTTCAATAGAGACACTCGCCCAGATGGTTTTGAGGGACTTGGAGGTTTTCTATGAATACATAGAATTTCGAGCATACATTTACTTAATAGCCATGAGCTAAGCAGAGACCTATTTTATATAACAACTTAAGAACAAGGATTATGATTGGGTATTTGTGGGTAGGTGAAGATTTTTTCTTACTTTTGAAAGATACATTCAGGCATTGCAGTATTCTGTGATATCTGATCTAAAGTGATCGATCGCTTTATCTTACACGATCGTAAGATCTTAGGAATGAGATGGATATTCAAAGGGTCTTTAAAGTTTTTGAAAATCGCAACCATACAATTGCGCATTTTACAAATTTTACTCTTAGTATTATTGTACTCAAGGTATGTGTACTAAATCAAAGAAACTCTTCAAGTTCTTAATTGATTTCTTCCTTTTATTGTGTACTGTTTTCTAAATAGGAAGTAGGTAATCCCATTGTTTTTCGCCATGTGGCGCTGTGACCAATCTCACTGTGCAGCGCGTGATCAGATTATTATATTTTAATATGTCTAGTTTAAAGCAGTGTAATGGCTCTTGACTTAATATAGGGAAGATGGACTTGAGTGGATGTTGGGTACATCATTAATACTTCAATAGAAACATTTCTAAAAAATTATAAACAACTTCTAGAAAATATTGGTCACAAGGCATTCATTTGTTTCGTGCCTTTATCGACATGTTCATATGACTTTTTAAAAAAGTGCCCAGTGTGTCATCTGTCATGCCTAGTCACCCTGGTTACCTCTTCTTCCGAAATATGCATTCCAGGAGAATAATTGCTTTTTTACTTATGCATGCTATCATTTCGGACAGCAGCAATCACCGGGAAGAGTGCCAGGAAATAACCTCAATACGTGACTGCTTTTTGCTCGGGGGGGGGGGGGGGGTGCTCAACATCATGACTAACTTATCATGACTTTTTCGACGGACGTGAGAGGAATGCGATTGACGAAACATCTTCCGATTGTAGGTATGCTTATATATAAGTAGGTTAGGAGCGTTTTTACTAAATATGAAATGCAGGCGAAATGAGGATTATAATTAGGGTTGAAATGTAAAAAGGGTTAAATATTCCACACATTGGACCAGTTTTTTATTCCAAAATGGTAATGACTTGTCATAATATTAATTAAATCTCTGAAAATGCCCTCAAAGGGATGCATCACATATATTATTATATATGTGATGCTATGCATTCAATAGAACTATGCATTCTATTGAATGCATAGTTCTATTTAATACAGCATTCAAAATATTGCATAGCATTATCCATTATCATTGCACTAATTTCATGACTGTGGACACTTTCTGTGGGATGCTTAGAAGTAACGAATGTACAGAAAAAAATAATCTATACTAAAAGGATTTTAAAAACACGATTTTATTAATGCCGAAGTAGAAATGAATTGCTTAATATATAATATGCAGATTTAAAAATCAATAATAAAAATTACTATGATTAAAATTCAAAATTGCTTGTATCATTTTTATTGTAAAAACTAATAAAAATGCTACAAGCAAATTAGAATTTTAATCATAGTAACTTTAAATTATTTTATGATTTTTTTTGTAATTTATAATTTTATATTTTACTAGCCGCCTTTGGCGACCAGCCGGTTCGCCAATCTTAATGCTCGTTAAAATTTTAATAGTTAAAACTTTTATGTGATTCCTACTTTAATAGCTTCTTCATTAAAATATTTCAAAATTTCAAATTTCAATTCACTCATAATATTATAAAGACCTTCAGTAATAACGTAATCTGTATCTCTCTAATTTTCTGTTAGCTCCCGTAGAATTTATGCTTTACATTAAATTAAAGTGTAAATGATTAATCTGCAATTAATATAATAATATTTTTTACTGAAACAAAGCATTTTTTTAATAATATGATTACTGATAACAGAGTCACTGAGCGTTTAAAATTTATGGGCACTAAAGAATATCTTTCTTAATTTATGTATTATCTCAAGAATTTGTCAACAAAATTTTCTCAGATTCATCATGAACAGATCGATTCATTCACAATGTTTAATTTTAAATGCATCAAACACTAAGAAAATAAAATGAATCGTTTAAAATAATCGGTCCAAAACAGGTTTAAAAAAACTACTTAAAAAACGATGTACTTAAAACTATAAGCATATGCAAAAAATATATATAACTAACATAAATACAATTTAATTACAAAAGCCTGCAACTAACCTAAAAATAATTTAAATCATTGAAAACAGGTTAAAAAAACTACTTGAAAAACGATGTACTTAAAACTATAAGCATATACAAAAAATATATAACTAACATAAATACAATTTACTTACAAAAGCAAGCAACTAACCTAAAAATAATTTAAATCGTCCGTTGATAATGGTTGTCATGGCAACAATCGGAACAGAATGCGCATGCGTGAATTTTCTTCGCCAATTACGGTAATTTTTCTACGCCAGTTGGGGTAACGCTATGCAGATTATACATTTTTAATTTCCTTTATTCTGTGTTATTTTAATTCAAAAGTACTTCAGAATGAATCTGAAATATGGATTAATTAACAATGTTTTATTTTAAATGCATAAAACATTAAGAAAATAAACAGAATCGTTTGAAATAATCCGCCGAAAAACGTTAACCACAGCCTCATTTCTGTTGGGAGAAAAAATAAACTGAACTCTTACTCATTTGGCGGTGGGAAAAATGGAAGATTTTTTTGGCAGAAAAGTTGGCGGTGGGGAAAATGGAAGATTTTTTTGGTGGGGAAGTTAGTTTTTAATTAATAATTAAAATTATAATTGAAATTTCAAAAAAAAGGACCCCAGGTGCACATTCCCGACCTCTAAGGTATACATGTACCAAATTTGATAGTTGTATGTCAAATGACCTTGCCTGTAGAGCGCCAACACACACACACACACATTGAGGTTTATTATAAGTATAGATTATTATTGTAATTTTAAAAATATTTTTAATTTTAAAATGAGTTTGAAAATTTTTTATATATCCGTTCTTGTTCAATATTTTTAATATTATTTCTGTGTCGGGAACTCCCCCATATTTTAATGAAAAAATATTTTTTACTTTTATATGAATTCTTGAAAGAATACTTTAAAAATAATTTTTCATTTAGTTATTTAAAACTTTACTTTTACTTTTGGTTCTCTGATATATTTCATAATTAATTATTACAAATATTATTAAAATTTTTATGCCTTTTTTCTCTAATTCACTTCCAAATGGTAACTTCAGATACTAAACTTCATATCTCATCATGATTTAATTAAATTAAATCTATTAACAACTGTCCAATTTTTAAAAAAATAAAATTTTGATTTGTCAGCGAAATCCCTTAGTTATTTAAAATTTTAGAATTCCATCAAATTAGAAATAAAATAACAAGATCATTTGAAAAATTTCATCATGAAAAACATGAAGTAAGCAAAGTTAAATTAAAGTATGTAATAAAGCATATGTCTGAAATATAAAAGAGCTTTGTTTATTTACCGTCACAATGGTGTTTATTTATGCTAAATTGTTTCTGTGATTGGTGCTTCAGAAAATACCCTAGAATTGCAAAATAATCATTAAATTTCTATTCAAAAGGCAATTCATTTATTTATTTTCAATTCCTCACAGCATATTAAAGAAGTTGTATATTGAAAATAAAAACCGAACGAAATAGAAAGTTGACATTTCAATGTTTATATTGGTTGCTTAGTAATGCAGCTCTAAAATTAGAAAATTTGGAATAAAATATCAAAAAGTTGTGATGATGCAATATTTAAGCTAGGAAACAATAATGAAGTTAGTCTCCATTTGTTTTTTATAAAGCATTATTTGCATAATAATAGCATGTCTATAGAGATTAAGCATACAAAAATTAAATTATTAGGTTCCTATTTCTTATTCTTCTATTTTTATTATTTATTTATTTATTTTTTCTTTGTCTCAGACAAAATTCGCCGCAGAATTATATGTACGAAAGTTTCATTTCTTTAGGGAACAGTAAGACAACAGTAAATAAACGAATTCCGAAAAAAATCCACCAGCCGAACGAAAATTAAACAAATCACCACGAAAAGTCTTTTGAAAGATATTTAATTCCAGTAAGTGGAAGAAGTGCACAAGTGGGATTTAATGAACATTGGATTTCCTTTTGAATTCTCTAATTTGATGAAATCCGAATTTAATTCTATTAATTAGACGTTCTGTTGAAAATTCAAGATTTACAATTTTGATAAAAATCGATCGTTTCTTTCTCTTTTTTTTATGTAAAAACAACTTTATCTTTTAACCCTAACTATAATTATACTATTACAGTTATCTTATTTCATCAGTTAATTAAAATAAATATTAATAATTGAACTCTCCATATCAACAAAAACTAATAACTTTGACAAATCAACTTTCACATTTCATTGGGCTGCGGTGGCCTGTTGGTAAGGTCTGGGCTTCGAAACCGCTAGGTTTCAAGTTCGAGGCTCGATTCCACTGAAGAACTGTTGTGTAAACGGTTCAAGTGCATATTAAATGAGTCGGGGACAAATGTCTTCCCACTAGGGTGGTGTGAAAGCTTGGAGAGGTGTAGCCAGCTCAGATATAGTCCTCATCATCTGACCGTGATACAAAATTACAAAGTCCGTCCTAAAATATCCCTAGTATTGCATTGAAACGGGGCGTTAACATAACTAAACTAACACATTTCATTAATTCTGCATTTCAAATTCAAATATCGTATTTTTACAGATCATTTGAAATGTCACGATCCATTAATTAAAACTTGTGCTTTTGTTTATTAACATAGTATATTCTGAGTATCATAAATTAATAAATATCTATACAAAAGTGAAAATATTTACCACCACATTTTCGTTTGTTTGAAGCGTTTTTATAATAATCATTTAATATTTTGACACGTTCAATGGATCATTCATTCTGTTCCGTTACACTAATACCAACACCGCAATGTGATATTCCAAGAGAATAATTGCATTTTCTTTTATGCATGACCAACATTTCGGACAATGACCGTTTTCAGGAAGAGAGGCAGGTAATAGCCTCGGTACGTGACTGCATTTTGAGTGGAATAATCAACATCATTACTTTTGGACGAATATGAAGTGAGTGGATAGAAGGAGATGACTGTTCCGTTTTTGACTTTTAGATTTGAGTGTGTTAGTATGCCGTGGTGTATCATTCAGCTATATATATTTTCTTTCTTTCATGTAGTGGAAGCACTCCAATTTTTCGATAAAGTATAATTAAAGATATGAAACATAAATAAGAAAATTTGTGTAAGAAATAAGAAATTCCGGTTTTTGGAATAGTATCCAATGGATTTGGAAAACGAGACATAATTCCATTTTTTTTCTCATGCAAAATTATTATAGCTAAAAAGAAAGATAATTTGAAAGATATTGAATTTTAAAACTACCAGAAGGGGCCTGCTCTCACCCTCCCCTCAGAAAAAAAAATTGAAATATGTCTGCGTTTTCAAGTTCATCAGAACATAATTCAAAACCCAATAAGGATACAAGAATAAAATTCCCTATGACCTTGACAACTGTCTTATGGGACAATATCAAATTTTGGACAAAAATCTATCAAATGGAATCTTTTTTGTCATCCTTTTATTTATATTGTATGTTATTTCATATTCACTTCAAAATCAAAAAAAAGTTGTCCAACTTTTCAATAAAAATAAAGCTCAGTAAAATGATTTTATTTTGAAAAAGCTTTTAAAAATACTATTGAATTATGAACAGCGAACTGAGCTTTTGAAAAGTCTAATCAAAGACAAGATTTGAAAATTTTAAATCAACAATAAATAATTCAAAACAATTTTTATTATGTGAAAACAGGATGTTGTTTTTGTTTAAGGTTTGTGAAGCCACGAAATGCACGGGCAAATAATAATTGACGATTTCGCTTTTGAGTCCTCAATTTTTCTCTTTTCGAGTTCTTAGAAAATGATACAGGTTGTCACATTCGGCGACTTATCGCCAACAAAAGTTACAACTTGGCGCGAATGTCTGCCATGGACCTAATTCTCCTGTCTCCCCAATAAAGGGCAGGGTCATAAGAAGTTATCCCCCAAAGAAGCAAAAAAAAAAAAAATCGAAGGGTGTATATATATATATATATATATATATATATATATATATATATATATATATATATATATATATATATATATATATATATATATATATATATATATATAACTTTTTTTTAAATTTCATTTTTAATTTTTCTATCATTCGAAATTTCAGATTCATGATTTTGCGAACGATTTTGAGACGGAGAGAAAAAATACAATTTTTTCTAAAAATTAATGTACATTAATAATGTACATAATCATTCCAAAACATTTTAAATCAGATAATTGCAAAAAAAAAAAAAATGTCCTTAAGAAAAAGTTTCGAAGCTTGAACGATTTTGAGAGGAAACAAACCGTGGATTTTTTAAATATCGAAGCATGCGTAATCTGATAGTTAGTGATTGTTTAAAACCGGTTCAAACTAGTTAATGACTTTAAAAAATAATAATGTTCTCACATGATGACTTGAAATTTACGATAGCAGATTTCAATTGTATATATTTTAGTTTAAATTATTATTTTTTGTAGAAAATGAAATGGATGGGCATTTGTGGAAATTATGATTGATTCTAAGAAACTCTATTTTTTAGCCAAAAGAAGTTTAAACTCAATAAATCGATAAATATTTTAATGCTTTTCAACCCATCATATCTTTTCAAAGGTAGGTTTTCAATGATTCCTTTATTAAAAGTAAATATAAGAATAATTTTTAATTCTGACTTGATATATGCATAAAATGAATGTATGAATTATAGACATAGAAATTGGCACAATGAAACAGGCTTAGTCTTAACACTAATCCTTCCATTATAAAATAAATTTATAGCATTTGCTGATTTACATCATACTAAACTGTTTATTATAGTAAATATGCTTTTATTTTATTATGGCTAACACTTTTCACTTACTAATGTAATTGAATAATAGCGATTTAAAATGTTAAATTCTTTAATCATAAATACTCCATTTAGAATGCAATAATTTTTGGAAAATATTTTTAAGATAGTACTTATATTTTTTTAAAATTATTTATGTAAATAAAAATTAATATGTTCAAAATCACTTATTTAAATCCGCATTTTCCTAACCTACTGTAACATGAAAACAGAATCTGTTATACGAAAAAATGGAACTCGAAATAAGTCTCGTATATTAACTAAACTTTTATGCATATTTTTACACTTATTTTAATCACACCAACTACTACAAGTGTCAAACTTTCAATGCATGATGGCAACCTGATTATAATTAGTGTTAAAGTCAAACTTCACTTTCGTGTCAAAGCACTGGAAGTAATCCAATACCATTTTTTTTTCTCCCTCTTCTTCTAACATACTGATCGCGTTTCACTCTTGAGAGCTCTTGCTTTGTGCCTGCCGCAAGTTTGATACTGTCCGGCATTTTAATGTGGTGCCATAAAATTAATTAAAGTTCCCACTTTTAGTAATACATATGCTCATTAATTTTGCATCCTGAACAATGACGCAGCTTCGATAATTTTCAACATCTGCGGCTGTTAAAGTTTTAATTAAATAGAAATGTATTCTATATGGCTCACTGGATTAGCATTATATGTAAATATGAAATTTAATGTAAGAAATACTAGTCACCTTTGGCGATCAGTTGGTATACTAACAAAAGTGCCTGCCAAAAATTCTAATTAAATTTTTTAACGGTATTCTTAGCAGAAAGTTTTTAAATTTCAAATTTTGGTAGACGTGAAATTTAACTATGAAAGAAATCTTACGTCTTTTTATTTATTACGCTAATTAAGGAATAAAATATTATCACTAAATTTGTATTATTTCATCTAAAATTACAAACTTTTATTGAGAATGTGACTTTAACTATATCTGAAGATAAATCTTATTTGTAAATACAAAAATTTCAAAAATTTATAAAAAGCATGCTTGATTGAAAACCTGCAGAATTTTAAAAATAAGCCGTAACTTCATACCATCATCAACAAAAATTCTAGATGAAATATTTGGAGCAACAATGAAATGAAACTCAAATAGTTTTATATAATGAAATATATTATTGTAAAATAAATTTAGAAATAATTTTAATAATTTATTTAAAACTACTCGCCTGGAGTTACCAAGTGGTTTGCTGGGAATAGTGGTTATATTTGATTTAAGATAAATAGTTTAGATATAACTTCATGTACACGATTCCATCAGATTGTCTGATATTAATGACATATTTTAATTCTCTTAATTAAATTTTATTTATTGGGTACATGAACAGTTTTAATAAAGACTAACTCGTAACACAATTTTCTATTAAAAACATAAATATACGGTTCATTTATAGTCAAACATTCGGTGGTATTATAATTTTCTTAATTGCTTTTTTTTTCATTCTTATTTCTTTTACCTTTTTTATTAAAGTAATATTTCTATTTGTCGAACTAAGAATTTTTTTTCATTCACCGTGTAAACTGCGTAGATATTAAATGGAATCTTTTGCTTTTAATGATGAAAAAAATCATGCGATTCGGCATTTAATGAAACAGTGAAAACAGTTTGAATTTCAGGCCAGCAATGCATTTTTGGAAATCAGCAAAAAATTATTTAAAAAAAAATTCAGCTGAAATTCGCTTAACTAGTAAAAGCTAGTAGCTTAACTATTAGCTTAGTAGTAGCTTAACTATTTAAAGTAACTGTTAACTTGTAGCCTAACTATTAAAGACTTTTTTTAACTTTGTAATAGTGTAAAATTAATTTTTGTTTAATCATATTGTCGGAATTACTTAAAATTCTAATTGAAATTTCAAAAAACTCGCTCCAACGTGTATAATTCCGTCCTTCAGATTATAAGTCAAACCATCTATCCTTTATAGTACCGATACACACTCACAATACACCCATTCATATGTTCTATAAGAATCGATGGAGATAAAATAGATAAATCGTGTTCGGTTTTAAGTCAAGAATAATAATTGTGCAATGTGGATGTTTAACACTTTCAACGGTAAAGACGAGATTTCTCGTCTTTCAGATACTTCCTATTACAGCTTTTTGTGGGATAAAATTTGTCTCTTATACCAGTTTAGACTTTCTAATGCATATCTGAAGATTTAGCCCACAGTCAATTTTTTTAAATTTTTTTATTTTTTATTTTAGTCAAATTTTAGCCCACAGAAAATTGTAACTGGAAGTATCTGAAAGACGAGATATCTCGTCGGTAGCGTTGAAAGTGTTAACTACTAATATCTTAGCAAATGAATAGTTCTTTGAAATCAAAATGAACTCACTATTAAAATATTATTGATGAGAATATCTCCTTTTCGATTTCATAATAAAGCACAGTACTCCTGGAAAACGTCATTGAATCGAAATGAAAATCTATCATGTATTTCGGAAAAGTCGTTATCCCTTTTGAAGGATTTAATTTAAAATATAATACATTTCGAAAATTTCGATGGGTGGAAACGTTAACATACTGAATTTTATGCTCCATGACTATTGAGGTTTTAGTTTCTCGTGAATGAAGTTTATGAAGGGAAAGTCGAAAATCTCGATGATGTTTTTAATGAATCTCTCCGATGACGTTTTCATTCTCTGTTCCTGACTAACTCTTAAAATTTATTCCATTATTGAAGCGTTTCATTTAATAATTCAATCTCTTCTGGCATTGCTGACGGCTAGAGTTGAGTGAAAGTGTAGTTTCTGTAAGCATATGTGAACACTCTGGTATACGTCAAATGTTATTGGTTATCTTTCATCTTTTGTATATTTGCATGTCTTTTATGTTATTTGCATTATAATCCATGTATACGATATCGTAGTACATGCATTATAATGCACTCATGAAAGTGAATTTTGAAATTTAAACCGATTCGTGCATAAAATATAGTTTTATTAATGTTATCGACCACCTGAATAAGCTATTTATGAAAGTACATTCCATTATAAATTTGAATTAGCGTTTATATCAGATATTAACCACTGTTTTAACGTTCCATTATTATTTTTTTTCTATAAGTATTTAAGAAAATGCAAAATGCATATATTTTTATGTCGTATAGCTTCCGCATTGTTATAACTCAACTATGTTAGGTATAATACATTTTTGGGATGAATTGTTTGTAAAATGTTCTAAAACTTGAATATAAATACAATATATAAGCTTTTCCGATTATAAATTAAATATTTTCAAAAAAAAAACATCTATAAAAGCAAAATATACCAGTAAAGTGCCAAAAATTAGAAAAAAGGGCATTTTTTGGCTAAAAAGAGGTATAAAGCAAACCTCTTCTAGTTTAGAGGTTTATTAAATGATTTGCGTAAAATTTTACAGATAGCTTAAGCAATCTATTATATTATTCCTGAACTAAAAAATAAGCTGTATCCCTGTCCATTCTTCAAATACTGGCTTTCGACTGATAAATAATTCGAAATTTTCATTTTTTTTCACATAGTTAAAGCACTAAAACAATCATAAAATATTTCTAAATGAATAGAATTTTTAAATGAATAATTATTTACTAATTCAACTGCAGAACATATTGAGAAATTAATATACCAAATTCCAACAAAATGTATGCTTTATATTTTTAATCTATGAAGTTTTTCGTTAAAAATTTCTATCATATTTTATATTTGAGAAAATATCATCTAAAGTTGTAAAACAGCATTAAAACGTAGATATATGCACATATGAAATAAATGTAACTTCTCAAAAATATGGACTTAGAATCAAAATTCTAAAGGTTTTATAAAGATACCTGTTCAAACATTAAAAATATTAAATTTTAAAAAGTTCATTTTTTTTTTCAAAAAAAAATCGCTTTTTCAACGTAGTTGCCTAACTTAAGAGATGTTTGGATTTTAAACTCTAATTAATTAATACTTTAAAACCTTCAGATAAACGACTCTTCATTTGTTTCACCATTTTGGACATGTATTTATGGATTTCTTGGAATTTTCATTTTAAAATATTCAACATATAATGAGTTGTGGGAAAGATGTAGAATGTTTAGGTTGCAACCAACAATTTTAAAAGTTTCTTCAGATTTATTAATCTTTATTGCAGAAGCTAAGCTAACTGAATACTGAAAGTTTTGAAAGTGGAACGGTATATCATTCGGTATAAAAGGAATGAGAGTGTAAACGCTCCTTTCTTCACTATCACATGTAATAATAGTTACATGAATTCCAAATTGGATATAGTCTCCAAACGTAAATTCTTGCTTCGTTACAAAATTGGATTGAGTATAAATTAGGATTGGGTTGTTATTTGAGTTTGCTGTATCAGGTTCAAGATAATACCGATATTCGGTTGTACTTGAAACTTTTATCTATTTCTCTTACTGATACTTTTATTTAGTATATCGTACCTGATACAGCTATCAACCAATTCTTTTCCCGTCAGAATGAATAACTGATGGGGTATTGGTTTTCACATTTGTGCCGAAACCTATATATTTGATAATGATATAATAATTATTCCAAATTGGGATTTCGTCTTTTCGTGAATACAATTGACAATGCTCCGATGGCTTTGGTTCTTAAAGTGATTGACGAGTGATTAGTAAGTGAAAAGGAAACGTTTTGTTAATATAGTTAGCATAGTTATAATAGAATCAAGGGACTCTTTTGTAGTATTGCACCGTTGCATGCTGTAAAGGGCAATAATGGTTGGGGATAAAAAATATACAGTTAAGAAACATCACAGCGTAACCAAAAAGGACAACGAATTAGGCTATATCAAGTCGAGTTGATTGCACCGTTGCATGCTGTAAAGGGCAATAATGGTTGGGGATAAAAAATATACAGTTAAGAAACATCACAGCGTAATCAAAAAGGACAACGAATTAGGCTATATCAAGTCGAGTTGATTGCACCGTTGCATGTTGTAAAGGGCAATAATGGTTGGGGATAAAAAAATATGCAGTTAAGAAACATCACAGCGTAACCAAAAAGGACAACGAATTAGGCTATAGCAAGTCGAGGTGAATTTATACAGATAAAGTTAAATTTATACGTCATAAAATTTCGTAAAAATGGCGAAAGATTTTCTGTGTGCACAGTTATTGAATGAAGAGTTATATTTTATACAGCGTGTAGATTATTTATCGGAAGCAGATTTCAAACAACTGTAAATAGAGAAATTCCAATTTCGATGCATAGCAATATTTCAAACTTGCGCTTTTGGAAGTATGGAATTTCACTTCTTTCATTCTATTAATGAGATTCATAATTTGATGCACCTTTCTAGAAATAAACTAGCTCAAAGAAGTAGAAATGAGTCAATATTTAATTTGCATTTTTCTAAAAAGATAAGACTCACCCAAACATTATTCTTCAATCATGAGTACTGTTTTCCTTTTTATTAAAAGAAGTTTGTAATGAAGTGAATTAAACAGCAGACGATGTTGGATCATAAGTCACATGCTGAGTATTGATGCAGAATCGAGATGATGCTAAACATCCTCGATCGTGAAACTTCATTTTCGCCGAAGAGGATTAGAATTTTAAAAAAAAGAACTTCCGTTTGCATGAGGATTTTTACTTCTTTATATGCCGGAAGTCACATGAAATAGAAAATTTAAATTAATAAACGAAAAAGAATGCTTTAGGGTAACCTTGTAAAATGGTGAAAGGAATTATGGTATATAACTATTGAAATCGCAAAGAAAATAAATGACAAGAAGTGCAAATAGGCATATCAGAGTTTGATAGTGTTCGGATTTGTAACGTTGCTTCTCAGAGTATTTAGTCTCATCGTAAGAAAGACAGTTTTACGCGTAGCAGTTCTAATGGATGCTGAGCGGGTGCATATGTTACCGTTAAATTA
The DNA here is from genome assembly GCF_947563725.1 of Argiope bruennichi. Lineage (NCBI taxonomy): Eukaryota > Metazoa > Arthropoda > Arachnida > Araneae > Araneidae > Argiope > Argiope bruennichi. The sequence continues at coordinate 13,583,188 of NC_079161.1, forward strand.
TGAAATCCGTTATTTTATAGAATACTTAGTTATTCCATGAAATAACTGATCGTGTCCGTTAGAGTGTAAAACTCTCTTGTATTTACTGGTTTAACTAGTTATTTCATAGAATAACGATCTGCAGCCCGCTAAAGTGTAAAATAATCTATATCATATATCTCGCACGGCAAATACATTTACCTTCCACCCCTACTGCATTTATGAACTACAGCTCAAAGTTTAGGTACTGGTCAGGGATTTAAAAAATGTTCGTGTAAAACCCAGTGTGTCAACAAAAAATGTTTTTGTTTTAGAAATAATGTTCTTTGTCATTCCAAGTGTCATTTTAGTAATCCTTGTTATAACAAAATGATTTTATGGTACGTTTCCATAAATACCATTTATACGCTGCATAAATAAGATAAATGGCTTCTTTTTCATTTTAATTGTCTATCATTAGTTTAGTTTCATTTTAGATAAATTGTTCATTTTACACTTTAACTGTCTCTCATGAGTAAATTTATAGAATACCTAGTTATTTCATAGAATAACTAGTTAAAGTGTCAAATGAATAACATATTACACACTTTTACGGACACGATCAGTTATTTCATGGAATAACTAGGTATTCTATGAAATAACTGCATTATATACTTTAACGGTAACATATATATAATCCTAACGTACGTGGCATATAAATAGAGCTTATTATTAATTGTTGAATGACAGCAATTAAATATAAACAAAACATTATACGAATTTCAGACGAATTCATTCACTGAACATTTTTACATCTGTACCGAATAAAACGATTCGCTTAGCTAATTCATGGAGCTGCAATATATTATTAGAACTGTTCTGAATATTCTTCACAATGTCACCAAAGAGGACATTCAGTCAGAGGAAAGAAGATATAAAAGAAATCAAGAAATAGGCTTCAAACAAAAAGTTCAATCTAGCGCAAAAGTAAACAACCATTACTTGTCTAAAGTAACCGTGCTGAGATTTAAGATTAATGCACAATTTTTCGCCACGCATGTCAAAATCGTGCCAATCGTCCAAAAACTCTCTAAAAGTCTGGTTTATAACAGAAATGTTAACAAACGGTTTTTAAAGTTGCAATCAAAAATTGTCACGATTATATTTGGCGAGAAATCGCTCAATAATTTTTAAGTTTTGGCAACTCATAGCAGTAATCGTTATGACTTACCTTTGGAAATGGATACTCATATCTTCCAAAACAATTATCTTATAAAAATTGCTATTTGTTTTACCTTAAGACTAAAAAAAAAAAAAAAACCTCTTTTATGACATAAATTTCTTTATTTTAATTCTGCAATCTTCATTTTATTTTCAATCAAGACAACAAAGTACCATTTTGTCATATTCTGATAATAAATCTAGTAACAGTATCCATTATTGCAAGGTTTATGTATTAAAATTTATTTAAATATAAATAAAAGTTCTTGTGATTATAAATACTTCCATTGTTGTATGTCTCCTCCTGAACAACTGGAACAAATTCAACCAAAATTTGTTCAGTCGTTCTTTATAACAAGAGAAAGAATACTGTCTCCTTTTTTGTTTCAAAATGCAGAAGTTAATGACATATTCAGTTAGTTGGAAATTAACTGAAATTTCACCATTTCTCCACAGTAATTTCTGGGCAAATTATTTAAAGAATCTTAAAATTTTTTAAAGAACTTTTTAAAGAATCTTAAAATTCAAAAAAATGATTTTTTTTCAATTTTACCAATTTCATTTCAGTGTCATTTTATCTTTCCCATTTTTATAGTTTTCAACAGCAAATTGTAGAGTAGGCTTCGAACTACTCTATTACTATTTTTAAATTTTTCTGTATTTTATTTTTCAAATCTTTGTGGCAACATCTTCTGTTGGTTTGAAAATATAAATATTTGTTGCAATATAATTTTGCTGTTGAAGAACAATCAAAGAGCTCTGACCAGAAAACATAAGCATGATTCTGGAAGAACACTAAAGGAAAAGTTTGAAAATAGACGATTAACTATTTATATCAAGAACAACTCATTCATTTGCTTTATTGATATTGATAAAATGAGCCATCGGTGATTTTTAAAACTCTTCTGGTACAATCAATATTTTAATTTTAATTTTCTTAAAACCGGTCTGAAACTATAAAAGTATTTCCTGTATTATAATATTTTATACAAATGTAGTTTTAACATAATAATATGACACACAAGAGTATTTTACGCATTGGCAACGCCTGGTATATCTGCTAGTCCAATATAAATAACCTAAGTTAATGATAATATTTAAACCCGACATTATTGAATAAGATATCCAAATTCAAGAATAATTGCTCCATTTAATGACCATCTCCCTATTCAATGAGTTACCTTATCTGTCCTTTTAGAGTGCAATAAACAGAGAGATAAATTCGGCTATCATCCAGTTGACGAGACGCGTTTGCTCCACTAATTCATTTTACGACATCAAGAGTTTAGCTCCACTGAATCACCCGCACTGTTCGTTGTATTATTGTGCGGCGCATCAATTTGCGGACGAAGGCCATAATTCCGGATATGATTTGGTGACTTGTGGTTAGGGTGGAGCCACCCTGGGTGGTGCTTTTGTTAAAGCCGAGCTATTTTTAATGCCTTTATGACCACTTTGGAAAGGTGGTGCTAAAATTGACTCGACTTTTAGCGGTCGTTAACTGGGCCAAAGAGTTTGAGATTATTGGATTTCTATGTTACTATTTTAAAGAAAGCGCTTAACAGACTGTGGGGTGAGCTAGCAGACTCGATTACTTGAATAAAGAAAGAATGAAACTATTATTATAAATAATTGATATTGTTTTGTTGAAATTCTTTCTTTTCATTATACATACAAATTCTTGTACTTTAAAAATTAACAGCAAATTATTGCTTCCTCGTAAAAGACACCATTTTCCTACCAATGCTCCACCGGAGTTCATGAAATGATATTAGAAAGCAAAAGAAAAAAAAATGATGCAATGATGGACAAACATAGATAAATAGAACATAAGAAAAAAAAGAAAGAAAACTTGGTATTTCCAATTCAATTAATATTTAATTATGAAAATTCAAATAAATAATTTGAATTATAGAACACATTTAATTCAGAAAAATGTGAATGTTTTAAATATGAATCTGAAGTATTAGTACCTGCTGAAAAGAATAGGAAGGATTGACCGCCATTTGTCAATGATAAGTATATTTCTTTAATGTATACACAAAGAAGGCTAGTAGATGCTATTTTTTGTAATAAAATTTTATATATGTTAAGAATCTGTGCTTTTCTTGCGTTGCGCATTTTATATATTTTTAATTTAATTAAATGTGTATAGTTACTAATATAAAAAATTTTGCATAATTGGTAAAAAAAAGGTTTCTACATACTTGTGCTATTGATTGTAGCAATTATATATGTAATGATATCGATTAATTTAATTTAAATCTTAAATAATTTGCAAACTTTTATCTTGATGTAGCCCATATTACTTATTATTACCATATTCTAAAATTTTCTCTTATTTCCTAATCCCTTTTTTTTATTATTTCTATCACGCGCTCTAATAAATTGCTGACTCTATAATTCTCACCCTACAAACGAAAAGATAAAAAGCTCTAACACCCACGGCATTCTTTCCAAAGATATCTAAGATTTTCTATTTTCAATCCACACTTGTCTAAGAAATCCCTATAAGAATATTTCAGTAAAATAGCAAGGGGGAAAAATTTCTGAGACTTTTATCTTGTGCCCCGGTACGAACAGACGTATCCCACCGTTATTCCTTGTGTTTCAATTATGCCCTCCCGTGGAAAAATAAATTGAAGATACATTTTCAGTTTGTCTTATTGTTGGAAACAAATCTGCAAATTTATGTTACATATATATTATGGAGTATGCTTGGATTCTTGACAATTGGTCTGGCGATGCACAAATAACAAAAAACAGAAGACGTTTGAGAAACATTAGTTTAAGAAATACAGAATAAGAACAAAATCTTGCTCTCATTTCAAAATATTAGTACGAAATAATCGTTGAAGTGTGTAATAAAAAACTCTGTCTTGTCCTTTTCTTCATTTTCTTTATCTTTAAACAAGTGGCGCAGCTAATGGATGCCTGTAAAAGTTAATAACATTTTGAGTTTTAACGAAATGGAATGGAAAAAAATAGTGCAACTGTTTTTATTTTCTCATTTATAATAAAGTCATTCATTCTGTTCATGGAGAATTTAGATGTTTTATGGATGCTTACCTAATGCTAACATATCATCTGATCTCTCAAGTGTTATATATTAACAAATATTGGACATTATATAGCCAAAATTAGAGTAGCATCTTGACATTCAGCAAACTTCAATAGGAGCACACGCTAAAATTTGCTAAGCCAATTTGTCTAATTATAAATTTAATTAAGGAATTTACATTCTATAAAAAGAAACAAGCCAATAATAATGTCTGCGTAATAAATTTTTATAATTAGGGCTAAATCCTATGTACAAAGCAAATATAATCAAAAAATTCCACCTCACTGTATGAATAATCTTCTCGTTTTATATTTCATTTAATACGATTTTTTTCCTTTGAGAATTAATTGATTTATGAGGATAATAATCAGATTGCATACAGAAAACTGTCTATAAAATAAATCACTTCTTTTCGTTTATCCTTGACATCACAAATTCAAAACAGCATTAAATAAATAGTTGATAAAAATCTACATATAAGTCTGAATTTGAATTATATTTTAAATAGATGCTATTTTTTCTTGTATAATTAAAAAAAATTTCTTATTGTATTATCTATTGTAACTTGATTTCCTCTTTGTATAATTTCAGTGTGTCCCACTTTTTCGAATTTTTTTCCACTGTTTTTTATTATTATTATAAAAACCTTCAACAATTAAATACATTAATAAAGGCATGTATTTTTAAAACCTTTTGCATGCTTAGAATTTTTTAAGGGGTTAAATAAATTTTATTATTAATTCGTATGATCCTTATGGAATCTTATAATCGATATTTTCCAAATTCACTTCTTCATGACTCCTCTTGTATCAAATAGAAATAGATTTGAACGATTCATGAATAATAAATGAAGTTCTGGAAATAATGGAATATTTTATTGTCATCGAGAATAAAAATTCGAACGAATATAAAATTTCTCGCCGTCTAAATGACAGGTATTCGATTATATTAATCCATCGTTACAAATATGACACAAGCCAAATTGAATAAAAGCATGCACAAACCCCAAGGAATCGAAACTAAGCACTCAAAGTTATGTTAGTTCTTTTCTCACCCTTTATAATTTGAAACATATGTTGTTCTTGTTACTTATGGCACTTTACAAGCCGACTGATAGATTTGTCAGCGATTTAAGCCACGTGAACGTCTCTTGTGTTTTCAGTATAGGCAACTAGGGCCAAGCATACAACTTAGCTACTTCATGTGTCACATTCGCTTGCACGATCCCTTTTTACCTTTTCACACACCTCACAGATAGAACACAGAAGAAGAACACCCATACCCGAACCGGGACGCCTAGATCACGGGGAAGACGCGGTACCCCTATGCCAGGATGCCAGCATTTGAAACATATAGATGGTGAAAGAATTAAAATTTATTAAAACGGCTTATCATCTGTTTAATCAACCAAATTAACATTTTTTAAATATATAAAATTTATTCCAAAGAGCCAACGTTGGGATTTTAATATTGGAATATTAAAATATATCGGTAGACTCAATGTCTTTTATATTCTTAAAAGTCGCAGTCCTATTTTATCATTTTCTTTCACATCGGCATGAATTATTCATTTTTGACGAAACTAGAGCATACTGTTTTTCAAACTTTTCACATACCCTGGAAGCTGTTTGTGGAGCATTTTTTTAAATTTTGTGATAGAAAATTGTCAAACTTTTGTACGGAACTTTCGCCTTACACAAATATAAATACATTCATAAATAACTTTTGTTTTGAAACTTTAAAATTTCATTATTTCTAATTTTTATAGGTGGTGTATTAAAATATTCAGATTTACGGATTGTATGTCAAATAATATTTAGATCAAAAGTTAATAATTTAACGTTGAAATATATTAATTATATTCTGCATGACTAAATTCAAAATATCCTATATTAGACACAATCATTTTTTTTTTTTACGCTTACTGAAAATTCAGTATACATTGAAACATATGATATTTTCTGAGAAATTGATTGTTAAAAATTTTTAATTTTAACATTTAAAGAAACATTGAAAAAGCAATGCGTCCTTCTTATTCGTATTTTAAGAAATTGAAAAAAAAATAGCAAATTCTAGATATCATTCAAAACTTTTCAACTCCAAAAATCATAAAAAAAATGTAGAAAAATATTTAAAATTTTCAAATTTAATATTTAAATCTTCAGAATTCCAAAAAACTTTATTACATTAATTTTTTGTTATAATCGGTTCAAAGAGGGTTGAAATACGAGCAGAATAAATGGCAATTTAAGCAAATTAATATCTTGAAAGTCTACTTAATTTTGAGATGTATAGATCTTTTTGAAAAAAAATCATGTATAATTTTAGTGTTTGTAAAATATTATGATTGTATTCGAAACTTTAACCCCCAATGGCAATCGTAAATTATCCCAATCTTCATATAAATACCAATTGCACACTGCTCATACTTTGTATTTGAGAGATAACTTTAAAAAGTAATCGTTAGTTTATGAAAACAAAAAATGTTTTATTATTTCGTACACAAATGTAAAAATTAATTAAAAGTTTAGACTTTTTGCCAGCGGTTGAAAAATTTTAATTTCCAATAAATGTTTTTGAATTCTAAAATACAAAGAAAGGATGACTGAGATTTTAATGAATCTCCGAAATTTTTTGAAACGTTGCCTTGTTGTGAAAATGGCGATACAAACACGGTTTGAGCTAAACATATGAAATTTCGTATGTAGTCTTTATACCAAACCTTCATTTCCTTACCATCTTCAAACATTTGCACATATTTCTTACAAATTTTTTACAACATCCATCAAAAGGAAATCTGCCTGTTCGTATATGTGTGAGCATATAACTGAAAAACACTTTGAAATAGACTGATAAAATTTGTCCCATATTTTTTCGTGAGAGTTGTAGAACTGCATTGTATATTCTACAAAATCTATCAGGATATGCGCGTGTGTGTGTAATGATATTTTAAAATTTAATTTAAACTTAATTAATTTCCTAATTTTTAGCTTAATTTAGCCTATATTAACTTCATCATTCTAAAATATTTCCTGATCCCATTCCATTTTTTCTATTTAATTAATTCAATGCGAGTTCTAAAATGGCTGAATCGGCTAAAAGCCGACACGTTCTCACACTCCGAGTGAAGGGATAAAATATTGCTGATATAAACAAATTCCACTAAAAGATCCCTATGTTTCCCTTGCTTGTGATTGACACATGTTAGAAATCCCTATTAAATCTCACAGTATATATTCACAGGGATAAAATTTTCATCAGCTTTTAGTCATTTCGTGTTGTTTCGTTCTGTGTTGTGCTCGTCGCTTATGCTTCTGCAAGAAATCATGGCTCCCAGCACGGAAATGAAACAAAAAATCGAAAGTCTCTTCACTGTCTTCGAAACTGTCTTCTGCTTCAAAACTTATATATAGATGTGTGTGTGTGTGTGTGTATATACACACACACGCACACATATATATATATACACACACCCATACACACACACACACACACACACACACACACACACACACATGCACACATATATATATATACACAGGGTGGTCCAAAAAAAACTTCCCCTATATATGAAAACCTAGCGGCCTATCCGCTCAACCAATCGAACCAAAATTTCAGACATGGTTGTTTGAAGGTATGCGCTGGAGATTGTGATGATTCTAAACAACACTGGGTTCCCGGTTACGGTTACAGTGAGAGAATTTTGAAATTTTCGAATGGCAACACCCAATTTTTCCTTGCGCAAATTGATCAGCGTATTGAAAAACCACAAATGGCGGTGGAACGATTAGCGTGTGACGAAAATTGCCGCCGTAAAGCATTTGCAAAGAAGAGCATTATAAAGGACTAATGACAACACAGAGAGGAAAGAGAAAAAAAGTTTTTATTGGAATGGTAAGTTATAATTACAGGTTTTCAACGTGTTCATCTTCGCAGGCGACAACGCATTGCATTCGGGAGATTGTGGACAACAATGCCGAACGTAACATAAAAGGAGGAATCTGCATAACTTCTCGTGTTATCGCATCTTGCAATTCTGACACAGTTGCAGAATTCCGTTATTCCTGAATTGCAGCAACGAAATGTCATTAGGGACATTGTATGGATGCAAGATGGGGCTCCTCCACACGTCACCCAATGTGTTCAATCAGTGCTGTAACAACACTTTGCTTATAGAGTCATCTCTAGTAACTTTGCAGTTCCGTGGCCACCGCGATCCGCCGACTCATTCCTATGGATTTCTGGTTCTGGGGTTATTTGAAATCTAAGGTGTACACGCCTGGTCCACGAGATGTGTCAGAATTGCAAGATGTGTTGATCTCTGCGTTGTCATTAGTCCTTTATAATGCTCTTTTTTGCATATGCTCGTCAATTTTCGTCACACGCTAATCGTTCCAACGCCATTTGTGGTTTTTCAATACGCTGATCAATTTGCGCAAGGAAAAATTGGGTGTTGCCATTCGAAAATTTCAAAATTCTCTCACTGTAACCTTAACCGTGAACCCAGTGTTTTTTAGAATCATCACAATCTCCAGCGCATACCTTCAAACAACCATGTCTGAAATTTTGGTTCGATTGGTTGAGCGGATAGGCCGCTAGGTTTTCATATATAGGGGAAGTTTTATTTTACCACCCTGTATATATATATATATATATATATATATTCTGTGTGACCAATTTACAGATCAAGCGCCATAAATATGATTACAAAAAAAATTGAAACAAGAAATGAAAAGAAGAAGGTGTCTCCTGGCCAATCAAATAAATTATTAACTAAATATCGCTCAATATAATATCATTTAATATCATATCAATGATCCTGATCTATAAACGAGGAAGATGGAAGAATTATGGAAATATTTTTAGGGGGAACTAAGATTCCTTATGACAAGAAAAAAATCCTTTCAGAAAATTCCATATCAGAATAGAAGACTGTTAAAGGCGAAGAATCCAGCTGTCTATTTGGAGAGTTACAACATTTGCACATGGGTTCGCTCGTCGCTATTGTGCTGTTGTTGTTATTATGTAGCAATTGACTATATGCTTTTATGTTCTTAATTTTATTCTACAGTTGTTCTAAAGAATCTCGGCTGTGCTTTCGTTGACCGTGTCTCTCGTAGAATAAAGCATTGCTTGTCATAAACCGGATTGATGTATTAAATTCCTCGTACAAGTACCGGACATTTGTCATAAGCAATATAAACTTGTTGTAATAATCTTACTAAATCAAAAGTTAAAGAAGTATTTTTGATAGAACTATAATTTAATAATAATACAATGCTATCAAATGAATTAAATGATATAAAAGCCGTACAAAATGTAAATATTTAAGGTAAATGAATAGTAAAGAAATGTAGATATATTTCTTAAAAAATGATATAAGGCACGTGTATGGCTTCTTATCACTATAAAAATTTTAAGAAATAAAATACGGACTGTTATTCCACTCTAAGAGGTATTGTATTTCTTTTTTTTTCTGCGTCTTTTTTGTGATTCAACAAAACTTAAAACGCTAATTTACTTCGAAAATAGTTTTTAATTCTGGGAAGAGTTTTCTTTTTCTGTAATCACTCTTATATTTTTTTATCAGCTTTTTACTGCATAAATTTTAGAAAAAGCACTATAGTTGACATGGGAATAAAAAAACATTAATCCAAAGTTATAAATCATAATGAATTTTGTAACATTTTATTATAAAAGCCTTTTTTCGAGTTTTTTTTTCTTTTTTTTTCTCTCTGAAACACCATTGTTAATATTTTTTAGAATTTTTTTTTTTTTTTTTTTTTTTTTTTTTTTTTTTTTAACATTTCACTCCAAGCTGTAATGTGTCTCAAAAATAATACAAAGCAAAAAATTGATTTTTTTTTTGCATAACTTTTTTTTATCTCTTTTTTATGTATTAGTCATTTCGGAGTTTTTAAGTAACTATGCTATTAATGAGAAGGAAATTTTTGCTTCCATTAAAATAGAAAAAAAAATGAATATTCATGAGCAGTTTGAACTTATTCTACATTTTTGTGTGAGTGCTAAGCATAATAAATCCATATCTAAATTTTTCAGAAAATATATCACATTTATTAAGCATACAAATTATGATCTCGTTTGTTAACTGATGTTAAACACGTGCTTTGAGATATAAATAGGCATGAAAAATTATGTATAAACAGTACAAATTGAATTTTATGGCATTAAAATCCATGCACTTTTATAACCTGATTTTATTCCATTACCTAAGGGGTCCAACTCAACTTAAAATTTGTAGACCGCACTGTGGTGTGGTGTGAGAGTTTTGAGAGGGGGTGTACTAATTCAGGCATTGTTCTCGTCATTTAATTGTGGCACAATTTTTGAGATACTTTTTTTCAATATAATCGTTATGTTGCATCCAAATAGAAAATTAATATAATTAAAGTAACCTCTAGTAATATCCTTATTTTTATTTGAAAATAAATTTACTTAAAAGCAGAGTCAAACTTTTAAGTAACAATCTCTAGATTATATATATTAGCACTGATATCCTAAGGATATGATTTATAAAATAATAATTGAAGGTAATAAATACAAAATGAATACATGTTGTTCAAAACTATACAATAAATACAATGTATAAACATTAGTCATAAATTAATTACACTTAATTAATTCACTTAATTACTGCCTCCCTGTTTTATTTGGTTTGGTTTGGTTTAGTTATATTAGTTATATACCGTTTTAAAGCAACACTACGGTTATTTTGGGACGGACCTCGTAATTTTGAACCATGATCAGATGACGAAGAGGACGCCTGAGCTGGCACCCACACTCTCTAAACTTCCGCACTACATCAGCAGGAGGGCGTTTTGCCCATAAGGATTTTAACGTGCACCAGACACTCTTGCATGATGGTTCTTTGGTGGAATCCTGAATCCCTCCTGTTCTGAAACCGAAACCTTATCACTAAGCCACAGCGGCCTCCTGTTTGAAGGCATATGAGATAATTGAATGATCTGGATATAGCGTCAACATTGGCAGAAAATAAATTTGAGTCTGAAAGATCATCACCGACTACAATACAAATCTTTCAAAGGAAACGTGACCCGTCCCTGGCCATTTACCCCCTCCGATGGGATCTCAAACATGTGAATAAGCCCACCTGTTATTATACTTTCCAAGATGGCTAAACTTAAGCACCATATATCTGAGATACGAAGATCCATATCTGAGATACGACGCAGCAGAATATGCATAAACAATAAATGAAGACAATAATTAAAAAAATACAATAAATACTTTATAAAAACATATACCTTATATATTGCATAGAGAGTATAACAAAAAAACGCAGATAGTACCTAGACATAGTAAGGAAAACGCAATTCTGCAGAAAAGCAATATTTGTGTAATTAAACCCTCGCACCTAATATGAAATATTTAAAAATCTATTAAATTACCTTTTATCCAGAGTTCTGCAGTAATGAAATCTAGCATAATTTGATTAAACACAGCTCTCGCCAATGATTTAGTATCTTAATCAGATGTCGCATTTAATTAGTATTGAAAGTATCCAAATCTGAACACACTTTACAGATTTCTTACAGACGATTCACTTCTTTTCAATGTAATTTTGTCAGTTCTGCGCATCAGTTATAGCTCTACTGTTACGTTCAACACGCACTTGAAAAAAAATTACTTTATTAAAAAAAAACCAAATATAACTTTTTTTATCGTATCTTCTAAAGAGTATCTACCCATTTATTTTATTTTCTCTCTATGTTCATTCAAAGCTGCACATGCGGATTGCAAAACCCCTTTTCCCAAATCCTTTATTGCTTTTGTCATTATACTTCTTCAAAACTTGAAAATAGTTGCCTCTTAAAGAAATCCTACGTTATAAGACGAGATCGAGAAAATAAGCTGCCTCTAAAGAATATAATGTTCGGCTGGATTTGAGCCCACAAATTACTTCAATTGGACACCTACTACTTAGCCTTTCTAAGATTTAGTCACCTCGTATCATCGAATCATACAGACGCATTAAAACTTCATCCTTTTTATCGACTCTATGTCCATGCCAAAGAGATTCTGCCAATAGTATACCATTGCAGGAGAGATGGTCTTAACATCCTAAAACCTCTTCATATAACCTATAATAAAGGTTTTATCCAAGAGAAAGTATCTTGTATGACATTGGCATACAAAAGTTGCGAAATGTTAACTTCTGGCGAAAATTTAATAATTTTACTGAATTCATTGTGCCATCCTAGGATACTGTTTTCGCGATTAATCTATGAAATGTTGTTAGTCATATCACTGACTCTTTGACCCACCCGAAGACATACGGATAAATAATACTGAATGACCGGACCACCTCAACAGCAACACTGGTGGGAACTGTGGTTGAGTCCTAAGGGCCATCACCGGTCACAGTACAACCCTTCCCGAAGGAAGTACGTCCCAGATCTCCTACCTTTTTGTGTACCCTCCATGGTGGCGAGATCCAACCACCATACCGGAAGCATCTCATCCTCATTTCGAAGTGCGCCCTGGGGGTTTATGACATGTGGTTAATAGTTACCATAATTTGAATTTGTGTTTTAGACGCATTTTTTTTTCGACTGATTGCGACCAAAATTTGACACTGAACTTCACCCGCAATCACAAGCATACATACCAAATATTTGATATATTTAAGTTACTGATTTGTCGAGTTATCGCGTACAAATGTTTCTGACCGACAGATGGTTAATTTCTTGTTGGATATGACTCAACATTTGACAAGCGTCTAGACTGTAAATGTTAAATCTGTGTATCAAATTTTATCCATCTAACTATTGTTACAAACTTGTAATTTGCTTCCCATCACGGCTAGTATCACCGTAAGAAAGACCCTTTGTAAGATCTGTCCTGTGCGTCAATGACCTGTGAGCTTGGCGACCATTTGGCGACTAAATGGATACTACTGGAAAGTTCGAGAACTTTCACGATCCATCCACTAAGACCCGAGATACAGCCAGGTACGCCCTGATTGGTCTGAAGACTCTAGCCCCGCCTCCCGGAACTATAAAAGACAGCACCACTCAGAAGCTACGAAGAAGTCGTGTCGTGTGTATCGGAAGAAGTTGTGTGGATCGTCAAAAGTTGTGTGTGTGTGTGAGAGGAGTCGGAGTCGCCGACAAATAAGAGAAATTAGAGGATGAGACAGCAAGAAAGCTGCTGAACTAATGAACTATTAGAGATTAAATGCGCTGCGTCATTAAGATTAATTGACGGTATTTGTAGTAGAAAAATAATTTTGTAACACTATCTTCGCTTTGCTATTATTGAATTAACTTACATTCGAATTGCTAACAGACAGATTTCCTCGGTTGGGATATTTCTCAAAATTTGATAGAACTTACACATTTGGAATAAAGAGTTTATACTAAATTGCATCCGTCTAGCTCAAAGCATTTTTGAGATGTCTTTATCAGCTACAGATAGATATAATCTCAAAAATGTGTTTCTCACACTCATGAGATGTCGAAGACGTGGAGATTCGTCAAAATCTCGAGTTTGAATTTTTTCGATATATTTTCTGTGTACTTCGTCTACTAGAAAGTAAAAACTACTTACAAAATATTTCTTTGAAGTATCCAATCCTTGTTTTGATGACATGGGTTTTCACATTTTAGTATTTAAGGCTGCGTCATTCTTTATGAACTTTGTATACTAGAAAGGTGAAATAAAACTTCTATGTGATTTAATAAATGTTCTTCTTTTGAAATATAATGTCTTATTATTCATTTTACATTATCGGTATTTCTATTAACACTTTAATCGTGTTAATAGAACACATGTGAGTGATAGCATGAACTTTTGTTAGGGTCATACACATCAGTTTTGTATTTTGTGTATGTTCGCTCATGTTGAACTTTTTCGCCAATTTAAAAACAGCTTTTTTAATTTAATTCTTCAAACATATTGCCGGCCCCTGGCGACTTTTAACTGTGTAGATTTGCAGCCATTAAAGTATTGTTACGAAATTTCCGGGGTTCGTTTGGATAGTGGAAGTGATATGGTGTGGAGAACACTCAATCAGAAGGCGGCAGTAGAAAATAAAACAACGACGTTTATTTACACGAAGACACACAGGACAGCACAAAAACGATTATCTTCAGCCGAGACGTGCAGCATACAACAGTATGCACAGCAGCTCTACTCCGTCGCTGCTCTGTCAGTCCCTGGAAGACGAGTTCTTCACCGTCGCTTCCGACTACTCTTGGTCCACGACTCAATTCACCGTCGGTTCACAACTACGACGACTCCACTGGTCCACGAACACTCTTCTCTGTCGCTTCCGACTACTCAATTCACCACTGGTTCACAACCGACCGGCAGCGGCAGGACTGCTTCCTTTTATAGGCATCAGGAGGCGGGGCTAGAAGCCTCTCAACCAATCAGGAACGTTCGAGGCGTAACTCGGTTCCTACTGGACGGAACAGGAAAATTCTCGATGTTTCGGGTATAATCTATTTTGGCGCCAAAGTCGCCAAATTCGTCGCCAAGTCGTCATATGGTCGCCAAGTTTGTCGCCAAGCTCTGGGACCTCCCATGGAACCAACTATGCTGGAAAGCCACATCACAGGTTCGCAAGAGTATTAATATCCCATGTTTTTATCTGACCCGAGTTAGGAAAACTTATACGGTCTTCATTCCCACATTAGGGTTCTGAATTTAATTTTGGATAAAATTTTTCAAGGAAAATAATTCTGTCTGGTGTGCAAAGTCTGTACGGAACAACGTAATAAAATGTGTGGCAATGACATAAAAAAATTAGTGTTTTAAATAACTAAATTAAACCTTTCTAGTCTCAACTTCAAAATTATAGACAGAAATAAATACTTGAACCAGATTCGTCGAAAGATTTAATGACTGCATACTTTGCTTATCCGTATATATAGAAACTGGGAAACTTCAAATTTGTATATAGATAAGTCAACATTAATATATAATCTTTATACTAAAACTGAAATCTTCATAAAATTTGGGAGAAAATACACGAAGGGAAGACCTGCATCATGAAACGCTTGCTGTTGTTGCATTAATTAACCTTCAACTAGCTCAACAGACAGATTTTCTCAGCAGATATTTTACTCAAAATTTTATAGAAGCTACAAATTTGGTTCAAAAACTGTATGCCAAATTTCACCTGTCTAGTTCACAGCGTTTTTGACTTATCATTGACAGACAGACGAACAGATAGATATAAATCCAAAAATGTGTTTTTGGATTTGCCCTAGCTTGTCGAATTCGGTAGATCATCTATAAACGGAAACCTGTATCAAATTTGGAGTAAAATCGGCAAATTGAAGATGATATGAAGAATATAAGCCCTAAACTTGTGAAATTTGGCATTTCATATGTAAACGAAAATTGAAATCATATCAAATTTAGGGTTAAATCGGACAATGAAATATCTTTATCATGCTACGCGGATAAGCCCAAAACTTGTCATTTTGAAGAATATATCGAGAGACGAGGATTTCATCTGCAGCGCTTATATCTTACAGCGACAACCATTTTTGCCCGAATAATTTTCAGCATATTTTCGATTATGTCCAACGAAGAACCAAGCAAAAAAATATTCTGGAATATTGCGATATAAGTTTTTCACATAATTGCATTTACCGCTTCTTCGCAACTAGAAAAATTTCAGAAGGGTAGTTCGTTTTATCCACTTAACGGAAGAAAGCACTACCTATAGTATCTTGGAGTGTACTTTGACCATTAATTCTTAACTTCTTGACATTCCTTGTACACCCGATGGTTAAAAAAGGATTACCTCGCGTCTATTCCTTCAAAGAAAAAAGATTTTAGTTGGGTTAGTTAGGGGTGGGATTATTAATAGGGAGGAAAATAACTATTTTGTAAAAGCGTTTAGTGAAATTGAATTTTGAAAGCGTCTGTAAAATATATATACTTACAAGCGTAAGGATGGTTTGAGGTGTTGAGATATTAAATTTATTTTTGAATATTCATTGACTAGAGAAATATTTGCAAGATGCATTGTGGGAATTTTCGTCAGACTTTTTAACACATCTGATTATTTCTTATCAAGTCTAAAGTGAATATATATATATATACAGGGCATCTCGAAACCCTTGACCGCGGCTTTAATTCCTTAAATATTGATCATAGACATATACTGTAAATTACAAAGTTGCGTAAAAAAAAGGTTTCAAATGTTATGAAATCGGTTAAAATTTTCAGGGGATTAAACTTTAAAAAATACAAAATTTAAATTTTTATACGGACCCCGTTCGAACAAAATCCCAGTGAGTAAAATGTATCCCATCCTGTAGTAAGGTCATGTTCAAAATTTCAGAATTTTATCATGAAAACTCTCAAAGATATGTTAAAACAAAGTTGGTGAAGGGTCAATCGCAAATTAAAATGCAAATGTTTACAGCTTCAGTGCAGATGACGCGACGCAGGAATGTATCATAAGGATATAAAATATGCTTTATATCTTTAGTTTTAAAAACAAATTTTAAAATCTATGCTTCTTGAAAAATACTTTAAAATTTTATATCATCAGTTACAGAATATAAGAAATAGCACAGTCAATGAACTTGTAAAAAAACTTATGTAATATTTCCTTTAAGTTATGTAATCTTTCCTTTAAGTTATTATTTCTACAAATTTTTAATACTTTTTAACCAATAAATAGCAAAATCATTACTTTCTTTGTTAATTTGTGTACGACCCCTAAAACACGAACATCCGACATGATTTTTCCTTCTTTGTGAACTCATATCAAGCATCGAAAAGGGGCTTAAATCAGCATTTATGTAGTTTCAGACCTTTGAGACTTTTAGTGATAAACTGCTGAAATTTTGTAGATGACCTTATAAGAGGTTGGGGCACATTTTACTCGCTGGCAATTTTTTTTTTACAAGGTCCGTATAAAAATTTAAATTTTGTATTTTTTGAAGTTTAATCTCCTGTGAATTTTAATCGATTTCACAGAATTTTACACTTTTTATTACGCAACTTTGTAATGTACAGTATATGTCTATGATCAATACTTAAGGAATAAAAACCGCGGTCAAGGTTTTTGAGGCACCCTGTATATATATAATACTATTTATAAATTATTTATAGCTTATACCAGGCACACACTTTATTATATGTTTGTCATTACTTATTAGCAAATCCTTATAATCTATATGTAATCGTCTACCGCCTTCTGTAACGCTGGGTGGAATTAAAAATAGCCCCACCTTTTTGGCTATTTCATTATCATATTTGAAATCCCAACTTCTGTTTTGGCATTCAGCAACTGAGAAAGATTTTTTTTATCTCGTATTTGTTTTTTGTCATGTATTAAAGAATAAGGATTCTATTTAATAACTGCCAGCCTTAAAGGACAGTTTAAAAAATGTTAAGTTACAATATCACGAAATTTAGAAGATGGATTAACCGGATATTTATGTTTTTAACGGCGCTATTATATCGTGGGTATCTATTAGCAAGGTTCATGTTTCTAATAAATTGAACTCAAGTAAGACAAAATAAAACGAATTTAATATCAGACAATCCTGGACATGAAGTTTTATCTAAATGATTAATCTGAAATTAAATATAATAAATATTCCTGATGAACAGCTGGTGTCCTGAAGTAATTAGTAGATAATATGTGCTATTTCTATGTCAGGTGCGTTAGAATTTTATTCACATAGATATTAGATAACCTGGGATAGCTTGATAGGTCTAGATAACCTTTGTGGCTTGATAATTTTCAAGCTACAAAGCGAGCCCCTGTTAAAATGAGTTAAGACATGTGACTGCGTTCGGGATTAAATGCTTGAAAAATGGTCGAAAATGATTATATTTTTCAATATTTGCATTAAAAAGACTGAAAAAACATCTGTGAACCCAAAATACACCAGTTGTGGCAAACAAGTTTTGAATATTTGGGGAAATGATCTATTTGGGCTAAAAAGTGATGTAAAGCAAAAATTTTCCAGTTTTGATATTTATCAAATGATTTGTTTAAATGTTTGAAGACAGTTTAAGAAATATATTATCTAGTTCCTGAACTAAACGATAAATTGTATTCCGATCCTTTCTTTAAATATTGAGGTTCGCCGGCGTCCTGGCATAGGAGTAGCACATCTTCCCCGTGATCTGGACATCCCGGGTTCGAGTCCTGGTTGGGGCATGGTCTTTCTTCTTCTATGTTCTATCTGTGAGGTGTGTGAATGTACCGCCCTCCTGTAAAAAGGGATTGTGGAAGCGAATGTAACACATGAATTAGCTAAGTCGTACTCTAGGCCCTAGTTGGCTCTACTGAAAAAACAAGAGAAAAACAAGAGATCGGCTAAATTCGGTCAACGGCTCAAATCAACAACGTCTTAAACAGCTGACAGATAAATGTCAGCGGGATTGTAAAACGCCATAAGTCAGAACATAACAACAAAAATGTTGGGGTTTGCATAATATATATATTACATTCTGAAAATTCCTAAAACAATTATAAAATATTTCTAAATGAATATATTTATTTATTCTCTAGTTCAGGATCTGTAGAACATGCTGGAAAATTCCCATACCAAATGTGAACAAAAAAAGGTGCAGTATTTATGAGTTTTTCGTCAAAGAATTCTATCAAAAATTAGAATTTGAGAAAATGGCATCTAAACATGTAAAATAGCGTTAAAATGCATGTAAGTGCTCATATAAAAATCAGTGTCACTTCCCAAGAAATGGACTTAGAAACAAAATCCCAAAGGTTTTTATAAAGAAGCTGTTGAAACATTAAAAATAGTACACAAGAAACATCATAATTCCTCAAAAAAAAAATCGACATCTGAAAGCCACCTAATTGGTCTAACTGAAAATTAAATAAAAAAATTTACAACTGAAAAACTCTTGTCTAAATATAATAATTTTTAAATAGAAAAAGTTTATAATGAGTGCGAAACTTTTATGTTCATTCTCTATTTCATATAAGATAAAACGAAAACGGCCATGGTTTGACAAGTAAAATTTTGTATGCTGTTTATGGAATTTAAACATCCTTCTTGAAATTTAAGATTAAAACGGTAAATGAAGAGAGATCTCCTCTTTGTGCGACAAAACAAAACCCACATTTGTCAAACCTGCTAAAACACTCGCGACTTCATCTACAATTTATATCTTATAGCGGCAGGACTTCGATTACAATTTTAAGATAGCATTCAACGCACTTTCAATTATGAACCTATTCGTTCTAACAAAAATCCGAAGAAAACACTTCATATGGAAAATTGCGATGCGACAAGATTTCTCACATAATTACATTTGCCGCTTCTTCAGAGCCCAGAAACTTTCGGCCGGATAGTTCTTTTCTTTTCCACTTAACGGAAAAAGCGCCACCTACAGTATCCTGGAGTGTACTTCGACCATTAATTCTTTACTTCTTGACATCTCTTATACGCCAGGTGGCTTAAAAAAGATTACTTCTTTTCTTCCTAAGGAAAAGATTTTACTTGAGCTAGTTAGTGGTTACAGTTATTAAGAGGAAGGAAATAACAATTTTATAATAGCCATTCGCTGAAAATGAATTTTGAACGCTCAAACCTGCCGGCGCATAGCTGCGGGCATTTAATATATTTTCATTCAGGCCATTGAAGATGTTGGAAAATATTTCGATGTGAAATTCATTTTCGAATATTCTGCGATGAGGGGGATGTTCGCAAGATGCGTTTGTGCAAGTTGTTGTAGGATGTTACAAAAATTCCTGACGATTTGAATTTTGAGATAAAAGCGTGGAGTTACCCGTCATTTTAATAACGCGTTATTTTTCTTCATAAAATGCAAATCATTTAATCATATATAATTTTTTATAAAGGTGACTCATAGTAAAATCTGAGAGTGTCGACTTTCTTATAAGTTCCAATGAAATTGTATCGTTTGTGTTGAACTTCATCGAAGAAAATTGAAGATTGATTTTACTATCTAACTTTCGTCTATCTAATTAACACTATCTAATTTTAGTCTATAATTCTGAGATAAATTTCATTTGTCTAGATCATTGTGATTTTAATGTACGTGTTTCCAAACATTTGACTAGGAAAATAACTTGTCTAACCTATGGCAGATTTTTTTCAAATATTTGATTCATTCATCATAGAACGGATACACATAGACAAACTAAAATGCTGGCATATACTCAGAATTCCAAAATTGTGTTCTCAAGGAATTCTAAGGGATGGGAACTAAATTCATCTATTAGCAATCATTTCCTGTATATTTTATCTATATACTGATAATAAAGCTCAATGTGTGTGTGTTGGCGCTCTACAGGCCAGGTCATTTGACATACAGCTATCAAATTTGGTACATGTATACCTTAGAGGTAGGGAATGTGCACCTGGGGTCCCTTTTTTTGAAATTTTAATTATTGATTAAAAACTAACTTTCCCGCCAAAAAACTTCCATTTTCTCCACCGCCAACTTTTCCGCCAAAAAAAATCTTCCATTTTCCCCACCACCAAATGAGTAAGGCTTCAATTTATTTTTTCTCCCAACAGTAATGAGGCTAGGGTTATTGTTTATACATTGTTAAACATACATTGTTAATTAATGCATGTTTGAGATTCATTCTGAAGTACTTTTGAATTAAAATAACACAGAATAAAGGAAATTAAAAATGTATAATCTGCCTAGCGTTACCCCAACTGGCGTAGAAAAATTCACGCATTTGCGTTACCTAACTGGCGAAGAAAATTCACGCATGCGCATTGTTCTGATTGTTTTCATGACAACCCCTTTCAACGGATGATTTAAATTATTTTTAGGTTAGTTGCATGCTTTTGTAAGTAAATTGTATTTATGTTAATTATATATTTTTTGTATATGCTTATAGTTTTAAGTACATCGTTTTTTAAGTAGTTTTTTTTAACCTGTTTTCAATGATTTAAATTATTTTGAGGTTAGTTGTGTACTTTTGTAATTAAATTGTATTTATGTTAGTTATATATTTTTTGTATATGCTTATAGTTTTAAGTACATAGTTTTTTAAGTAGTTTTTTTAAACCTGTTTTAGACCGATTATTTTAAACGATTCATTTTATTTTCTTAGTGTTTGATGCATTTAAAATGAAACATTGTTAATGAATCGATCCGTTCATGATGAATCTGAGAAAATTTTGTTGACAAATTCTTGAGATATTACATAAATTAAGAAAGATATTCTTTAGTGCCCATAAAGTTTAAACGCTCAGTGACTCTATTATCAGTAATCATATTATTAAAAAAATGCTTTGTTTCAGTAAAAAATATTATTATATTAATTGCAGATTAATCATTTACACTTTAATTTAAAGCATACATTCTACGAGGGGTAACAGAAAATGAGAGAGATACATATCACGTTATGACTGAAGGCCTTTATAATATTATGAGTGAATTATATGACTATCAAAATTTGAAGTTTTAAAATCTTTTGCTGAAGAATCTATTAAAGTTGGAATTGCATAAAATATTTAATTATTAAAATTTTAACGAACATTAAGATTGGCGAACCGGCTGGTCGCCAAAGGCGGCTAGTATAAAATAAGGTAAAAATATCAAATTTCGTCTTTCTGGTTCATGCTTTTTAGAATAGTCGTGTTCACATATCCAGGAATGACATGCGAATAAAACACATTCAGAATTCTAAAATTGTGTTCTAAAATGAGAAAACAATAAATTCTAAAATGTAAAATTAATCAAATTTTTTGGCGGTACAGCTCTTTCTAGAACTTGTACAAAATAAGCTTCAAATATCAAACGTGACATAATTATATTAATACATTATATAGAGGGTGATCAAGAAATAACAGGAGGTGGTCGGAGTTCTGTAGCGTGTTATGTACTGGACGAAATATAACAAAATTCGGTCACCATACACATTAAAGTATGCGGTTTTGGTTTATCAAGAAAAAAAGTAGTACCAAAAACCGCCGATAGGGGAAATCCTGGCACTGCGAGCTCATAATGTGAGAAAAAGTATATATAACTGCCAATGGAAACAAAAAATAACAACACACCAAATACCAATAAAAAACGTTTATTATAGCAACTTACAAATTTGACTCAAGGTGACCGCCAGCCTGATGTTCCAGTAATTAATTGCATGTGGTACACGAGGTTTCCGATGGTGGCTCGCAACATATCCGCATTTATTCGTTTAACATGTAATGTTATTTGTTCTTTTAAAGTAGGAATGTCAGGAACATGTCCTAGATACCCAACGCTTTTCGTGCTTTCAAGTAGCCCCACAACCAGAAATCATCCTCGGCCGGGTTGCACACCAAGAATTTCTGTTGTTTTAATTCTTTCTACCATTGTTCGTAAGTTAGTTTTGGTCATCGGTTCTCTTTGTAACTGTTTTAACCACCGGTATTCACGAAGAGCAGCACTGGCAGTTTCATCTCGCTGGTAAAACTACTTGACTAATAAGGCACGTTCACGTAATGACAACGTCATCTATGGGCGAATTCTTGCACAATGACTTAAATTCCCACAACCCTTTCTTTTATTTTCGACTAGCCGCCTTTGGCGACCAGCCGGTTCGCCAATCTTAATGTTCGTTAAAATTTTAATAATTAAATATTTTACGCAATTCCTACTTTAATAGGAATTGCGTAATTTTCGTCATCAAAATATTTTAAAACTTCAAATTTTGATTGTCATATAATTCATTCATAATATTATAAAGGCCTTCAGTCATAACGTAATATGTATCTCTCTCATTTTCTGTTACCCCTCGTAGAATTTATGCTTTAAATTAAAGTGGAAAGAATTAATCTTTAATTAATATAATAATATTTTTTACTGAAACAAAGCATTTATTTTTATAATCTGATTACTGAAAATAGAGTCACTGAGAGTTTAAACTTTATGGGCACTAAAGAATATCTTTTTTAATTTATGTAATATCTCAAGAATTTGTCAACAAAATTTTCTTAGATTCATTATGAGCAGATCGATTCATTAACAATGTTTCATTTTAAATGCATCAAACATTAAGAAAATAAAACGAATCGTTTAAAATAAACGGTTGAAAACAGGTTTTAAAAAAACTACTTAAAAAAAGATGTACTTAAAACTATAAGCATATACAAAAAATATATAACTAACATCAATACATTTTAATTATAAAAGCATACAACGAACCTAAAAATAATTTAAATCCAGTCCGCATCCGTTGATAATAATTGTCAACACAATGCGGAATTCAGAGCACAAGGCGCATGCGTGAATTTTCAACGCCAGTTACGTAACGCAAATACGTGATTTTTTTTCTACGCCAGTTGGGGTAACGCCATGCGGATTAGAAATTTTTAATTTCCTTTCTTCTGTTTTATTTTTATTCAAAAGTACTTCAGAATGAATCTGAAGGATCGATTAATTAACAATGTTTAATTTTAAATGCATCAAACATTAAGAAAATAAACAGAATCGTTTGAAATAATCCGCCGAAAAATACTAACCCTAGCCTCATTACTGTTGGGAGAAAAAAAGAACGGAAGCTTTACTCATTTGGCGGTGGGGAAAATGGAAGATTTTTTTTGGCGGAAAAGTTGGCGGTGGGGAAAATGGAAGATTTTTTTTGGCGGAAAAGTTGGCGGTGGGGAAAATGGAAGATTTTTTTTGGCGGGAAAGTTAGTTTTTAATTAATAATTAAACTTTCAAAAAAAGGGACCCCAGGTGCACATTCCCGACCTCTAAGGTATACATGTACCAAATTTGATAGCTGTATTTCAAATGACCTGGCCTGTAGAGCGCCAACACACACACACGCACATTGAGCTTTATTATAAGCATAGATAACATGTCACAAGGTACCCGTACATGCAAATTACATAATGAAGTTTTCGATCGCAGAGCCAGAATTTTCCCTATCGGCGTATTTTTGTACTAATTAATTTTTTCTTGATAATTCGTAACCGCATCCTTAATATGTATGTGGACCAAATTTTCTTATATTTTGTCCAGTACATAACACGCTACAGGGCTTTGAACACCTCCTATAATTTCTTAATCACCCTGTATAAATGAATTTTTAAAAATTTACCAGTATTTTCTCCAATGCTGACTTTTTTATGGACGCTACCACATACTGTATCAATAAAACGAACTTTTGCTCTGATGTATTATAAAGTATAACATTGTGCTATTAAACCCTTCAGATTCCTAGTCTTGCACATTCGATATTTATATGGCTCTCAAATTCCCTTGTTCATAGTTTTAATACGTTGTCCTATTCTAATCTTTCCTTTGGATACTCAGATATCAGATGAAAAGCAAGTTTCATCCAATGTCAAATACATTTCAACCACTTATTCTATCAAAAAATCAAGCTTAATGTTTTGAAAATTGTTGAATTTTAACTGACATTTGAGATTTAGAAAAGAATATAATACATTAATCTGCAACTGTCATTCTATAGATGCAAATGTAGTACCATCTGGAATCTCAGGCGCCATCTCCTTTTATGTTCGAAAAGTCTTTTCTCTCCACCAGCGGTTGTGATCTCCCAAGATATTCTCGCGTTCTCTCAAACAAAGGTGAATTTGCGTTTTAGTCGTGTCTTTTCTCCCAACCAATTGGAAGCAAAATTTGACACTGATCTACAATTGCAGTCAAAATATCATGTACCAAATATGATATATTTAACTCTCTGCGTTTTGAAGTTTTCTTATTTACATACATCTGAAAGTACAAACCGACAGACGTTCATTCCCTTATTGGATTAGGCTCAATGTTTTATATGTATTGTAATGTCCTGATCTAAACTGATCAAATAACGAAGCAGAATTTCCGGAGAATTCTTTATTTTAAGCCCTATATATACAAAGAACAACTTGTTCTAATCTTGGTTAAATAAATAGTTATTTACACCTGTAGTAGGAGATACAACAGTCAAAGTCGAAGGTTTTCCTTGAAACTCATTTCTCCATCACGTCAACACGACCACTCCAGGGGTAGTTTCTCAGACTCCGAACTCGTGGTCGTAGTCCAACCGTCTCCTGCAATTCGTTTCTTCTCTCCCCTAAAAAATATCTCCGCACTTTATTTCGGCGACAATCTCCGCCTCTTAATTTATATTGGTCATCTAAGCTCTCTTTCGGCCAATCGGGGTTCAGCCATATGCTCTCTCAGCGGCGCCAATGGGTCTTGGGAAGGTCCTTTCACAAAGAGAAACATCTAGCATCCAGATGTTTGGACACCCCTTTCTCTTTGAAGGTACTATCAATACCTCTTGGACGAGGAATTCCAAATGTGGTCTTTCATTGCAGTCTCTAATGAACAGATGCGAGACCACCCAGGTGAAAAGATCCACCATCTGGCTATCTCGGGGAGTTTAGTAAGTAACAGCGACGACACAGCTGGCTCTAAATGTCTTATCAGTACTGGGAAATAGGGAATGTTACAGTATCTACAGTATATATGCCAAATCTGTGTACAAACTTTTTACCATTTGAACAGCCGGATAAACTTCTTCTGAATGCATTTTGTTCAGAGAAATCTGCTCATTTAGTATACCAAATTTCATCCATCTTGGTAAAAGCATTTTTGAGTCATCTTTGACACAGATAGACAGACAGACATTTTATCGAAAAAGTCTGTTCGAGCTCAAGAAGGCCTCAAACGTGGAAATTCTTCAAAATTTCGAGCTTGAATTTCTTGACCACTATAATATTTCTCTGTACTTCGCTTATGAGAGAGTAAAAATATTCAAATCGCATCCATGTTTGCTTTCTCGGTATGTAGATGAGACAGAATGAGTTTTATTCTGTAATGCTTTTCCTTCCAATATATTTGGCTTTCCCAGTCGTCTTGTAAAAAACGTTATGTTTCCCAGTCAACAAATGCTCCGTGCCACGCCTCGACAAATGTTTATTTTCCAGTTATTTCATTCAATTCTTGTTCATTGCAAAACATTTCTTCTCGTTCACGCAGATCACGTGTCTTTTGAAATTTTCTATTCCTGACTTTTCATTGGTGCAATATAAATATACGTGTTTATATTCAAAAGCGATTTACCTCGTTATTGGTACTGAAATTACACTTGTGATGTTACTTTCTTCTTCAACAATTTGAACAATTCATTTTCACGCCATCTTTCTACACAAATGAAATCATTCCCACATCATTCGTTTGTGAATTATTAACTCTTTATATTTCATTGTAAATATTTGAGTTTTAATGTTTCTCACACTACATTTAATAAAGTCAAAAATTATTTCCACGGATAAGTCATACTGAAAAGGGAATACAAATATTTTTACAGTTATTCTAGCGGCTTTTGGCGACCAGCTGTTCAGCGAGGAATATGGGTATTATTTGATTTCAGTTAAATCCCCCATGCGACTTATCATAACTTTATTCTCATGATTCGCTCAACAAACTATTTTCAAGCACTCATTGGCTCTATGCCGTGTTAGATTGAAATCTATTCTTCTTCTTATTGTATTGTTACAAAATTTTTTTCTTCTAGAATAAATACCGCCGATAAATCGTAATAATGCAGCGCATTTAATTGCTAACCGTTCATTAGTTCAGCAGCTTTCTTGCTGTCTAATCCTCCAGTTTCTCTACGTGTCGGCGACTCCGACTCCTCTCACACCACTTGCGACGATCCACACGACGACTACAACTACGTAGCTTCTGAGTGCCCGTCTTTTATAGTTCCGGGAGGCGGGGCTAGAATCTTCTGACCAATCAGGGCGTACCTGGCTGCATCTCGGTTGTTAGTGGATGGATCTTGAAAGTTCTCGAACTTTCTGGTACTATCCATTTAGTCGCCAAATTTATCGCCAAGCCGCCAAATGCTCGCCAAGTCTGTCGCCAAGCTCTAAGTTCATTGATCTCAGCACGTACAGGACCGATCGTACAACGGTCTTTCTTACGATGACTCTATTCGTGCCGGGTAGCAATATTATAGGTTCGTAACAGTATTGTATTGTCTTCGTATTGTATTTAAATCTGTTCTTCTTATTGTATTGAAAGTTTGCTGAAACTTTCGTATATCGATATGTCCATATTTGATTGCTGCCATTCCGTAATAGTTTATATATAGAGATGTTTTTGTGTTTAAATGATAACGCTCTTTTTTCTACGACTTATACCTTTTTTCGGATTCATTTCAGAAAATTTCAGCACACATTTAATTATAAAATAATTGCCTTTTCTGAAGGTGTAGCGAAAATATTCCGTACGGAAAGATTTTTTTCCATAATTACATTTACCGTTCCTTCGCCCTCTAAAAAGTTTAACCGTGAATTCATTCTTTTCCTTTTAAAGGAAGAGAACGACACCTGAAGCTTATCGTACCACCATTAATTCCTTACGTCCTGACATATCTCGCGCTTCCGGAAATCTTTACACAAGATTACCTCACTCCTTTCATTATTTCTTCTTTGTTATGAAGAAGGTGTTTGTCTAAGTTCTTTGCGTTGCTGTAATTTATAAAAGACTGGGTAACATTTTAATAATACTGTTTACTGAAACTTAATTTTGAATATTCGGAATAAGATTCACGGTTGTAAGCTTTAGATGTTTTTCTTCTTCTAATGTGATATAAAAATATATTTCGAATTATACTTTGTAGTATGTTTTTAATAAATTCTAAAAACCTTTTTTATTGGCATAGAGAAAAAAAATTCTATATATAGTCATTTTAAATGCAGGGTGATTCATAAAGAAGTATACAGTTACAATGCACTATAAATCAGGAACAATGTTCATATTATATGTCACCTGGAACAGAATTCGTTGGGGTTGTTTTGAGTTTTGTTAGATGTTATATATGTGACACCTAAGAAGAAGCAGTACACTTTCGTTCTAGAGAAAATTTACAGAAGTTTTAAAAATTTGCACATTTTTCACAGAGCAAATTTATCTTAGAAGAATCTTGCATGTGCTGCACTGTGAATCTGAGATGATCTCTTGTCCAAAAATGAACATTGTGCATACCTTTTCACTGACATGTAATATTGCTACATCGACAAAAACTAAGTGCCTTACGATTTATTTAGTTCGTGTCTTTCATTGTTACTGCTTTACAGCGTCTAGAAAGTGTATACTTCTCTATGAAATACCCTGTATAAAGTCTTTAGAAAAAGTATTCATATTGTTACGAATATGTAATGCTGCTTCCCAGCATAGTTGGTTCCACCCTCGGAAAGAATGTTTTATTGTCATCTGTACTGGACGGAGTCCGAGATCACGTACGAGGTTCCAGAGCTTGGCGACAAACTTGGCGACTTCGGCACCAAAATAGATTATACCCGAAACATCGAGAATTTTCCCGGCCGTCCAGTAGGAACCGAGATACGCCTCGAACGTTCCTGATTGGTTGAGAGGCCTCTAGCCCCGCCTCCTGGGACCTATAAAAGGAGGCGGCTGCAGCTGCTAGGGCACAGTAGTCGGAACCGACGGTAAGGAACTGGCCTTCCAGAGATAAGCGGAGCAGCGACGGAGTCAATCTAGTGCTGAACTAAGCTGTGTGCTACTGTCTGTAGTAGAGTTTTGTATGCTGCTGTTGTTGCTGTACGTCTCGGCTGAAGATAATCGTCTTCTGTGCTGTATATAGTTGTCGTCTTTGTGCTGTCCTGTGTGTCTTCGTGTAAATAAACATCGTTGTTTTATTTTCTACTGCCGCCTGCTGATGGAGCGTTCTTCACACCATATAACTTCCACTATCCAAACGTACCCCGGAAATTTCGTAACAATATCCTTTTATCTTCGAATTTCAGCTGTTAATTTTTAAATTCTTAACATTTCTTACGCAAAATTAGATTTGGATTATTTCGCATTTTTTTATATCCGTTTGAATGCATAAAGAAATTTGTTATTTTAAAAAGCAGGTCTCTACTAGAAATAAAGTTAATTATAATTGTTGTTGAACTTAAATTTTGAATTACTGATATATCAATTCGTAGGAAATACATACTTGAAATTTTACGTATAAAAACATGACAACAAAGTTTTACGAAATTTTCCGGGGTTCGTTTGGATAGTGGGAGTTATATGGTGTGGAGAACGCTCAATCAGCAGGCGGCAGTAGAAAATGAAACAACGACGTTTATTTACACGAAGACACACAGGACAGCACAAAGACGACAGCTATATACAGCACAGAAGACGATTCTCTTCAGCCGAGACATGCAGCATACAACAAGACTCTACTCCGTCGCTGCTCCACTAGTCCCTGGAAGACGATTTCTTCACCGTCGCTTCCGACTACTCTTCGATTCCACTGGTCCACGACTCGACTCACCGTCTACTCCCCGGCAGCTGCAGCTCCTTTTATAGGTCTTAGGAGGCGGGGCTAGAAGCCTCTCAACCAATCAGGAACGTTCGAGGCGTATCTCCGTTCCTACTCGACGGATCGGAAAAAGTCTCGATATTTCGTGTATAATCTATTTTGGCGCCAAAGTCGCCAAATGGTCGCCAAGTTTGTCGCCAAGCTCTGGGACCTCCTATAGAACCACTATGCTGGGAAGCCGCATCACAGGTTCGTAACAATAGGCATAGTGTGTCGTAAATCATTTGCATTCTGACATCTTTCAGTAACGATTTTTTTTTTGATTAAGGGTTTTTTAAAGTCTTTGCATATCTATCCTTAATTTTTTAAAATCTTGACATTTCTTGAGCTTTCTTCGTTTCGTTCGTTCGTTTCTTTTTATATCTTTCACAGTGTTTATACAAGTATATTTGTAAGCTAGATAGTTACCAAAAGATGATTTGGCTTGTTTTGGTTTCTTTTAATACGTTTTAAAAAATATATTGCTTTAAAGGACATGCTTTTGCAAAAATCCGAATTCCCTGTCGATGTCATCGTTTATTAAAAATTAATTTTGACAATACTTAGAAAATAGTGTACATTTTCAAATTGTTAGGCTCAATATACACAATAATTAAATATGAATATTGTATAATAAATAATTTGCACCCTAGAATATTTCAGCGCAGGATTCTTTTTTCTCTTTAGCGCTTTCATAACTTCGTCGCTTTTCGAAAATTAATTCTTTACTTCTTGGCATTTCTTTTGTGCCAGGTAATTAGAAAAAGATTACTTCATTTCTTTTGATATCTATTAGTGTATCTAAAGAAGTATGTTGTTTCTTTAGTGTTAGGTAATTAGAAGAAGATTACTTCGCCTCTTTTAGTTTCTTTTCGTTCTTATAAAAACGCCTGCTGTTTTTAAATAACACATTTTGCTGCAAACTGGGCTGTTAATTTAATAATAATGATTTATTAAAGTTAAATTTTGAGTTACATTGATAAAGATTCATAGAAGGAACATTTTGCGCGATTTAAGTAAGAAATGATTAATAGTTTTTTTTTATTAATTAAAATAAATGAACATTTATTATTGAAATATTATTATTATTATTATTATTGAAATATTATTATTATTATTATTATTATTATTGATAAAAATAATTTCAATATATAAATATTGAAATTATTTTTATTATTTATTATTGAAATAAGTTATATAAGTTATGAAATTTTAAGACATAATTTTTATTGTTTATTTAATATTTATTCAATATGTTTTTAAAAAATTGAAATGCCGTATATATATTGAATATTTCATAACTTATATAACTTATTAAATCCATTGAATATTTCAAAATTATATTATATTTTGTTAATAATGGGTATTTAAAATTTAATTTTGAGAGTATGCCGAGATTATTTTTGTCTTCAAAAATCAATTCTGTTATAGAAATTCCTTGCTGCAATGTATAAAGAAAAATAGATACATCCCTATTGCTTTTATAGATTGAAAAGCTTCATTTTATAAGGTCACGAAGAAAAATATTATTCTCTTCCAGAAGAAAATATTTTCCTCTTGAATACGCTTTCCCGAACAATGTCTCAGAATTTTATAAGAAGCGGCAAGAAATCTTTGGTGAATTGAAACTCCGATTGGAAATGACAGAGATATTTTCATGCATTATGCAAAGCTAAAATGCAGTATCCTGTTTGCGAATTGAAATGTTGCCAGCTTTTATTAGTAGAAGTATATTTTACATACATTTTAACTCATTCGAGATTTTCTCTAGCTGTTGTAGAGTTTATCTAATGCTCTTGAATTGAAGTGATACAAGAAATATATATATACACACAAAGAAGAAATTCACTATTTCATAAATGCAGTTCCGATGAAGTATGAAACGCACACTGCTTGCTTCATGGAATAATTCATATAATAAATATATTGCCATGAATATTCTCAAAAGGGCTTCAGTAGAAATTTGCAGTTTTCGCAAAAAATTACCCACTGGAGGTGCCCTATTTTTTCAGCTTCTCTGTCAGTCCTACAAATCTTACAATCATCTCACACTTGTAATAGGGAAAAATTGACGATAAAAGAAAAGATAAAAAATGTAAAAACTATGATTTGATTAGAGTTGAAATGGGTTAAAGCCCATATTGGAATATATAGTAATGTAAAGGCGGATCAATATGCAAAGTTGACGGCACAGAAAGAAGCACTATGCTAAAGAAAGTATTGATATTGGAATATATAGTAATGTAAAGGCGTATCAATATGCAAAGTTGACGGCACAGAAAGAAGCACTATGCTAAAGAAAGTATTGATATTGGAATATATAGTAATGTAAAGGCGGATCAATATGTAAAGTTGACTGCACAGAAAAAAGCACTATGCTAAAGAAAGTATTAATATTGGAATATATAGTAATGTAAAGGCGGATCAATATGCAAAGTTGATGGCACAGAAAAAAGCACTATGCTAAAGAAAGTATTAATATTGGAATATATAGTAATGTAAAGGCGGATCAATATGTAAAGTTGACTGCACAGAAAAAAGCACTATGCTAAAGAAAGTATTGATATTGGAATATATAGTAATGTAAAGGCGTATCAATATGCAAAGTTGACGGCACAGAAAGAAGCACTATGCTAAAGAAAGTATTGATATTGGAATATATAGTAATGTAAAGGCGGATCAATATGTAAAGTTGACTGCACAGAAAAAAGCACTATGCTAAAGAAAGTATTGATATTGGAATATATAGTAATGTAAAGGCGTATCAATATGCAAAGTTGATGGCACAGAAAAAAGCACTATGCTAAAGAAAGTATTAATATTGGAATATATAGTAATGTAAAGGCGGATCAATATGCAAAGTTGACTGCACAGAAAAAAGCACTATGCTAAAGAAAGTATTGATATTGGAATATATAGTAATGTAAAGGCGTATCAATATGCAAAGTTGACGGCACAGAAAGAAGCACTATGCTAAAGAAAGTATTGATATTGGAATATATAGTAATGTAAAGGCGGATCAATATGTAAAGTTGACTGCACAGAAAAAAGCACTATGCTAAAGAAAGTATTAATATTGGAATATATAGTAATGTAAAGGCGGATCAATATGCAAAGTTGATGGCACAGAAAAAAGCACTATGCTAAAGAAAGTATTAATATTGGAATATATAGTAATGTAAAGGCGGATCAATATGCAAAGTTGACGGCACAGAAAAAAGCACTATGCTAAAGAAAGTATTAATATTGGAATATATAGTAATGTAAAGGCGGATCAATATGCAAAGTTGATGGCACAGAAAAAAGCACTATGCTAAAGAAAGTGTTGATATTGGAATATATAGTAATGTAAAGGCGGATCAATATGCAAAGTTGACGGCACAGAAAAAAGCACTATGCTAAAGAAAGTGTTGATATAACTGTCCCCAAATCAAATAGTGTCTTAAAATGGGAATTAAGAGAAGAAATAAAGTTGCAATGGTTTGACAGATGGTATATATCCAATAAAAGGAAGAATAGCTTATGGCTTTCTTTCTAACCCAGAAATAAAAATAAGAAAATAGCGTCCACTGGTAATCCAAATTATATCAGCACATGAGAGATTTTCAGCATATTTACAAAGATTTGGAGGAATGCAGGAAAATAAATGCATCTGTGGAGGAATGTGTACTGTTTACCATTATTTGAAACAAATGCATCGAAATCTCTGAATTAAGAAAAAGTCTGATTGTTGAAAATGATGACTTAAGTATAGTACTGATGGTATGAGATAATCTTAATACACTGAAGGACATGATATTAAAAATGGTCAGTTTTTTACCAACTGTTTGAAAGTTTGAATGTGTTTGAATTTTTTTTGTTGTGAAAAGAGAATTTAGAGGAATATTGGGAATTACGAGGTGATTTTCTTTTAGGGATGGCCTGCTTCTTTTTTAATAGGCAGACAGGTGAACGGGAAGATTTGGGGGGGGGAGGTCCGTGATTGACCACTTTCTGGTTAAGGGCCAACTGCCGCAAAGAGAATGTCAGTTTGGTTAATTGGTCAGTATTATGGACGGTCTATGCTAAAGATAGCAGTTGGTCACAACAAATCCTGCCAATACTGCTACGTTCAGTGGTGGCAGGCCTGTCGGTTGTACAAAAGAAAAAGAAGGACTAGATGTATCCTTGTATTAAGGAATGGAACAGGAGTGTCAAGCTCAAATTCTACCTTGGTCGAATGAACAAGGTTCATGTATATGTAGGTGACAGATAAAAAATTCTCTAATATTTATAGGGACATAGCATTATTTCACAAACAATATACATAAAGGAATAAGGACAGTGTAAAGTTAATATTTTCTCCTTCATACTTGACGTTTTCTTCTTTTTTACCATCTCTGGTATTTTGAAGAATATCTTGTTCGTAGTGGCTACATTCAAAACTGAAGCAAGATGAATGTCAATAATCGTGGATCTGACAGTCGGTTTATTTCCGAGAAATAATTTAAAAAATAAAAGTAACGACTTAAGCTCAGTAATAATGGTGCTAGAAAATCTTAAAATACTGAAAGACATGATATTAAAAATGGACAGTTTTTTTGTCAACTATTTAAAAGTTTAAAAGTGTTTTTCTTTCTTCTATTGTGGGACTCACATTTGGAGGAATACAGAAAATTTTTCAGAAGATTTTTACAAAGCATCGATCTGCTGTTTGTAAAACAGGATGACAAGTGTAGAAGATGACGAGGAAGGTCAACTATTGACCACCTGTGGCTAAGGGAAAACCGCCTCGAAGAGGATGCCAGTTCGGAGAATTAGCCAGTAATATGGATGAATTATGTTAAAGGCAGCAGTCGGCCTCAGCAAATCCTGTCGATACTGCCATATTCAGTGATGGAGAGGAGGTCGGCTGTGCGCAAGAAGAAGTCGGTTTATTTCCTTTAAAAAAATAAAATTATTTTTTGCATTAGTAGTTCCTTCCAGACAAGACAAAAAATTCCAAAGTCAGTTTCTGAGAATTTTCGAATATGATAAGGAAATATTTATACAATTCAGTCGTTCCAATTTCATTGAATCTTCATTGAATTCAGATGCAATAAAACCAGTTTTCCCTTCAAAGTAGCTTAGTAAAAAATAAATTCAGCTTTTGAATTTATTAAATAAATGAATCTCAAAAATCTTACATTATCGTTCTTATGTGTGTTTTATTTTGATCACAGCTCTCCATTTTTATTCATTTCTCACTCGATTTCGAACATCCCGATTACACCAAATATTGAAGGAGAAAAAAACAAAATAGAACGCTAAAAAATTTGCATTAAAAATTCAATTCCGAATGTGTAAGGGTTTTTTTGGGGTTTCTGGAAATGTTTTTTTTTCCCCTATCTGTAACTACTATCTAGCCAAATAACATAAAGTGAAACGGAGAACAAAAATACTAAAAAGAACTTCAAAGTTAACCTTGTTGCCAAACTGAAGGAAAAAGAAACATAGGCTAGCACAAAAAAAGTGAAGGTTCTGCCGTAGCTTAACTCTGTAGCTGAACTCAAAGGGAAACTTTATCTTTCTTTTCAAGTTCTGCGATTACTTTTTCCTGGTGATTCTTTTTTGTTGTTGCTGTTGGTTAATTCTTTCGGTTCCTCGTGACATCTGCTCGGATTCACCGGACATTTTTTTATTATTATTTTTGCCTGGAACATTTCCAGGTTTATTTATTTTTCATATATCTATTTTTTTTTCATTCTTTGTTTGACTTCTTTGATAACTAGACGTATCAAAGTGTATGAAGCAAAATTAATCGTTCATGACTGAAAGTATATGAACACTCGATCGGTCAAGTTTTTATGAGAAAGGAATCGATTTTGCTTCTGATCGATATAAGAGGTAACACTTCTCCAAATTTTTTCGCAGTGGATTATTAAGACGCAATTTCAGTAGTATAAAAATAAATTTCACTGGGTCATTATTTTTTATTTTTTATTTTATAGAAGAATTAATGCATACTCAGACCTATTTTTGTGCATCGTATAGGTTTTGCGTGAAACAAAACACTTAAAAGAATATTCTGAAATTTTATAAGTAGCTATAAAATAGAATGTTTTCAATATGTTGATGAATTTTATTTATTTATTTTGAACTGCATAAAAAGTGAAATATGGAAAATATTTGAAAACCACCTGATATAAGTAAAAATTTATTTTTCGAAAAAAGAACAAAATAAATCATTCATTCAAATATATTTATTGTCTTAATTGCCTGCATATTAAACTACATGGATGAAAATTTTAAAATGTCAATATAAAAAAATTATTATCCGTACACTTCTAATACTATCAAAAATGAATGTGTATTTTGGTGCTCTACAGGTGAGACGGTTTGGCCCACTGCTATCGAATTTGGCACATGTATAACTGAAAAAGTAGAAATATGCGCCTCGGAACGATTTATTTGAAATTTTAATTAGAATTTCAACGAATTCAAAATTTATCTGTATTTAGTTTTTCGGCAATAAATTCCTGAAATATTATTGTTCAAAAAAGAATTTTACGCCGTTTTAATAAATAAAGTAATCTTTATAGTAATACCAATTTAATAAACATGAAAATTTTTGTAAAATTTCAACAATTTTTAAAATAATATTTTTTCCTACTTTCCAAAAATACATTATATATAAATGCAGAGATTATATATATATATATATATATATATATATATATATATATATATTATTATATATATTTTATTTTTGTATATTTTCATGCTCATTGATAAGTTTGGGCATCATAATATATTTTTAACAATCAACCCTATTTTATAAAATAACCTTAACTTCTGATACAAATATAGCCTGTCTCTGAAGAGTGTGACGTAAAAATTGCGTAAATTCAGATGAATCAAATTTTATAAGTTATATTCTGGATCAGAGTTTGCTAGATTTGGCTGCAATATATATATATATATATATATATATATATATATATATATATATATATATATATATATATATATATATATATATATATATATATATATATATATATATATATATATATATATATACATATATATAATGGTATTTTAAACTATTAATTTAGACCATAGAGTAAAATATTCTCTTATTTCGTGATCCAATTCCACTTTCGGTTTAGTTAATTCCTCTGTAAAAAATAATGCACCATCAGAACTACATTTCAATTGAAAGTGATACATCGGTGCCCTTGAAAAGGTGCCATAGGTCAACACATGTATTCCATTGGCGCGTGGCCGGAAATCCTATATTATATAAGACTAGTGATCATTTGTTCATCCCTTTTTAGCCTCTTCTTACTTCTGCTTTTGTGCCGCTTGCGTCTTCTTGTAAATAAAATGCTTTCACGAAATGGATATTAAAATAAATTTTAAAATATAACATGTCTCTTCAACGTCTTCGAACCTGCATTCTGCTTCGAACAAAATATATATATATATATATATATATATATATATATATATATATATATATATATATTGAATATGCAGTTATCGTTATTGTCATCTGTTCTCTATAAAAATTTATTATAATAATCAATCAGTAAATTAATTAAACAATTCCGAAAATAGGTTTAAACAGATGTTTGTGAAGAAGATAATGAGCTCACGGACCATAATGTAAAAACGGCGAACATTACAGAAGTAAGCATTCCGGTTATATAGTCTTATTGCAAATCCAAACTGAAAAGAAAGATCATAGAAGACTGGTGAAGATATTGGTTAAATAATGCCTCAGAATCCTGAAGATGAAAGAATTCGTTAAATACGTAAAGGATTTTTTTTAATTCAAGATAACATACTTTTGAAATTCAACTTAGTCCATTTCCTAATCATCTGAAGTGTTTTAAAATTCCTGATTTAGCACCTCTGGATTATTTTTCTATAATTTTGAATTTAAATAATCATCGCAGTGTAAATTTACAAAAACGGATAAATATTCCTTAAATCATTTCAAACTAATCAAAACAATATTTTATACTAGTAAATTCGAAATCCTACTATTAATTAAATTTAATACATAATAAAAGTAGTTAATTAAAAATTCGGGGGGAAATTTTGACTTAATAAACATTTATATAGGAAATTAGTGTTTCCAAAGGTGCAAAGCTAATTATGCTATTATGAATGAAAAAACTATAAATTACTCGTAAAAATTATATAAATAAGTTACTTATAAAAATTCTATAAATTACTTCTGTGTTTTTGAATATTTGCTTAAGATATATTTAAAAACACTCGTATGAGGTAAAAATTAATTGAAAACCAAAATTGCTTTTAAAATTGATAAAATATAATAAATGATTGGGTAAATATAAGTATAAAGAAATAATCTTCTAGTTGTGAAATATAGCAAATTATTTGTTAAAAGTCTGCTAAGAAATTTTACCTGACTTCTTAACCTTTATATAAGTTTTATTTCTATCCAATCTTTAAACACTGAAATTCTTATAAGTAATATGTTGCTTTTATTTTTAAACATTATGAATAATTAAAATGCAATTTTTTAAGAACAATTAGATTGCCTATTTTATATTTTATGTACTATAAAACACAGATGAAATAATTATACGAAATTTGAACAAAAAATATTCATTATAATTTCATTTATGAAGTTTCGCATGAAAATATGACTAAAATTTTTAATTCTAAAAAAATAGCGTTCAAACATAAATTATGAAAGTATAAAAATGAAAATTTATCTTATTAAAAAAGGAATGTAGAAAATATATTTGTAAAGAAAACTATTGAGAAATTAAGGTTATTAGATAAAATAATATTCAATTTATTAGCCAAAAATCGACTTTCCTACGAAATCTCCTTCCTTTAAAAGATGAAAATTCTTTACATTCACTAGGATAAGATAAAGAAAATTCACGATATTTATATAATCTAAGAACGCTTTAATATTTTCATCGTGAATTTTTTAATTGCCTGAAAATTATTATGTATTTAATGCAGAGTTCCTAAACAAAACAATTTCGCGAATATTAAAATATTAACTGCCAGGGACATCATGTTCGAACTTTAAGTATAACCAGCGCCCATCTCATGCATATTCATCTTCTCAGAAAGCATCTAGGGGGATTAGTTAGACGCAACAAATCGTTTGTTATTTTTTGAAAAAATCTGGATTATTATCTAAAATCGTTATAAATGCAGCAAACGCACTGTGATTTGGATTATCTTAACTATTCCAAACAACCATTACTTTTTAATACCATATTATGGCAGAAAACTGCCAATCTTGCAGTCTTTATAGCTTTCTGAAGTTTAGAAGATTTATTTAAGGATTATAGGATAAGAAACCCTTCTTTGTGGCTTGAAAGACACCGATATTATAAATAACTGCTTCCTAAAAGTTCCAAAAATGACATGAAAATTTATTTAAAATAATGTTTAAAAATTCAGGTCTCAAATAACAAGGTGCTTTCGCTTTCAACTTAGATACAAGAAATGATATGCATAAGATGTTTATTTTAAGTTATGTAAGAACGTCGAAACAATTTTTAATGAGAGGAATTTTTCAAAAATTTTCTTTTTTTTGGATGATTTTGCATCATAGGAAGAGAAACATTGCCGATGTAATTATATAGGAATTGAAATTTTAACTGACTGAAAAGAAAATTTTAGGAAAAAATAAAATCAGCAACTCTGAACCAATGCTCACTATCAAATTAAATTACAAAAAGAGGAAGGCAATTCACGAAATATCGTTGAAGGCCAGATAATTGTGGGTGGATTTCCTTCCTCTTATATATATTTTAAAAAATAAGGTATATTTTTAAATTAAACAATTAACTTTCTTAACATTTAATTCTCCAAGGATTTACTTAGCTTGATATCCATGTATTTTTCATAACTTTTCATCCCAAAATCAATTCATTCAGAATTGCTACATCATGCAATTTATCTTTTAATAGAGATTACATTATCAGTTTCTTCCCAATTCCACATTGATTGACTTTACCGGAATCGGCATTAAAATGCATCAACTGCTGAACAGTGTGTGCTTCGAACTTGCAGTGGTAGGGTTCATAGTCGAGCCACATAACCACTAGACAAAAGTGATCACTCCAGTCCGGAGGTTGTTATCTGGCTTATGAAGTTACCACCACAAGTGCATTATCGTGTAAATAAACCAGTGGGCATTGTCTCCCCAAAATGTTCTCTCATATTCTCTAATTAAGGTGTAATCCCTCATTCCATGCAAAAATTTATAAGCCTTGGGTAAGACAGAGAACGCCTTGCATGACATTGGTGTTTAATAGTTACGAAATATTAACCTTTGGTGCGAATTTAGCATTTTCGCTGAATCTTTTGCGTGATCTTTGCCGAGTATATTGACGAACAATCTCGGATATGCGGTTAGTAGGTATCCGAAATTTAATTTGTGTTTTAAAAACATTTTTTCCATCCGACTGAAATCAAAATTTGGCATACAATTATAACTGTAACCATTAAATCATACAATCAAATTTGATATCATTAAGTCATTTCATTTTTAAGGTATCGTGTTACATATTTCTGAAAAGAAAGTGTGGAATATTGCTCGAATTGCTCGAAATTTGATAAGTTGTACAGTATAGATGTTAACCCTTCGCACCAAAATTCATCCATCTAGCTCTCTTCGTTTTGTAGTTATCGTGCTAACTTACATTCGAGCAGCTGTACAGACTTCCTCTGAATGCATTTTGTTCACTGTTTATTAGAAATCTGCTAGTTGATTGAAGATCAAATACCGAATTTCCTCCCTTCTATCTCAAAGCGTTTTTGAGTTATCAAAGACAGACAGATGGACATAATGCCAAAAATGTGTTTTTTCCAACTCATGGAAATCTAAAAATGTAGACTCGGAAATAAACATTCCATAAAAAAGCTACAAGGCGTCAATGAGTGAAATCAAAGCTATTCGAGCCGGCGTACTGGCACAGAGGTAGCGCGTCTTCCCCGTGATCTGGGAATCCTGGGTTCGAGTCCCGGTTTGGGCATGGTTGTTCTTCTGTTGTTCTATGTGTGAATGTACCCTCCTGTTAAAAAGGCTTGTGCAAGCGAATGAATGATACGTGAGTACCAAAGTCGTACTTTTGGCCCTAGTTGGCGCTACTATAAAAACAAGAGACGCTTCCCCACCGGCTTAAAATCGCTGTCTTCGTAACAGCGTGCTTGTCCATGGCAAGTACCATAAGAAACAGCAAGAACAACAACAACCAAGCTATTCGAATCTTTTTCTGAGAGCAGTAATTCGAATCGTTGCTGGGGGCCGCGGTGGCCTGGTGGTAAGGTCTCGGCTTCGGAACAAAGGGTTTCAGGTTCGTGACCCGATTCCACCGAAGAACCGTCGTGTAAGGGGGTCTGTTGCACGTTAAATCAGTCATGACCAAACGTCCTCCCGCTGGTGTGGTGAGGGGGTGCCAGCTAAGGTGTCGTCCTCGTCATCTGACCGCGGTTCAAAATGACGAGGTCCGTAACAAAATAGCCCTAGTGTTGCTCCAAACGGGATGTTCATATAACCAAACCAAATCGAATCGTTACTAACATATTTATACGAGGTAAATATATTGCCTATTCAGTTGCCGATTAGTTTCGATTGAAGAAATAAATATGAATGCATAAATGAAGTGAAGTGATGAAATTAAAGTTATGGCTTGATTCAAAAAGATGATGACGCGAAGAAAGGTGTATTTACATTATTTGAATGAGTACAAAACGAGTGAAGGAAAATGCTTTGCCGTTTAAAACAAGAACGGAAGAAAACCATCTTCTGAAGTTTTATACGGAAAGAAACTGTAAGTTATTTCATAACAATTCTAATATTACTTATAATAGGGATCAATAACCGTTAAAGATCTTTTTAAATCTTTTATAATTATCCATAAATCCCGCTGTTTGTTAAAAAAAATATAATTATTAATAATATAACAGAGCTCATTAATTTTTTTAGAATTATCAAAAGAATGCTATAATAAAACTTTTTCTACAATTATCAAAACAATACTATAGTTTTTGTATTCTTTTAGAATTATTTTTAAAAAAAGTGTTAACATTTTTTAGAATAATCAAATTTTCATAACTGTGTTTTTTCATCAATATTCAATAATCAAAATTCCGAAATTTTTTAAAGAAAAAATTACTATAAATTCGATGGATAATCGATTTTAGAAATTTATAAAATTTTCAAAATAAAGTAAAATATCAAAAAATAAAGTCTGTTAAAAATTTTACAATTGTCAAAAGAATATCATAATTTAGTGAAAAATGAACATTCATATCAGTTTTTGCTGTAATTTTAAAATATTAGAAGTAACTAGCATTAAAATATCCTATATCCTCTATACAAAGAAATGGCAATTATTTATTGTAAAAGCGTTAAATCTCGAAGAAACGAATGACGGAAAAAGGAAAAGTGAAAAGAATAGATCTTGACAAAAATTAAAATTGATTATATATGAACTCTCTATTTATTTTCATGTTTTGTGCGTTTAATCGTAAACAATGAATTAGTAAAACTCCTATTGGAGACCATATTTATTACTATTTTTTCTTTTATTATTATTATTATTATTACCTTTTATTGGGGGCCTTTATTATTATTTCCATCTGTATAAGAATCGAAAGTTAATTTGACATACTTTAGAGAGACCGAGTGAATTTGTCTTCAAAATTTATTTTTTTATCTGAAAAGCGGACATAAGTATGGAATACGGTCATTCGATCCATAAGTCAGAACACGTGAATTTTCGATAGAAAAAATGAACTGTAAATTTGAATTAACCCTCTGCACTCGGATATTTCTTATAAGGCACCATTCAAAATGTTGCATGATTTCGATATTTTATTGATTTATTTTTTCAATTGTGATTGTTAAATATATATATAAAATGGTAAAAAGACTAAATTAATTTTTAAAATAAATTCAACTTAAAACATATATATACATTTTACAAACATAAATATACATTTACTTTTTCGAGTAATAAGCATGTTCTTGTATTAGGTGAATAATCATGCATCAGATTACTTTTCTGAGTGCAAAGGGTTGATCGAACAATAATATTGAAACAGCTTGCTCCCCAATTACCGATTTGATCCCAAATTTGATACATTTCCATAATTTTGATGCACAGTTAGACTGCTATTAACTGTGTGCAGCTGGTTTACAAATATTTTTTGCATCACTGATCGCAGTGATGCAACGAATTAATTAATTGTTCCTCTGACCTCCCTCTGGCCATTGCTGAAGAGACTCGCCCTGAAACATGACAGAGCATTGCACTTTAATGTCGCTTATTGAGGACAACTAATTTACTACTAATCGTCTGATGAATCGAATTTGAATGAATCGAATAAGAATTTTGAAACGATTTGTTTTAGTATTTACCAATTTGATCCCAAACTTGATGCAAATCTACAACTTTGATGCGCACTTAGTTGTATGCAACTGGTTTTTTTTTTGCATCATAGATTTTAGTGCTGAAATTAATTAATTAATTAATTAATTGTTCCTATGATCATAGCTAGCATTTGCACAGACGATTTTTATTCATTTTGAAACATGATAGAGAATTACACTTTAACCTTTTGACATACGAATTTGTTTATCTTCTTAATAAGGTGACGCATCCTATTTGGAACAATTCCTATAATACTGTAAGGGCATTTGAGACACTGAAGCACTTTTCAGGGATTTTTGCATTTTAAATTACTTAATACTTTCACTTCAATTCAGATTTAAAATTAACTATTTAATAATTCAATGCATACAATGCGAGAGTCATTGTTATGTACCATCACTAAATTTCATCTATTTAGCTCAAAGCATTTTTTAACTCTAATATTTCCAAACAAATATTTTTTTTTAAAAAAAATTCGGATTCAGATGTTCTGAATCGTGGGTGTTTCATCTAAATCTCGAGTCGATTTTTTGCCGATTACAAAATTTCCCTTTGTAGGCTAATTACTCATATAAGAAAAATAAAAAGTGAATATTTTTTCACTTTATGTGATACTAGCAGTCTTTGGAGACCAGTTGGATCGCCGAGATGAATGGCTGCTAAAAATTTCATTTTTTTTTTTCAGCAGCAGATTATTTTTAAATTTAAAATTTTGATAGACATATGAATTACATTTTTTTCAAAAGCCAAACACAGTTCTGTTCATTCAGCTTTACATTCTTACCTTTATACATCTAGTTATATCTGAGAAAGAAAGCAGTACTAGTTTAAACTGCAGACACTTCAAATTTTTTACATCAGTGCTTAATGCTGACTTTGAATTTGAATTTCTGCATGAGGCATTTAAATATCAAAAAATAAATATCTTCACATTTAATATCATTACTGCATTTAAAAATCAAAAATTTAATAAAAACAGGCCTTATAATGAAACTTACTCAGCATGGAAAAATATCCCGAATTTCCATATCTTGATAAAAGGGAGGGGTAAAAAACAGGACAAAATATTTGAAGCAACAATTTGAACGTTTTGACTTTCACTTTAACAATGAAATATGTTGTTCTAAAATGAGATTAAATTATTAAAAAATAATGAAAATAATAGCACAACTGAAAAGATAATTTTTTTGAATTTTAAGACACTGTAAAAATCATTTTTATATTGCAATAATTTTGAAAGTTATCATGAAAAAGAAACCCAATTTTTGTTTTTTTTGTAATTAATCAAAATTTCAGTAAAAAGCTCTGAAATACATATTCGCAGCCTCTAAAGTACGTATGTGCCAAGTTTGGTGCTCCAGATCAAAAGCCTGTCATTTAGAGGGCTAAAACACACACGCGCGCAAACGCAAACACTCATTAATCTTTATTATAAGCAAAGATGCATGCATTGAATATTTAAAATTTGCACCGAAATTCTATATCTTTCATAACATCAAAGATTACCAAACTCAGTTACATAATTCATCGGGATACATTTTAAGCAAACCACTCCATATTCAGAGCCAGACCAAATTTTTGGTGGAAGTATAGTAAACTCCCATTCATATTCATAGCCAAAGAAGGCACCTTTGGGAATTTTAGCAGAACATTGTAGGATATATTTTCTGATAAGCATAGTTTTCGCATTTTTGAGAAGATTCGAACAACTCCACGAAATCCAGAT
Organism: Argiope bruennichi; assembly: GCF_947563725.1. Classification (NCBI taxonomy): domain Eukaryota; kingdom Metazoa; phylum Arthropoda; class Arachnida; order Araneae; family Araneidae; genus Argiope; species Argiope bruennichi. The sequence goes on from NC_079161.1 coordinate 13,627,860, forward strand.
ATTATCTCCTTTCATTATAAACGTGACATCTCTATTGCATCAATTTCGAACAATCCTATTTCAGTAGAGTGACGTTTATAGCTTCCCGATGTATAGTAATGTCGAGATAATGTCTGTTTTCATAGTCTCGATAAGATTAAGATCCGATAAAATTATTTGAAATTTAAATTTTCTATCTTCGAAAGGTTTCTGCTTAAAATACAAATGCCCTCCAAAGAGGATAAGTATGCTCAAAATCCCATTTTGCATAAGAGGGCATACATGTATGACGGTAATGTGTCTGTTTCTCTTTATGGGGAGATAAGATTTCGTTTATTAGCATCGTAAAATGAATCGTTTGGTTGACGTCATAAGAGATAAAATTGAATTTTTTGAAAATTTCTCTTTTGCAAAAAATTAAAATTGAAGGATTGATATAGAAAATTTTATGCATCGATGGACTTTTATTTCTCGTATAAAATGAGATATTGCAGTTTGCAGAAACCTTCGACCTCTATGGGTAGACGATTCTCAAAAACGCGTTTTTAGAACTATGCCTATCTTGTTGGGAACACTGTAACTAAAAAATGCAATAAACCTGAAGGATGCAATTTTTTTAAACAAATTTGTAGATTTCTTTCAAATTTTGAACAACATCCCTCAACAAAAAAAAATTGCTTCTCTAGCGCATTCTGTGAGTAGCAAGATAGAAATACAAAGAACAAGATGGATGAAATTTGGTACAAAGTTGTATCATTAGAATTATAAGTGTGTGTCATGCTGAACCTAAATAAGTCAGTCTGTATTTTTCTCTTATATGAAAACTATAAATAAAAGAGTAGAACTGGTGAGATTTCCGAAACTTTCTCGAATTCTCAGTCTTAAAGATACAATCCACTCTTACTCACCGCACAGAAATGTCAAATCTTATAAAATCAAGAATTATCATATACAAAACTATAACCCACCAGGGATTTGATTTTTATTTTCAGAGACCCATGTGAGTTCTTTGTGCCTCTTAGAAACCCGAATTTGTATTTTAAACACCTTTTTCCTACTTCTTGAAACCTAAATTAGATGCGTAACTATATTTTCAGTTAGATCTTATACAACATTTATTTTGGTCGTTATTCTTTCGCATTTTTCATTCGTCTGAGGAGCACATTTTTCACTTATCTTTTTTGCATGCATAAATACCAATATATAGTCACTTTCTTACGGATTTGGTTCAGAAATTAAATTTTTGTAAGCAGAATATATACTTTTATAAATTGAAATTGTGCATCAAATGTTGTCTAAATGATTACATTTTGTAGTAACCGCATTCTCTTTCATGTGTTCAAAGAAAACTGATTCATTCTGATGATTGGATTTTGGATGATTGGATTCTTTCTTTGATTGGATTTTGTTCATAATTTTATGTAAAATTTTATATAATAAAAATAAATTTATGTAAAAATTTTAAATAGAAATTATATAAATTTTATTTATATGAAATTATGCAAAATAATAATTTTTATAAATATAAAAAAGTATTTTATAAAGATACGCGTTTTGTTTCATCTGTTTTACAGTTATCGTACTTTTTAATACTTTTAATTTCTATACTTTACGAGAAAATAAATACTTATATATATAGAAAAGTTATATAATCTGGTAATTGAAATTATAGATGTAATCATATTTTGAACTCAACTGGTAGAAAGGAAAGAACTCAAAATTTATATTTTGTATTTTTCATTATGTTCCTAAGCACGAAAAGCGCCATCTGGATCATTAATAAATTAAAATAGAAAGATAGAGAAATATTGGATCCAAAATGTGGAGATTTGGAAAATTAATAACATTCCATGGTTTGTTAGAAATAATGACATTCGTAAAGATCTCAGCTTTCTTACATTGAAAGATTTCCGTAATAAATTATGAACAAGATTTTTTGATAAATTAAAATGACAACATCGCTATCAAAGAAATTGAACCATGGGGCCCCAAGCTTCCGACGAACGTCAAAAGACCCCATCGCCTTATCCATGTTTAAAGCCTAATTTTTACTTTACTTCGCCCGTTTGATTCTGGACCGATTTTGCCAATTCCCTACGCAAAATTCTAAATTTATTACTTTCTGTCACGAAATATTATTAATAATTATTTTGCTGATCAATGTAATTGTTCGTCACATGCATAATTAACTTCAATACCAAGTCAATACCCATTTTTTTTAATGTCCGGAGACTTAGAACTTCGAATTCAAGAATTCTCTAAAATCGGCAAACCACAAGATATTTTGCAGCATCCGAGATCATCAGAGGTATCGTTTCATGTCTTCACATGTTTTACATTAAAAAAATGCATCAATTTATATAAATTCTAATTATATTCTTAAATAAAAAAAAGATGCAACATTACATCGTAAAGCAACGTATAGATAGATGTGAAATGGATGCTGAAGTCCATAATAATGTAACATAAATTGAATATATGATTTTTTTTTTCGTTTCGCGGTTCGCAAAATACTACTTTGTAATATATTTTCATATTTTATGCATAAATAAATATTCTTTCCTATAAAACAAATGAATTGGTAAAATTTGCAATTTTGTCAGTTCATTCATTTCAGTTTCAAAATATTCAGTTTTGTCTCTATTATTTACTCATTACTTTAATATATTTTTAAATTTAGGAATCATTTTACATCATAGTTTCTGAAAATAATAAAAAGTATGACGATATAAAATTTCAATTTCGAACGAATAAATCATACTTGTGCTTTTTGTTTTTCAGGGTTCGAGTCGAGTTCTATGTGAATGAAAACACATTAAAAGAGCGCTTACAGTTATTCTTCATTAAAAACCAAAGATCAAGTAAGTGTCTTTTTCCATTCCATTGCATGACTGATTAGAATTTTGTTTTATCAATAAGTCGTATATTTTTTTTTTATCTTGACATAATTAAGACGAATCTAAATTCAATTTATCTTACATGATGCAAAAACCCTCAGGGTGGGGGGCATCTCGAAATGAAGATGAGACGCTTCCGGTATGGTGGGTGGATCTCGCCAGCCTGGTGGGCACATAAACAGGTGGGAAATCTGACTCCTCTCCATCGATGACGGGACGTACTTCCTTCGGGAAGGGTTATACCGTGGCCGGTGATGGCCCTTAGGACTCAACCACAGTTCCCGCCAGTGTTACTGTTGCGGCGGTCTGGTCATTCAGCCTTATGGTTTAAATCCGCGTGCCTTCGTGGCGGGTCGGAGAGTCACTGATATGACTTACATGATACGAAAAATTATTTTGCTCATTTATTGTTATATTTCTTCGATTATAAGCGAAATAAAAACAGTCTAGAAATGATGCTTTCAAGCCCACAATGATTGCTTATCTGTTGCTTTATCTCAGAATTAAAAGAAGAAAAATCTTGACTAAGATTCCTTATCTATTTTTTCAATTACTTTCTCTTGGGAAAGTTACTTAAAAATTTATGTTCAAAAAGAATTATGTCGTTAATTGTTTAGTTATTCCACCTGCATATTCTTAACCAGCTGTATGAAACTATGCAATTAGAATTTAGAACCAAACAGTGGTATTCCAAAACATTTCTCGTATACTCTTAAATAAAGATGAATTTGTGATTTAAACAAGTTTTTTCTTCAATCGATTGAAGCCAAAATCCCACACCAAATTATATTTGTGGTCGTAAAATCCCACACCAAATTTCATATATTTAATTCACTGCGTTTATCAGTTATCGCGTTTAGCTGCTACTGAAAGGACACATCAACAGAGGTCCACCAAGTTGTTGGATTTGACTCACAATTTGATATATATCTATACACTATAGATGTTAAAATCTATATACCAAATTTTATATATCTAGCTATCTTCGTTTAGTAGTTATCGAGTTAACATTTATTCAAACAGCCAGACGGACACACTTCCACTGAAGAGATTTTGCTCAAAACGTGATAAAAATCTACAAATTTGGTGTAAAGATCATATACCAAATTTCAGCTGTCTAGTTTAAAGCGATTTTAAGTTATATTTGTATTTTTAAAATGTGTTTTTCGAACTCGAAAAAGTCTAAATTGTGGCGAATCGTCGAAATATCTAGTTCGAATTTTTTGATGATTAAAATACTTTCTCTATATTTTTCCTTTGATTACAATATTTCCTCTCTTTAAAAAAATACAGAGTACAATTTTGAATTAATTAGAACTAAGCGTTACTGTATCTGCCAATAAACAATTTAAATTATTTAAAATTGATCTTAAATATATGAAAAAGTGGTGCAAGTAGCAAGGTTATTAACATTTAATTTGACATAACCTTTAACTAATACTGTTATTAACATTGAGGGCACAATGCTTAACATTCAGTTTCATTAAGGAATGAATCTTCCTAAAAGACAAATTAAGGAAATCATTAATATTGTTTATCATTGTTTCATTATTGTGTTATTGTTTGATCAAAATTTTAAAAGATTCGACGTAATAAAATGCCAAATATTTTCATAGTTTTACAATCCGCATCTGATTCTAAACAAGAATACCAAACGATTTCGATATTAATTTCTTCATAAACAATCTTTTTTTTCATCTGCAATATAAACAACTCTAATATAAATAAACTTATACACTTCGTCAACAAATCTGAAGTTTGTGAAAGGAAATTTATTTTTATTACTTGCAGCTGGCTGCTTCTAATATAACGATGGGAAAATACCTTAAGGAAAAATAATTGCTTACCTAGCTATAGATCTTTTTTTTTTAATTTCTAAATAATTTCGGAACGCGCGGGCTTCAAAGTATAAAGAAATAGTATTTTTATCTATTTCTTTATGGAAGAAAAAGTACAATGGAGAAAAATATTTTCTTAAAGTATATTGTTGTTGCTCGGAGACCAAGTTTCTTTACTATTCGTTAGAAAAAGATTACATGTCTCCATTTTATATCGAAATTTTTTTTAAAAAATGCTGTTAACTTTGTAGACAATATAGGTCTTGACTAAAAATTATATAATTTATTTTTCATGATATTTTATTGGAACATTTATACAGAATTTTATCATTCTTTTAAATTAAAATATTACAATGAGGTCAAAAATTCTATTAAATACTGGAAATATGTTTCTTATAAAATGCATGAACTATTACTAATTCAATATTGTATTTTCCGAATAAGAATAGCCATTATTTAATTGGGTATGGTGTTTTCCGAATATGTTTCTATCGAACGGAACAGGGATATAAATTGCATTAGACGTTGTTGAATCGGATGTAGTGTTTTCCGAATACGTTTCTTTCGAACAGAACAGGAATATATTATAAATTGCATTAGACGTTGTTGAATCGGATGTAGTGTTTTCCGAATATGTTTCTTTTGAACAGAATAGGAATATATTATAAATTACATTAGACATTGTTCTATCGGATGTAGTGTTTCCCGAATACGTTTCTTTTGAACAGAATAGGAATATATTATAAATTGCATTAGACGTTGTTGAATCGGATGTAGTGTTTTCCGAACATGTTTCTTTTGAACAGAATAGGAATATATTATAAATTGCATTAGACGTTGTTGAATCGGATGTAGTGTTTTCCGAATATGTTTCTTTTGAACAGAATAGGAATATATTGTAAATTGCATTAGACGTTGTTCTATCGGATGTAGTGTTTTCCGAATACGTTTCTTTCGAACAGAATAGGAATATATTATAAATTGCATTAGACGTTGTTGAATCGGATGTAGTGTTTTCCGAATATGTTTCTTTTGAACAGAATATGAATATATTATAAATTACATTAGACGCTGTTGAATCAAATGTAGTGTTTTCCGAATATGTTTCTTTCGAAAAGAATAGGAATATATTATAAATTACATTAGACGCTGTTGAATCAAATGTAGTGTTTTCCGAATATGTTTCTTTCGAAAAGAATAGGAATATATTATAAATTACATTAGACGTTGTTGAATCGGATGTAGTGTTTTCCGAATATGTTTCTTTCGAACAGAATAGGAATATATTATAAATTACATTAGACGCTGTTGAATCGGATGTAGTGTTTTCCGAATACGTTTCTTTCGAACAGAATAGGAATATATTATAAATTGCATTAGATGTTGTTGAATCGGATGTAGTGTTTTCCGAATACGTTTCTTTCGAACAGAATAGAAATATATTATAAATTGCATTAGACGTTGTTGAATCGGATGTAGTGTTTTCCGAATACGTTTCTTTCGAACAGAACAGGAATATATTATAAATTGCATTAGACGTTGTTGAATCGGATGTAGTATTTTCCGAATACGTTTCTTTCGAACAGAATAGGAATATATTATAAATTGCATTAGACGTTGTTGAATCGGATGTAGTGTTTTCCGAATACGTTTCTTTTGAACAGAATAGGAATATATTATAAATTGCATTAGACGTTTGTTGAATCGGATGTAGTGTTTCCCGAATATGTTTCTTTCGAGCAGAATAGGAATATATTATAAATTACATTAGATGTTGTTGAATTGGATATGGTGTTTTCCGAATATGTTTCTTTCGAATAGAATAGGAATATATTATAAATTGCATTAGACGTTTGTTGAATCGGACGTAGTGTTTTCCGAATGTTTCTTTCGAACAGAATAGGAATATATTATAAATTACATTAGATGTTGTTGAATCGGATGTAGTGTTTTCCGAATACGTTTCTTTCGAACAGAACAGGAATATATTATAAATTGCATTAGACGTTGTTGAATCGGATGTAGTGTTTTCCGAATATGTTTCTTTTGAACAGAATAGGAATATATTATAAATTACATTAGATGTTGTTGAATCGGATGTAGTGTTTTCCGAATACGTTTCTTTCGAACAGAACAGGAATATATTATAAATTGCATTAGACGTTGTTGAATCGGATGTAGTGTTTTCCGAATATGTTTCTTTTGAACAGAATAGGAATATATTGTAAATTGCATTAGACGTTTGTTGAATCGGATGTAGTGTTTTCCGAATACGTTTCTTTCGAACAGAACAGGAATATATTATAAATTGCATTAGACGTTGTTGAATCGGATGTAGTGTTTTCCGAATATGTTTCTTTTGAACAGAATAGGAATATATTGTAAATTGCATTAGACGTTTGTTGAATCGGATGTAGTGTTTCCCGAATATGTTTCTTTCGAACAGAATAGGAATATATTATAAATTACATTAGATGTTGTTGAATTGGATATGGTGTTTTCCGAATATGTTTCTTTCGAATAATAGAATATAAATATATTATAAATTGCATTAGACGTTTGTTGAATCGGACGTAGTGTTTACCGAATACGTTTCTTTCGAACAGAATAGGTATATATTATAAATTACATTAGATGTTGTTGAATTGGATATGGTGTTTTCCGAATATGTTTCTTTTGAACAGAATAGGAATATATTATAAATTGCATTAGATGCTATTGAATGCAATATGTTTTTTTTCTAAAGTAAAATTTCGAAGCGCACTGTAATACAATGTTTCCACTTATACCAATAAATGATCTAAGGATCATGAACTAGCAATGAATACTGCTAGTTCATGATCTTATCGTGCTTTGGACAGTGTTTGGACTTACATAGAATTTCCCTGGTTTATTTGAAGCCTTTACTAATGAACTGAATCGCCATTTCCGTGAATTTGATTTTAAAAGAAGAAACCAAAATCAGATATATAGAATTAAATCCACATTCCATAGAGAAAGCAATATACAATTATTTATTTACTGGGACATATACTTCAAAACAAGCAGGGAAAGTGCCTTTTCATAGTGTTTACAACTGTACTTGACATAGAAACATAGCTGAAATGTGGAAAACTTATACATTACGGATGATTTTCCAGTTAGCGGATGATACCTTGTAGGCTCGTAGTTTACCAATAAGCTTAGTGATCTGCACATTAGAGAATTTTAATTTAAAAAAAAAAATAATTTGTTTAACACACTAATGAGATGGTTAAATTTTTTCTTCAGATTCAGGATTAATTTTCTCTCATATTTTATTGAAATAGTAAGTCTTTCTAAAATCAGCCCCACACATTGCAAATAACCTTGATTCAATTATTTAATCCAACATTTCAGTCAAAGGATCCATTACTTGATAGACAAGTGTTTCTGCTGCATGATGCCTTAATGTTTGATCCAATTAAACTTTGTATAAAGTTTAGTATTATTAAAGGGCCAGTTGATGGGGGAACAATAAGTTGCAATTGTTTTTGCCGCAGTAGTTGCATTTTCTTGTTTCAATTTGTCACTTTAAAAGAAGATTTTTCGACATGGTTAATGGCAAAATGACTCACTCCATGTAGACAAATTTATGCAAATATTCGAAAATACGAGAATTAAACTGTGAAACTTAATAGTGTGCCAGTTGATGACGGATTAATAAGTTTCAGTTACTCATACTGCAGTGGTGGTATTTTCTTGTTTCAATTTGAAAATTTAAAAGAGGATTCTTTAACTGTTTGATGGCAGAATAACTCGCATTGTGCAAAACAATGGCTTCTGTGAACATTCGAGATATCTTTGCCTAAATAATCTTTTAAAAATATAAAAGACTCGTCGTTATCAGAACATCTTTTAGTATGAATGTTCGATTCTTGACAATGGAAGCTCGTGAGATAAAGATCAGGTACATGATACTACTAACTACCAAGCGTCAACATTGGGATTTGTTTGTAACATCATATAGCTCCGTTTTAATGGTTTCTGCTGTATTACTACTATTAATGGAATCTTAAGAATTTTTGATGAATTCTAAACTAAAAGGAATTAAAAAGTGCGTCAGCAAGCAATTTATTTTCTCAAGCGAAATCTATTTTCGTGTTCTTTTCTTTTGGAAACATTTAGTAGAAGCACGCAACATGAAAAATCTAGCAATTTAGACGAGAAAAATGAAATATCGGAAAATTCAAGATTGTTAGTGATATCTCTATAAGGAATCGAGAACTGCAGAACCTACTACAAAATTTCATGATTTATTATGGAAGCAGTGAATTCACACGAGCATCAATTCTTTCTTTGGAATGGTGATCGCAAAGCGAGCCCTCTAAACGCTAGAGCGGTTTTTTTATCTACTTGCGGTGTGAGATAAATACGTGTGTTTTTCTTTCTATAAGCCACTATTAAATTTTTTTGTTAGTGTTTCATGCTTTCTTGTGGAATAAAGGGTCATTTTCGGTCATCCAACATGTTCAACTTATTTCATCGTAATATTTTCTTAACAATACTAGGTAAGAGCGGGGGTTTCGTTTTATGAAGCTCCGAGATTCACCAGAAGCACTCCAATTTAGGAAATGTTTCCGAATTGTAAATAAAAAAAACCCAGTAATGATACGAAAAAAACTTCCACTAGAACTCAATTTCTTCTCTCCTCACAGCTGAATCGGAAGTAAGAATTGCAGAAGAACATTTACTTCCAAGAGAAACGGCTCTTTTTATGGCTTGAATCACACAAAGTCACATAAAGACCCTGCACGGGTTCACTCACGGCTCCGGAAAAAAGACACCGAACCTCGTTTCTATGGCTGAATGACCCAAGTGAATTATTAAGCAGATGGCATTCTGTAAAAGCAACCTAATAGCGTTGATTTTATTGCAGCTGGAAGTTTTGTTTAAAGAAAGTACTTTTAATTGCCTTTTATAAATATCAGATTACTTCTCTAAGTGCTCTTTTTATCATAACTGCAAAATGCAGATGAGTTTGGAATTTCGTTGCGTTAATTGTATATTCTTTTATGACACAACTCTCAATAATTCTGTCTTTGTTTAACCATAAAAGTTAAAATTAAATGAAAGCAGAAACCTTAACAATTAAAAAAAAATTCAGTAAGTAGATAATTTAAAGGAATAATAATAAAAAGTAATTTACATAATTTCATTAAAACTATATTAATTATTTCTTTCAATCTGGTTACGCAACTGTATTTTATCATGTACGAAGTACATTAAGAATTGCATTTATTAAATGATTCTTTTTTTAAATTTTGATGAATCTGCTTGTTTTAAGATATCTCTGAGGACATTGGCAACACCCTCCTCCCCCCCCCCAAAAAAAAAATTCTTCCAGATCTTCATTTTTTTTTCTGTCTGAGTGTGAATGCTGTTTGACTTAGCCAGCCCAATTTGATGTGTGGTTGCCCCAAATTTTTCTCGCATCTCTTTAATAAAGGTCTTATTCTAGGAAGTACCTTTCATAATTACGAAATGTCAACCACTGGTGTGTATTTAACATTTGTTCTGAATATTTGTGTGAATCTCGCTGAGTTTCTGGCAATGAATCCCTGGCACGAATATAATATTATCTGATAATCGAAATTGAGTTTTTTTAAATGTTTTTACCAACCTATTGAAACCAAAATATGACTAGAACTACACTTGAAGACACAAAATCGTATATCAAATTTCACATATTTAAATCATTGTGTTCATGAGATTTCACGTTTACATGTTCATGAAATAACAGACTTACAAGCATTGAATCCCTCACTCGATTTAGTTCAAAACTTAATAGGTGTCTACAATGTAGATCTTAAATCTATGTACCTAATTTTATCTATCTAGCTCTCCTCGTTTTGTAGTTATTGTGTTAACTTCTATTCGAACAGCCGAAAGACAACTTCTTGAACAGATTAAGATTTGATATAAATATACAAATTTAGTATTAAAACTATATTCCAAATTTCACACATCTAGCTGAAAGCATTTTTGAGATTTCTATATTACAGACAGACTTATAGACGATTGCAATATTATCTCTATATTTATACGAGAAAATAAAAACGAGAATGAAATTTACCATGTTGCCCTTACGCCAGATTTTCAAATTTCTGCCACTTTTTATACAGAGTCCGCTATTGGGAAGTGTGCATGTTCGTCCACCTCTAACCTTGTGAAAATTCAAAGATACACCTAGTGACATCAATGAAATCAAATATATATTGATTTATCGTATTAAAATTGTAAATGTTTTTGAAAGTTGGTTTCAATGCGTCAAAAAACTTACCGTCTGTCGGTCCCTAACTTTGCAAGTATATGAATGATGTAATTAAAAACTATAAGGACTTTAACAAATGAAATTTTATATATAATCTTTAGAAGTGCACAAAATGCCCGCCCTTGAGTCATTTGCGTAATTGAAGAAAATTGCAGTTATACCGTAAAAGCGTTATTTTTTTTACTATAAACTCCATATGATATTTAAAATTAAAAAATATTTTTTAAAGTTTTTAGCACAAATTTAGATTGCATCCAGAACCATTTTAAACTATTATGTACAAATCTGCGAAAGATAGATCGCAAAATGAGACCGTCACATTGATGTCAAGTCTATTTAAGGTGTACGTACACACTAGAAGATTTTTTTTTTAAATTTTAACTTTAAAAATACAGTTTTTTCACAATAGGTCATTTATATATGTTTAAACTCATTTCAGTCAAAAAAATCATATTACACTAATTATTAATATTTAATGAGCTAATTAGCATATTTTTTGAAACATATCTTAAATTCCAATTTGTACAGACACACAATTCTAGTTGGAAATGATGCCTACTATTAGTCTTCATGTTGTCTGCCTCAATCAAGTTATAAAATTATATAGTTTTTTTAACAATTTTTTCATCAACGATAAATAGAAAAAGCGAGATTTTTTGTCATTTTAACATTTAAATAGCTATTAAAAATTTATTTCTATAAATATAACTTTGATGGAGGCACAAAACATTCGCTATTTCATACAGATTATTTTGATATATAAATAATTGTATTTGGTTCATTTCTTGTTGAGTTATGATTGTTTGAATGAAGCAACATAATGGTAAAATATCATTCTTCATAATATGAGTTTAAAAAAAACCGTAACTAGAGTTTTTAATGAAAGTGCCTCAAGAAAAAAAAATTATAACTCGAGAAATATTTCGAATATTGACAACATCTTAGTATCGTTTGAAAGCTAAAGGATCAGAGAAATTATTAAACAATAAAAAATATATTCGATATTTTGAACGATTTTCGAAGTTTCAGGTGTGTACATACATCTTAATAACTTTTTAAAGGGGAATACATTTAATTTCGAATACCGTAGATAATAAATAGTTTGCTCAACGTTTTCCAAATACTTTTGAAGCGCATGGAACAATTTTGTGATCTTATTCAATGACTTAGTTCCTATTGTTTCAGTATGAATTATGAGATTAAAAATAATTCATGGCATGTATACAGTAGCTGAAAAAATAAAATTTTGATCACATTTCGTCTTAAAACTTTTAGAATTATTTTAAAAATCTTCTTTTTTTATTTTTGGAATTTTTTTTCTACTCATTTTAAATTTAGTGCATTATTTTTCTTTCTATTTTTTCTGCTTTTGTGAAATGAAAAAAAAAAAAAAAATGCGACTTCTTATTTTGTACTCTTTTTTTAACAAAATACGACCGACAGATTTTTACAAAAAATATTTTTTCGAAACTTCCTTTGTACGTTTTGAACTCAATTTACCATTTTCTTATACGTAACCGCAATAGGAACGAAAAGAATGTCAAACTGTATTTTTTTTCTCTGAAAACTTTCTTTTAATCCATTCGAAAAGTTAAGAATTCTCAGGGGAGAAGTAAGACAGAAGAAAGAATTAAGACTCACTTTCTTCGAAGAGAAGATTTGTCTCCGTCTAAGAAAGATAAAAATATATAAATAAAACGAAAACGACCAACATAATTGATTTCTTTAACCCTGCGGTCGGAACCTTTTCATTGCTTTGTGACTAAAGAATTCTTGAAATAGACTATAGGATTAAAAAATACATTAGATTTCTGGAGAAAGAATGTAACACACTACAATATTGCAATCATAATTGAAATACAATGAGCTAATGTTGTTATTTGTTTCTTGTACATTGAGAAAAAAATTAAAAAAATATTTCGTACATATCTATAGAAAGAAAAGTATAAAAATTTAAAAATATTTCCTTGTCAATTAAATTGAATTTCATTTTAACCCTTTCTAGAGCCATGGGATGTATGCTTCACACCAAATTTATCAATCTTTGTATGAAATGATGTAGGTTGGCAACAGTTCTGACAAATTTTATTAGAAAAACAGAAACTTAGATGCTTCAGTTCTTTATCTCAGACAAAATGATGTGTCTTGATTTGTTGCTTAATTATTGATGAACCAAATTAATTAATCACATTAAATTTATCTAATAAGCTAAATGAATCCTTTTTCTTGTTCTTATTTCAAACCTAAAAATATTTAAACATAATATGACTAGAAAAAAATGGACCTTTAAAGGGTTCATAAATCATAAGTTATCTTTATTATATAAGCATTTAAGAAAATAGATTCCAAAAAGTAAAATGCAAATATTTGATTGTCATAATGATGCCTATTTTAATACACATCATTTTTTAAAATTTTTCTATTCCTAATATCGCAACTAAGAGAATAATTATTTCACAGGATTTCTTTCAGAAGTAACCAATTTCATAATCAAAAATTTATATTGGGAGCTATTTGTTTAAACATAACATACTTAATTAAAATGGCATAGAAAAAAAAGCAAAATTATATTTTGATTATGTGCAAACTTAAGTTTATTGAACAAGACAAGCCTCCTTGAGAATCCCTTGATATTCCTGATATAATATTACTACATTTACTGACTTTAAAGACTAGTTTTGAAATCCATAGTTTGGACGATTGCCTTTTAAGGGACTATGGACTTTGAAATAAGCAAAAATGGACGAAATAAAATTTTATTTTTATCATTTCATCACCAAATAATGTTTATATTCAACTAAAGTAGTGTTATGAAATGTATTTTTCAATAAAATAAATATTTGAAGGGTTAAGAGGGAAAAAAGTGCATCTTAATGGCTTTTCTCGAAATGATGTTGTGATTATTTAAATATCTTTGAAATGTTTCAGTTGTTTTAAATTTTGAAGAAATGAAATAAAATGGATAAGATTTCGGTTAAATATTTAAATAAGATAGAGTATGCGTTTTATATTTCGAGTCATTTTAGAGTCGAGTCGTTTTTAGTTCAGTAAAACATAAAAACTCTATAAAAATTCAGTAAGTGTTCATAAAAATATTTCTAAAAATTAGCATTTAATTGGAATTACAAAATTATACATAGTGTTGTCCCAAATGATTTTACTGGTAATAATCATACGGTAATGGTAATGGGTAATACGGTAATGGGTAATAAGAAAAAAATAATAATAGAAAAAATTTGAAAATTAAATCGCCTGGAATATTTTGTAATTTTAAAAAAAAAATTATATCTTAATCTTTTCAAAAACAATGGCTTTTGTTTTAGAACCGTTTTAAAGAAATTTGACGAACTTATATTTCATAATCTAATTTCATAATCCTAATTGATTAATTCGCAACAGTGCCTATAAGAGTCCACCGTCGCTTGTTGAGCTTGCACCTGTTAATATTCGATAACTCGAAACTTGCTTTTTGCATTTTTATTATTTTTAAACTTTTCCTTCTTAATGTAGAGGGAGACCATCATTAAAACTTAGAGGTTTAAAGTTGAATTCTGAAAAAAAAAATGACCGAATACGACTTCAATTCATTTACATACTATTATTGACCTCATGAAAACGATTTATAAAAAGAGAAATAATTTATATTTTACCACAAGGATCAAAGATAGCGCTGTAAGCTGAAATTAAACAGTAAAAGCTGGTGTAAAAATAAACATTTTATGTGATTAAGTAATATTTAATCGAGTATCGCGTCAGTAATCTCAGAGCTCGGCGACAAACTTGGCGACATGGCGATCATTTGGCGACTTTGGCGATTAAATATAAATGACTGGACAAATTTAATTAATTAGCATTTGAAAAAAACTGTATTAACATCAAGTGTCGTCCAATACAAGTTTAAAAAAATGTATTTGAACTTGAGTGGATGAATAAAAAGTATTTTATTAACGATTGAAAAATTGAACAAGATATATAAATAAATCTAGGGAGAATGTGAACTAACAGAAGGAATTGAAAAACGTAGCTATTGTTCCAACAAAGATCTTATTTTTGCTTTAACGAGTGCTTTATAAGTAGTGCAGATTACCTAGATAACTTGAGAAATAAAATAATTTTCTGCACTTTAACTGCTTACTCTAGTTAATGTGCAGGTTAGCTACTTAATCTGAAACTGATTTCTGCAATTTAGCTTTAGCACATAAGCAGCATGAAGAAGAATTTGGCATATGTTTTCTTTTTAATTCAATTCGAAACATCAATTCTTCAACTATAAAACATTTTTTTTTCATTATTTATTTAGATTGAGTAGAATAAAGATTAGTTATAATTGAAAAATTGTATGCTTCTAAAACGGAAAACAATATTTTATTTACTGTCGTCAGCTGGGTTTTGTTGTTAATGAACTAGTAAAACTCCATCGGATTTACAAAAGTCCTAGATATATCGTCTGAAACAATTTTTTTTTTGTCAACGTAAACGAACGGTGAATATTTGCATAAATAATATCCTAAAACAAAAATCCTAGATATATGGTCTGAAACAATTTTTTTTTTTTTTTGTCAAAGTAAACGAACGGTGAATATTTGCATAAATAATACCTATTTGTAATAACTAACGGCAAATAAAGGAAGTTCAAATAGATAAGAAAATAGTATGCAATTTTGTGTCTGGCGAAAAAAAAACTATTTTCATTCGAAATGAAAGATTAACGAATGCCATCCATGTTTCAGGTTCAATAAATCTTTTTGAACCTGAATAAATACTTTTTTGAACAAAAATATTTATTAAAATGTTTACTGTAAGTCTTAATCTTATGAATCGTGTAAACATGTTGACGATTTGTCTCTATGTTTGCCATTGTTAAATTCTTGAACTAAGCTAGAAATAAAAAGATTTTCGAAATGTAAAGTTTCTCCAAGTTTACTTCTAACTTATTGTCTCGAGATCTTTGGCATAGCAGAAATAATCAAGTGAAGAAGTGCAGAAATCAGTGATTCGATACGAATCTGTCTTTTTTAGTGTATTCAAAGACGAATTTTGATAACCAATTCAATGTCTTGGACAGTGAATCAAATTTCAAAACATTTTTTTCTTAGTATACAAAGTATTAAAAAAACACATATATTTCGATCTTCAGAACATTCGTTCTTGAAATTTAAATAAATTTTTATACTTCAGATCTCCTTGAATCAGAAAGTGAATGCCTGTTTGTCAGTCTTTGAACATATCTTTCAACGTAGCTAAAGATTCAAAATTTGATTTATGATTTTATCGTCAACCTTATAGGTCTTTATGAAATTCCGAGTGATCTTCATCTTTAAGAAGCCAGTCTCTATGTATATCCGCATTCATGTAGACACGAAAGCATGTAAATACTGTTACGAACCTGTGATGCTGCTTCCCAGCATAGTTGGTTCCATAGGAGGTCCCAGAGCTTGGCGACAAACTTGGCGATCATTTGGCAACTTGGCGACTAATTTGGCGACTTTGGCGCCAAAATAGATTATAACCGAAACATCGAGAATTTTCCCGATCCGTCCAGTAGGAACCGAGTTACGCCTCGAACGTTCCTGATTGGTTGAGAAGCTTCTAGCCCCGCCTCCTGAGACCTATAAAAGGAGCAGCTTGCAGCTGCCGGGGTGGTCGTAAATTGAGTCGTGGACCAGTGGAGTCGGAGAGTAGTCGGAATCGATAGTAAAGAACTGGCCTTCCAGAGGTAAGCGGAGCAGCGACGGGGTGAAGATAGTGCTGAACTAATCTGTGCGCTACTGTCTGTCTTGTTATATGCTGCTGTGTATGCTGTTGTATGCTGCACATCTTGGCTGAAGATAATCGTCTTCTGTGCTGTATATAGTTGTCGTCCTTGTGCTGTCCTGTGTGTCTTCGTGTAAATAAACGTCATTGTTTTATTTTCTACTGCCGTCTGGTGATTGAGCGTTCTTCACACCATATAACATCCACTATCGAAACGAACCCCGAAAATTTCGTAACAATACATATAGCTGGTATTTATTTATCAATAAACTAAATCTGTAGCAGCCTGAATTAATTTCCCTATTTATCATAGGTTCGATGTCTATCTGTCTCTGTATTTATGAGTGCGTGAACGTGGTAACTCAAATACGCTATGATTTAGTCAAATAAAATTTTGCATGTGGTCTTTTTATCAATAGCTATACAAAATTTATCTATCTATTTATAAATCTATTTTTTTATCAATAACTATAGCACAAATACAAGGAAATGCATATAAAATGCATAAGGTGAAAAAAGAAAAAAAGGAAAAGCATTCAAACTTCTTCATTTTACTATAAATTTCTATACATGCCATATTGTGAATCGTATACGAGAAGTCCTGCCTCCCCCCCCCCGTTTTACCGGTTTGCGAGAATATTTATTGGTAATTAATGGACTTGTGAATTATGTTATACCCTGTTTTGAAAATTACGAAAACTCTGAGTAATTTTAAATCCTACTTCAGATACCAAAGAATATGTATCTGTGATACAATTCTTTTCAAATTTCAAGCGAGCTAGCGTAAGACATTTCTATCTCGATAGATTTAACACTATCAATATTGAAATCTTCAAACAACTGTTCAATGACACTCCGATGGACCCCTATTCGTCTGAATGTCCCAGGAAAATTCATCCTCCTTTCTTTAAATATGATTGACTGAATACTTGGGGCGCGTGCTTTGCTCTTTAGAGACGCTCGCCGATATGGATTTGGAGAGAACGTAAGTTTTCAGAAAACACTCAAATATTGTTCCAAGAATATATTTGCTTAGTAGCAATCATTTGAGCGGGATCTCTTTTTTTTTTGTTATATCAGCCCCTTCAGAACTAAGACTATCTTTGCGATTCTTATCATTTTAAATAGACATCCGCAACCAAATTATTAAACTAAAAAGATCATTTCCCGCCAAAGATCAATATTTCGTAAACATTCTTCACTAATAAATACCATACAAAACATTCCCAGCCTTGCCTATGGTCCCCAGTTTTAAGGGGGGGGGGAATAATCTTTATTTGAGAATTTTGGGGGAAATTTTGGAGAAATCCCACCCACTGTGTTTTTTTACTTTTGTCTATATGTTTTTATTAACAATTAAATTAATTGTATTCCAATTTATTCGCAAACTCTCTGGAATTTCAAATAAAAAACTTTTAATCTATTTAGTTTTCTACAGCCAGCTACGGTTATTTATCTATTCCCACAATGTATAAAAATAAAACGCTAACGTATGAAGCACAGGATCGAGCTTATTACTAACTGTCGAATGGCAACAGCCAAATGTAACAAAACGCCGTGCGAATTTCAGACAGCTTCATTCATTGAACATTTTTACAGCTGTACGATATTAATCGATACACTTAGCTAATCGATGGAGCTTCAAAATATTATTAGAAATATTCTGGAGATGGTTCGCCATATCACCAAAGAGAACATTCAGTCATAGGAGAGAAAGTATAAAAGAAATCAAGAAATAGGCTTCAAACAAAAAGTTCAATTAATTGCAAAAATAGGCTTAACTGTTGGCAGCGGCAAGACTTAAGATCAGTGTACGATTTCTCGCCAAATATGTCAAAGTCAAACCATCTTCCTAAAACTCGCTAAAAGTCTGCAATCATGGATGTATACCAGAATTGTTAACAAAAGTTTTTTAAAGTTGTAATAAAAAATTGTCACGATTTTATTTGACGTGAAATCGCTCCAAAATCCTTCAGTTTTGGTTTCCGTATATTAATCTTAAGTCTAGCCGCAATCGTTATGACTTGTCGACGGAAATTGATACTCATATAAAACAATTTAATTTTAAGACAATTATCTTTATAAAAAGGCTTTTTGTATTGTTTTAAAAATTTATCTTTTTAATCATATTGGTCACCAAGGGTGGCTAGTATGTATATATTCAATACAAAATAAAGAGAATAAAATCATATTATAATGAATAGAAGTTTCCTTGAACAACTGCCTTCCATTTGATACTTTTTTTTAAATTATAAGAAATTCGTTAGATGTTTACACAGATTCCAATGACTGCTGACAGTGAGTTCGTTCACAACTTCTAACTTAACGCAGCTTCCTTTGGAGGAAAAGTAAATCTGAATTCCCTTTCATCCAAATAACTCTGAAGAGAGTGAAACGCATCGGTGGGCGAATGGGGAAGCCAGCGAATCGAAACTCGAGGAAATCAAACTTGTTCCACGGCTTCGACTTCAAAGGCCAAGTCAGGAGATCTAGTTTCTAGACAAAGATGGGTATAGGTAAAGAACTGAGAATATTTTTAGAAGTCAGAAAGGCCATGCCAGTGCTGCTTCGATTTGTGGATTTCCTCATGCTTGTATTTAACTTGTTTAATATTTGCAAAGATGAAAATTTGTAATTGTTTTTTCGCTACTCATTTTCTGTGCTTCATTTTTGACATTTTATTTAATTGTATACTTCTGATGAATATATGGTATGTAATCGATATCTGTTTATTAATTAATTGATTATTTTGAATTAATTTCCGATTTAATATAAGATTTGAATTTGCCACTATTCGTGCAGTAAAGTGTTGCCAACCCTATTTAAAAAAAATCTTTTGTCCAGTCATAGTTTAGGGTTAGTAAAAATGGAGCGTTAGTGATAGAGCAATGTGTTTTCATTATTGAACAATATTTCAAAAATAATGAAACGTTTGACGGTTTTGAGAATTGGCCCTCTAGATCGTTTGATTTAACACCACTGGATTTCTTTTTATGGGATTATTTGAAATAAAAGGTCTACGCCAACAAGCAAGCATGCATTGAAGGAGGAAATTCAACGCTGCATCAAGGAAATTTAGTCATATATATGCAAAATGGTCTTGGAACATTTCGACAAAAGAGTGCTTAAATATCAACAAAGCCGTAAAGGCCATTTGTCCTGTGTGTTATTCCATACATAACCCTATCCTGTGTACTTTACGAATCAATAAAAATATAGCAATTTAAAGAAAAAAACTGTGTTTTTTTTATTTATGAAATCTTCAAATCTTGCGCTAACATGTATCTAACCCTAACGCTTTTTTCTAACCCTAAACAATCAACTGTTTTTAATAGGTGTGCCAATACTTTACTGCACAAATAGTGGCAAATTCAAATCTTGCGTTAATTTTGGGACACCCTTTAATAGAAAAGCGCCATTTGGTTATTTATTTCAGAAAAAAAAAATCTAGATAAGATTTTATAATATTTATAATGACGAATTTCTGGATATTAAAATTTAAAGAGCACAAATAATATAAATGGAAAAGTGTTTTGTATTTTATTATTTTAATCGCGAATTTTTTAATCCAACGTCTGGAGGAAGTAGCGACTTGGCTGCGCAAAATCCAGAAGTGCTGTAAAAGATATTTCTCAAGGTCTGAAATACGTTATTTTTCCAACCAAGCCGAGTTTTCTACCTTCGCTTCTTTGCGAAAAGCTACACAATTTGACACTTTTTGTGTTTAACTTTAATTAGTAAGAAGAATTCGGTATTTCTTTTTGCAATTCTTCCCATTTGGTCCAAAATTTATGGTTTTCACGTCAAAACTAAGCAAAAATAACTTTTATCATGCTACACATGCACGCACGCACCCACACACACGCACACGCACACACATGCACATAGATATATATAATATACGGACAATCTTGATGAATATGGTGAGAAATCAGACTTTTCCACAATAATTCATATATTGAAGATCATATACTAAATTCACTTATCTAGCTTATTTCAATTATGAATCATTGCGTTCATATATGAACGAATAATAAATTGTTTGGGAGACAATCCCTTGTCAAACTTAATCTTTGATATACAGCTAGAATTCTATAAATAAAAACCCAAAGCATAATTTCATCTATTTAGCTCGCTGCGTTTCTCACATACGCTCAGGGAATGTAGACTGTGTATGCTATAAAACAATTTAGGGCAAAATATGCTGGACATAATTTTTTTCAAAGATTGCATACCAACTTTCATCCATCTACCATGAAGCGTTTCTAAATCATTATAATCACACAAGTTATTTATTTAAAGAATTTGTTGATTCATAAAACTTTTGAAGTCGAATTCTTCGATGATGCCAGCTCGGTCTTCATAAAAAGAAAATAAAAATTGGCTTTTCACTTGCTAAATAAAAATTTGTTTTTATAACATGTTTTTATTTGCATTTTGGAATTCAATAAGCGGCGTTTAATGTTTATCAAATGCTCAAATTATAACTATATCTAAGCGACAGATTTAACAAAACAACTTTACAGGAATATAGTATACAAATTATTCATATATTCTTGTTTTCACATAATTATTTATTCGCTATTTCCGTTTTACACAAACAAAACAAAGAAAAACATTCAAAATATGTTTATTTCCTTTTTTTAGTGAACAATGATTAAAGATATAAAAGAAAAAAAAAAGAAACTTTTTACTGTTGAACTTGTTAAACTGAAAACGATTTCTTCATCCGAATATTAAACCGAAATAAAGAAAAAAAATTTTGCTTGATTTTTTTTTTAATAAAGTGATGCAAAGTAGCTAGGATAAAAAGGTAAAAGAAAAATGCCATTTTGTAATTTATCCTGTTAGACATAGGCAGTTCTCATTGTGACTATAAATTTTCCTCATAGTTTAGAAAAGCTTCACAGTGCATACTGTTCACAAATTCGGAGCCGAAAACCTGATAGCCCATGGTTTTAATTTCCAGAATCCGTGACGTTTCTGGAAATGATAAATGGTTTTCTAGTTTCGCCTTTACTGCCATTCTAAAATCCAGTTAATGAATGATTTAATATGCAATCGAGTCAGAATTTTGTTTCTAAATCGTTTTCTGAGATTCTGAAACCCTTCGCGCTTTTGGGCATGGATTAGGAATAGTTTATTTCGTCAAAAGAAGGGGGCCGAGAGGAAATATGAAAGGAAAGGTATTTATATTTAGCAATAGTGTCAAAGATTATTCGCTGAACTAGGAGGCGTAACAATCGCTTAGTGAAATGCAAGCATAAAAGTGCTAGTCTCAGGATCTTGAAACATACAATATTTGGATACCTGTTTTATTCTTTCAAATGGCTTTGGTAGCACTTACGACATTCATCAGGACAGTTGTATGTAGGTTTAGCAGTGTTTATCTCAATGACGACACATACTGGCACTGCTTTCAAACGAGTTTGTTGCTGTTGCTTTGTATTCTCAAGAAAATGCTTTGTACTCCGCTCTCGTCCGTTTTTCAACTGAAAAATTGATTTTCTCAACTATTTGACGCACGTCTTTAAGCTGGAAATTCCGGTATTACCGAAACGTATTTACAAAATTGATCGCATCTAAACTGATTATAAGAAACTGGAGACCGGAAATATGGAGTAGGTGCTAAATTGTAAATTTTGTATGATGGGGGTGAGGGGAAGCCAGGCTTCAGGCCATAGAAAACAGTTTCACACCTGCTGTCTTTTTCAGTTTCGTAATAATTCTCCCCCTCGTGCCGCTTCTGATGACATTTTATACATATTCAAGCTATGTATTGCGCTACTTATTATATCATTGACAACATAAACCTCATTACTTTTCAACGTGTACATTTTCCAGATTGGAGATCTAGTATTTATTACGTCTTGATGTAACATTCTATTTACTTTCTCTTGTACGGAGCATCGACAAAAGTATTATAATCGCCAAAGAGTTCGAAAAACATATTTTTAGAAATTGTCTATCTATCTGTGACAAAGATAACTCAAAAAGGCTTTGAGCTATAGAGATGAAATTTGACATTTCTTTACGTTAAATTTGTTGTTCCCTACCCAACTTTGAGCAAAATTCATTCCTAGGAAGTCCATCAGTGTGACTGCTGGAATATAAGTTAACATTACAACAACAAAACTAAAAGAACTAAATAAAGAATATTTTCGGTTCTCAAATTTAACATCTATATTGTAGACACATATCAAATTTGGAGCTAAATTTAACAAGGGGTTGACCGTCTGAACCCAGAAACTCAATTATTTAAAATATATTAAATTCGGGATGTGATTTTACGTCTACAATTGTAATTCTTCGTCGAATTTTGCTTTCAAGAAAAACATGTCTACAGCACAATCTCGGTTTTTGGATTATTTTAACTACATGAGGGATTAAACGTCAAAACATTCGCCAAGGATGGCGAACTAGATTCATTAAAACTGCTAAATTTTAGCCAATGATTAATGCTTCGTAATTATTGTATGCCGAAATCTTGGCGTTCTCTGGGATACCACTTTTTTTAGAAAGTATGCGAGAAAGTTTTAACGAGACCACTCCCGCTGGCTTTATTTTGATTCTGCTCCCTTAATTGTCAATCACATTTGCACAATCACTTTATTTATCCCATTAAAAGATAAAATTTATAAACCGACGTAAACAGATTTCCATAAACTTTACATTATAAAGTTAAATAAACTAAATGGCATACATTTCAAACTCAAATGTTCCTTTTTTGCTTCACGGTTGGAATAAATGAAGTGCAAGCCCAAATAAAATCAGCGGAAATCCTTCGAATGAATGCTCCAGTTACTCAGTTGTAAGGAATATTTTCTTTCCGCTCCACGTAGCTGTCAGGGTATTTGACATGGTTTGCTTTACCATTTTTCATAATCATTATCTCGAGCTGGTTTTAGGCAACGAATCGTTCACTCTCCTCGTTTGAGATGAAATGTGACAGCTATTATATTTGTTGAAAGGGATAAACTTTTCAGATACTTTCGAGAAATTTTGTTATTAGTGCTGAGAATTATTTTGAATATGTATGTCTTAAGATAAGAAGCACCTAATCTGTTGTCATGTTTTTTTCTTTTCTATTTTAATGTTTAATGAGTCTTTAAAATGGAAGCTTTGCTTTTATTTGTTGTAAAGTAAAGATTTAATAATTTATAAAGTTTTCTCACTTCTGTCATTTCACAGTCTTTTTTTTTTCAGTTTATTCAAGCAAGATTATTTTATACAATGATTTACTTTTAATAGATTTCATAGAAAAAGTACATAACCACTACTATAAATTTCCTATTTTGCAGAAGTTTTATGCAATTGGTACTTTCCAGGTCTTTTTGTTAGATTTTTGGAATCTGGCAATATATAATAATAAAATGTGTGTGTGTGTGTGTGTGTGTGTGTGTGTGTGTGTGTGTGTGTGTGTGTGTGTGTGTGTGTGTGTGTGTGTGTGTGTGTGTGTGTTTTATAACTTCGGTTTATTTTATCCAGGAAGGATAATTTGTATAAAAACGATTATAAAAGATGTGTCAGTCTACATTACGACGCAAGAGCAGAAGAATAAGAGACGGAAATTTTTTCCTTGAGTGGTTTTACAATGAAATTAATAGATTGTGCTTCTATAGTATAGGCCGTGTGTTCTACAGTAAACAAATTTGTTTTTTTTATACCTTGGAAGGTGAGAAATGTGCACTTCGGAGATATTTCTTAAAAAATGTAATACAAATTTTTAATTAAAAATTAAGCTAAGTTTTAACGTTTTTTCTTGATAACTTGAGAAGATGTTACTTTCTAAAAAGACATTTTACATCTTTTTAAAATATATAAAAAAAATCTTTTTAATTATACCAATTTAATAATTATGAGTATTTTTGCGGAATTTCGGCAATTATAAAACTTTTTTTTGCCTAATTTTTAATCATAGACTACATTGTTTTCCTAAAATTAAACCCGTTAATCACGTAATTCTCTTCTATTGTAAAAAACTAGGGAAAAATATTTTTTTAATATCTGTGTTTGTGAAGTTTACAAAACTTATAAAAAATGTTAAGTTACAACATCGCGAAATTTAAATAATAGATGAATCAGATATTTGCATTTTTATAGTCTTATGACGTAATGGAATTGTCTCCATGTGGTCAATACATTGAACTAAAATAAAACTATTAAAATAACATATTTTTAATATCAAACAATGTGGCGAAATGATGGCTATAAATTTATATATAAGTGATACAAAATAGCAAAATAATCAAAAAAATATAAAGAAAGCAAATATGAATTGTCTCCTGACGCCGCAGCTATGCTAATAATAAAGATGAATGCATGGCCGGACCGTTTCGCCTAAAACTGGCAAATCGTGGAAATTCGGAAAGTGCATTTTTCAGCGATTTCTTTGAATTTTTAATTATAATTTTATTTAAAATTAAGCTGAATGTTGGCGTTTTTCCGCGGTAAAATGAGAAAGTATTATTGCATAAAAATGAATTTTGCATCTTCTTAAAAATTTAAAAACTAATCTTTTTTAATGATATCAAATTAGTAATCGTAAGAATTTTTGCTGGTTTTGAGTAATTTATAAAAAGAAATGCCTAATTTCCAGACAAACCATCTGTTCACCAAAGTCGGATAGTATTAAATAAGATTGAACAATTTTATTAAGAAAAATAAAGAATGTTGAAATAAAAAGCTGATATGTTGTCGATTATTTATGTTGCTGTAGTTGAAAGCAACAAATGAGTAGCAACAAAATATTTATATAGCAAGTTTGCTGTTACTGGAATATTCAGAAAAATATTATATGTGTGGTAAAATCCAATGAAAATAATGCAACTTGATATTCAAATTATATTCTACTATTCACAACGTATTTAAAAATACCCTGAGAAAAGCTTACAATTCTCATGAGTGCTGTTAAAAAGTCGTAAAAGTGCATTTATAAAGGATATAAAAAGGCGCTAAGTTGCGTATTAAAAGAGTGCGATAATTAAAACATGAAAAAGATCGAAACCTCGCTATTATTTCTGGGAGAAATTATTTAATTAAAAGTAAGAAACTAAACGATAAATTATACGCCATCTCAAGATGCCGAACATATGTGAAAATCTGAAAAGAATAAGCACTTTAGAAGATCCAGAACTATTCTGAATGAGGGGTAGTTAATCATTTAAAATTCCGATTTCGTTTGAAGAACCTTTAACATGTATGAAAAAGACGATAGCAACAGTGTTTAAATATGAACATTCTTTAAAGTATCCTTTTCTTTTCCTTGATGTTGAAGTTAAGCTTCTATTGAAATCACAACACAGTTTTAGAAATTTTTAATAGGCTTGCTTTACTTTAAAATGTACCATATTTGAAAATATAAGAAAAATTTTCTCATTTTGATCGCCGATCATGAAATGTAAAACTAGAATGAAATATTAGAAGTGTTAGATATTAGTTTCTTTAATATTCATTAAAGAAATGAAATGTATTATTAAAAAATGTTTTAAAAATATTTCTTAAAAGTAATTAAAATAGAATAACTATGCTACAATAAATTTGGTATATTTGTAAAGAAATCAGAATTGAGTTTCATTTATAAATAATTAAAATTTCAAAATTTTATTTTTAGAATTTTACTTAAAATTACGGAGAACTTGCACTGAAAAGCCTATTTTCCCATTGCAAACATCTTTAGCATAATTTTGACAGTAATTAAATTAATTAATAAAAATAATTAATTAGAATTTAAATTAAGATATATTACATATATATCCAAGTGTATGTGTGTGCGTGTGTGTGCGCGCGCGTGTGTGCGTGTGTGTGCGTGCGTGCGTGTGTAAAGGCGAGCGCACGTGCATGAATACCAAGTTTGATGGCTTTCCGTGTAACAGTCTTGTCTATACAGTGCCAATGTATGCACACACACACACACATCTTTATTATTAGTAAAGATATACAGAAAGTTAAAAGGATTAAAATATGAAAAGTCCAGATTTAGCAGACTTCCTAAAGAAACCATTCGCACGTTCAAAGATCTGCATAAGCACATCTGCACTTCCTACCCGGCCCCTCGGCAGGAAATTGTCTCTGTCGCAAGATGAGTTGGCATTTGAGCAGAACGTGAAAATAAACATAACACTTTCGGCAATACCCTTGTCTTGGATTAAAACGAAAGCAGAAGCCGATCCTCCCATTCCTATCGCGAGTCTCATCTTAAAATGTCGAACAATGCCCCCTCCCCGGCTACTTTTCAGGAAATTGAACATAAAACACATTCCTATCGATTCTGAGCCCTGGGGAAGGTTCCGTGTCAGCCGAGAATAATAGTTTTTTGGGGGGAAGACAGGATGTTTTCATTTTCAGCTGAATTGCCAATTTTCAAGTAGAATAAGGTGTGAAAATGGGGTAGATGCCAGCTGATCGTGCGTTCATTTCATGAGTTAGTTTTCTTTAATTTGTATTCAATTATCCTAACCACCTGTTAGAGTGACTTTCGATTCGACAGATTTTTCCCTTTACTTTTACAAGCGAACTACTGGCGTCTTGCCTTCTTCTATAAGCTGTAAAGTATTTAACCGCGTGCAATGTTTCTTACAAGGCCTATCTTTCAATAGGATGGTCAATTTAGATTCATGTTTAGTTTTAATTTTTTTGTTATTTATTCATTTTAAATTAATATTTTTATTTCATCAACTTTGTGACAATTTTATTTATCAATTGTGACTCTTGACTCTGCATTTGCGTTTGTACACAATAAAATTGACGTAAATATTCTTTGTTTATAAATATTATAATAACTATGATAACATTATAATACAAAAACGGATGACATAATGCCTGCTGTCTTTGCGCACAATTTTGGAAGACGATTCCCGCTTGTTGAAACTGGGGATTCTGTTAAGGTTTTATTTTGAGATATCTTTTTAAAAAAATAAAGGTAGGTGAGAGATAAAACTAAAAATCATTGATGACATATCTAGGGTCCATGAACTTTCATATGAGATATGAAATGGCGAAATCGATATTGTGCTTGTGGATGGAGAACTCATGATATTTTTTTAGAATACAGAATTTGCAGTATGTTTAAGATTTTTCTCGGAACAGGTGATGGTGAGTGGAAAGACAACCATTGATGACATATATAGGAATCATATAATTTCATGTGAAATAAAAATGTTCGAAATGAAATCATTCTTTCTGCTTGGTGACAGATTTGACAATTATTTTAAATCTGTAAAGGGCATCATAATGTATTAAATTCTGTCTTATTAACTTCACTGAATTTTCATTTTGTTTACATTTTAGAATAATTCTAAAAGTTTTAAGAGGAATCTCTTTTTTTGAAATTTTTTATGCTCGTTTCAAATTTAGCGCATCATTTTCCTTTGTATTTTTTTCTACTTTTGTGAAATTAAAAAAAAATGCGCCTTCTTATTTTGTATTCTTTTCAACAAAATACGACAGACAGATTTTTACAAAAATATTTTTTCGAAACTTCCTCTGTACGCTTTGAACTCAATTTACCATTTTCTCATACGTAACTGCATTGAAAACGAAAAGAATGTCAAACCGTATAATTTTTTTTTCTTCTCTGAAAACTTTCTTTTAATCCATTCGAAAAGTTAAGATTCCTTGGGGAAAAAGTAAGAGAGAAGAAAGAATTAAGACTCACTTTCTTCGAAGAGAAGATTTGTCTGCGTCTAAGAAATTTAAAAAAATATAAATAAAATGAAAAAGACCAATGTAATTGATTCCTTTAACCCTGCGATCGGAATCTTTTCATTGCTCTGTGACTAAAGAATTCTTTAATAACACTATAAGATTAAAAAATACAGAAGAATTTTTGGAAAAGAAGGTAGGAGACACGACAATATTGTATTAATAATTGAGATACAATTTACAATATGTTAATACTGTTTCTTGTATGTCGAAAGGAACATTTCATTTACAATATTTTATTTACAACTGTGGAAGGAAAAGTATGCACTTATCAACTGAAATTAATTGCAAGTTTAAATAACCATTTTTCTATGCAATTAATTCATAAACCTTTAATTTTTTTTATTTTTAATTGTTTCTTTTATAAATAAAGACCCCAATATTAAAATACAAAGATTTGATTGTCATTAGAATGCCTATTTTAATGCGCATCTTTTAAAATTTTACTATGAATAAAATCCTATATATAATATGAAAATTCTATTACTTTTATATTTCACATAAATTTTTTTGTCGGTTAAAATTAATATTTTAATTTAAAAGAATCGCAAATAAAAAATAGAAAATTATTTTGAATTATAAACAATTAAAAAATAATGCAAAGAATTAAATTACATGATTAAATATCTTCTGATTCCAGAAAAAAAAGTGAAATATTTTTGAAAAAAATTTGTAAGATTTAACAATTTTGGGCTAAATGAAATTAAAGTATTTACGAAATATTATCATCTGCACATTATTAAATAAAACGATGTATTAAATTATACATCGATAATAAGTTATCAATGAATAGTTTATTATTTAAATTAATGTGATATTCGAATTGTCAAGAGTAATGGAAACAAGTTTTTAAAAATGTTCTGAAAAAGATGTTACTAATGTACGAATTTAAAATATTATAAAAAATTTCTTAGCAAAATGCTAATAGTAAATAAATTAGATAAAGAAAGTTTTAATGAAAGATATTAGTGTATATTGATTCCTAACTTGCAATCTTTATAGTAAAACATAATTATACTATTTTAAACTAATCCTAACCAATTTTTTTAATTAAAAATTAACAATTAATCGCCCGAAGACAACCCAATCCAAGAACATTCGAAAGATAAATTCCGCAAAATCGCAATCTTGACTTTCTTAAAAGAGTAGTTACGTGACTCTATGAATAAATTAAACCGAAAGTAAATATGACCAATGTAATTGATTCCCTCAGCTTGGCGGTTCAAAACTTTATTGCTTCGATTCTAAAGAATTCTTTCAGTTGCTCTAAAAATGTTTACAATTCAAAATATTTCGAAACTTTTTTCTTGGATCACATCTAGGGTTTGCTTGCAATGTGTATGTTTTAAATGCAATTTCCAGGATATTACTTTAATGAATACAATTACTTTTTAAGAATAGAAATATATTTCAAAAACTAATTACAACGATTTAAAATTTTATTTAATATTCCATTGTTTTTAAAAAATTATCTAATACGTATTAATCTCCTATTCCAAAAAGTTTTTTTTGTCTAAATTTTTAAAAAGAATATTTCTCATTTTTTTTGTTTTTATTTTTTAATCTGAAATTGAAGATAATAATTAAACCGTCATCGTCTGCTATAGACAAAATCGTAGAATGTTGAAAAAATATTTAAAAGATATTTGAATTGTTAATTGAAAGAATTTTGAGTCTACATCATTTAGGAATTATTTAAAAACAATTTTCTGTTCAATGGCATTGTTACAAAAATGATTCTCTCAAAAAATATACCGTTTGCGTGTTTCCATGAATTTGTATGCTATTTTTTATTTGAAATTAATAAAGTTTTAGGATTTAATTAATTATTAATAAAAATTAATTTTATTTAAATACTTAATTTTAATATCTCAAATTCGTAAAAATGAAAAGACATTTCAAAAATATATAAATATTCTGACATAAAAATTATAGCAAACTAAAAAAATTATTTGATTAAATCTCGTTTGATAACTGCAGTATGGAGTAATTAAAAAAACACCTGTCGCCTAATTATGTAATTCTATATTACTTAAATTATTAATTTTCATTTTATTACGAATTGTTATTATTATTATAAAAAGCATTCGTTATATGCTATAAGCATATTCGAAAGAACGTTTCGAAAAGAATTCCTATATTTTCCCGCGCATTATTGAAAAATATGATAGTTTTGAATCATTGCAGTATCTAGATATTTTTTCATTTACGTTATAATATTTTACTACCAAGCACTTGAAAAACATATAAATTATATTTATGACGATGGGTGTTAAACTTTATTAGTGTGCCTCAATTAACAAACGTTTTCGAGCTATTTAAAAGAAGAAACATTGAAATCTATTAATCCATTTGATTCCATTAAAAAAAAATCCCAAAATTGAAAAATTCTAAAAACTAATTACAGTTTGGCCGAAAAAAAAAGAAAAGAAATGCTTCAATGACTAACTGCGGTAAAAAGAAGCACAAATCTCAGACAAAATATTGAAGGACAAGCAACGATATCGGCGACAAAATGTCTGCCAATATTCATTCAGACGACTGAAATCGTATGTGTGCAACTAGTCTTCCTAATTCTTAAGAGATTATTGGCTATTATTACGTATGTGTGAATAGACTCGATGTCGTGTTCTGGCAGTGACGTCACTTTGATTTCTGGCGCTGTTGTGTAAACAGAAAGGTCGTGTAATCCCGACTTATGTCTTTAATAAGCTTTCGTGAGCTTCTCGTTATTAAACTAATCTGCAACATTTTCTGCACTCACCAACAGATGCTGCAGATTTCTTCCAAAAATAATTAAGATGTTAATTTCTTGTTTAAGCGTGGTTTATTTCACTGTGCACAAAGAGAGAGTAAAAAGCAGATAGTGAGTATTTTTCACTGTCAAGAAGTTCTACTTTGAAATATTGAAAAATATCGACGTTTTGAGAAACATCGAAACCGAAGGAATTGATTTTTAGCTATGGCAGTGTGGGATTTGCATGATATTTGTAAAACATGTTTGAGCAGTTAGACATATTTGAACATAAAACATATTTGAGCAGTAAGAACATATTTGAACATAAAACATTTTTGAGCAGTAAGAACATAAAACATATTTGAGCCAAATAGAAGAAACTTCTGAAATTTTAAACTTTGATTTATTTCACCGCGGGAAGCATATTATGTATAAGAAGAGACGATGAAACTGACGTCCATTTACATCGCGATACAAGAGAAGAAGAGACCGAAATTTTCCCTTCGGTGATTTTATAATTAGATTTTAATACTGATTTCTTTGACACGTGTGCTCTTAGGAAAAGGAAGTTTTGGTATCCTTAAAAGAAAGTTGTAAACCTTAAGAATTTTTATCCCATCACTCGGAGAGTGGGAAAATATTGAGACTTGCAGTTTTATAAGCGTATCAAAAGTAATTAAATAAAAATAGAATTGGATCAGGGAATAAGAGACAATTTTAGAATGAATATGGGCTAAACTAGGATAGGAAATTAATCGGAATTTAAATTACATTAAAATATATCATGATATATAATTTTAACAAACTTCATCAAAAGGAAAAAAAAATTCCGTAAAATTCACATTAATTTCTTTAATGTGAATTCTCGATATCAATGTGATGAAAATGTGAATCTTAATGGGAATCACACTGATTTATTAATTTATTTAATTCATTCCACTGATTTATTTAATTCACTTGAGATTCAAAGAAAAAGTGAATAAATTTTTTAAAAAGTACGATCATGCATGTTGCTATTTTCATCAAATTAAAATATTATTAATTTGAATATGAATTATTAGAATTCTCTTTCAGTAAAGCTTTACGAACATATTTGCCTGTTTACACATGTTTACAATATATTTAAAATTATATCTTGATGAAATATATTGCTCTGAAATTATCAAAAATAATCTTAGAGCAAATTTTAGACTGATATATAATTACACTGTTTTAGTTTCGAAATGTATGAATAGGGAAATAAAGCACCTTTATATATATATTTTTTTTAATTTTTAATATTTTCCATGAAAAGAATTTTAAAATTAATGTAATCTTGACAATACCGACGACTTTTTTCGTATTTCTCTGAATGAATGTTTTTAAACTGATTAAAAAAAATTAATATAATTATTCTGTATTATCAGCATTATCTTTGATGTATTATTGCATTCGTTAATAATTTAAAAATTCTCTAATTCTGTATTATTATAAAAGTTCTAGCACATTTATTAATATTTATTATCCATTTGGATGTGGGATTTCTGACAGAAAATATTTAAGTGTTGTATAAAATAATATAACGTTTGAATTCGTTTTTCGTTGTGAAATGCAATCGAGTTTTATAGTTGAATATATAATATAAATAGCTCTTTCGTTTCACCGAATTAAATAAATAACCCGATAAAATTATACCAAGTAAACATCCACATAATATATTTTTTTATTTATCCGAATTTAAATTTAATTTTTTCTTGTTTCTCCACTTTTATTTTATTTATGCAAAATGAATCATTTCCTAGAATTCTCTAAATTGATTTCAAAGTATTTTTAATTTGTGGTTAGAAAATAATTAAGTTTCTTTTTTAGAGTGCCCAAACGACTCGGAGCATCTCAAATAATTGGAAAATCCCCAGGGCGATTCTTAATTGATTCAAAAATAAAAAAAAACACCCCACATCAACGGGTTCGGTGGTTAATTAATGTCGGCAGACTATTTTCTCAGTCTGAAGCTGACTGTTACAGATTTTTTTGAAAAAAAAAAATCATTTGAGATGCTTACACTCTTGACTTTTTTTTTTTTTTGATTATTTGCTAACTAAAATTTTATTTTATAATTCTAAAAGCGAAGAGAAAATTAAAATATCTAATATTTAAAATACCTGTTTGAAAGTAAATTATACCCTTTCTTTACAAACCATGTTGTTTTTTTTGCTTTGCTTATTAAAATAGACATCATTTCTAATGATTTTCCTAATGATGCAGATTAGTTATTACTTTTTTCTTTTATGCTTTATGAAGAGAAAATTTGGTAATCGTTAAAAAATTCGATGTCGGAATTTAGATGGAACTCACATTGCATACTTTCGTGATTCTAAAAAAATCATTTTTCAGAAATATGTCTGCTTTTCTGTGTACATGTTCAATTAAAATTACTTTGAATTATAGAAATGAAATTTGGTAAGTAATCTTTAAGCTTTATTTTTGTCAAATTTTGCACAAAATGTGGAGAACATTTAATTTTTTTAAAGATCTAATGAAGATTTATTGCTCCAAAGAAGATTAAATGTTCAAATGTTTCAAATTAGGGGGGGGGGGTATTGGTAAAATATTTATTTTTCCGCCATAACTTGCAAACAGTAGCCATACGGAAGGGTTGCAATATTGTTTTAAAATCTATATGGATTCTATCACTTGTCAGATTAGATCAGACTCACCCTGTGTTATAAAACATGAATATATGACTTTTTTATTTCTTCTGTGCGATAGATAACAATTTTTCTCTTTCTGAATTTTTTTTTATTATTATTTCTATAAATTTTGGAGCCTTTATTTTATATAATCTATATACTTATAATAAAGCTCAAAGTGTGTGTGTGTGTGTGTGTGTGTATATATGTGTTGGCGCTCTACAGGTCAGGTCATTTGACATACAGCTATCAAATTTGGTACATGTATACCTTAGAAGTCGGGAATGTGCACCTGGGGTCCCTTTTCTTGAAATTTTAATTATTAATTAAAAACCAACTTTTCCGCCAAAAAAAATCTTCCATTTTTCCCAACGCCAAATGATTTAGGCTTTAGTTCTTTTTTTCTCCCAACAGTAATGAGGCTAGGGTTAAGATTTTTCGGCGGATTATTTCAAACGATTCTGTTTATTTTCTTAATGTTTGATGCATTTAAAATGAAACATTGTTAATTAATCCATGTTTCAGATACATTCTGAAGTACTTTTGAATTAAAATAACACAGAATAAAGGAAATTAAAAATGTATAATCTGCATAGCGTTACCCCAACTGGCGTAGAAAAATTCACGCATTTGCGTTACCTAACTGGCGAAGAAAATTCACGCATGCGCATTGTTCTGATTGTTGTCATGACAACATGAAATGATTTAAATTATTTTTAGGTTAGTTGCATGCTTTTGTAAGTAAATTGTATTTATGTTAGTTATATATTTTTTGTATATGCTTATAGTTTTAAGTACATCGTTTTTTTAAACCTGTTTTCAATGATTTAAATTATTTTTAGGTTAGTTGCATGCTTTTGTAATTAAATTGTTTTTATGTTAGTTATATATTTTTTGTATATGCTTATAGTTTTAAGTACATCGTTTTTTTAAACCTGTTTTCAATGATTTAAATTATTTTTAGGTTAGTTGCATGCTTTTGTAAGTAAATTGTATTTATGTTAGTTATATATATTTTTGTATATGCTTATAGTTTTAAGTACATCATTTTTTTAAGTAGTTTTTTTAACCTGTTTTCGACCGATTATTTTAAACCCTTCATTTTATTTTCTTAGTGTTTGATGCATTTAAAATGAAACATTGTTAATGAATCGATCTGTTCATGATGAATCTGAGAAAATTTTGTTGACAAATTCTTGAGATATTACATAAATTAAGAAATATATTCTTTAGTGCCCATAAAGTTTTAACGCTCAGTGACTCTATTTAATCATAATCTAAGTAATCATATTATTGAAAAAAATGCTTTGTTTCAGTAAAAAATGTTATTATATTAATTGCAGATTCATCATTTACACTTTAATTTAAAGCATAAATTCTCCTTGAGCTAACGGAAAATTAGAGAGATACATATTACGTTAGGACTGAAGGCCTTTATAATATTATGAGTGAATTTATGACTATCAAAATTTGAAGTTTTAAAATATTTTGCTGAAGAATCTATTAAAGGTGGAATTGCATAAAATATTTAATTATTAAAATTTAAACGAACATTAAGATTGGTGAACGGGCTGGTCGCCAAAGGCGGTTAGTACCTAAATAAAGGAACGGCGAATTTCTCTAAAACTTTAGCCACTAAACTCACTTCATTGTATCGACATCTTATGAATACGATTACATAAGATTTGCTCAATGAATATAAAAAAGAAATTAAATCCTTGAAAGAAATATTTTAACCAAACGATTTTTTCGGACTCAATATTCATGACAAAGAAACATGACAAAGCAGATAATTTTTCAAGATTGTTTACGATGAATATTTGTAGTCAAATCTCTGTGTTCAATTTTCTCAATCATCTACGCTTTTGGAATTAGACTTTCTCTCCTGGAAGAATGGTTTCATATTCTATTAAATATCTTTCATGACTTCTTTTATTTTATCCCCTATTCATACAAAAAACATCTGTGGACTTATATATAAATAAAAACCTAATTTTTTAAAACAGTTTCGTGGCCGAAGAGAGAAAACTTTTGAATTTTTAAACTCGATTTATTTCATCTCCGGAGGCATAATTTATGTATAAAAAAGAAGGGCCAAAAAACGTTAATCTACAGCTCGACACAAGAGTAAAAAGAGAGAGAAAATAATCTCCCTAGTAGTTTTATACTATGAGATTCTGATAGAGATTTCTTTACAAGTTAGAGGTTTAGGAAAGGGAATTATAGGTATCTTTTAAAAGAATTCTTTTATTTTGACAGATTTTTATCCCTTCACTCGGAGTGTGAGAACTTGCCGATTTCAACAATTTTAGAACTCGTGATGAATTAATTCTATAAAAAGGATGGAATTGGATCAGGAAATAAGAGAACTTTTCAGAATGAAGTTAATATGGGTTAAATTGAGATAAAAATTAGGAAAATTGGATTTAATTCAGATATATATATAAATATGTAAGAATTATTTTATGTGAAGCATGATGCAGTTTGACGGCAATAAAGATACGTTCAACATTTTTAAATTCTTTTTAATCCATCGGGAAAGCATCATTATTTACAAGCAGAGACGCGGACAAGACGTCCGCCACAGTGCAGTACAAAAGCCGAAGTGGGGATAAAGGGCCGAAATAAATTATCCCTCGCCTTATATAACCTCAGATTTTGATAGGGAAAATATTTCTTTACAGTGCTAATATATTATTAAGATTCTAATAGGGATTTCTGACGCATGTCCATCACATGTAAGGGAAACACAGGGATCTTTTAAAAAAGAATGTGCTTACTGGACATTTTTTACCCCTTCACGCCGAGCGTGTGAAAGTATCGGCGTTTAGCCGATTCAGCAGTTTTATAAAGCTTCTCTTGAATGAATTAAGTAGAGAAAATGGAATTGGATCACGAAATAAGAGAATATTTTTAGAATGAAGTTACTATGGGCTAAATTAAGATAAAATCTTGGAAATTAATTAAATTGAAATTAAAAGTTTAAAATATCATTATATATATATATATATATATATATATATATATATATATATATATAATGTGGTTTTACATTCGGTTCTATGACAATAAATAACATTTCCACATGGTAATATATAATTCATTTACAGTATGAAATCTAAAATAATCTTGCTTTAATGGTTTTTTATTCCTTTTTTATATCTACTCATAACAACAATGAGAAATTAATTAATATGCGGAAGCATGGGAAGCAAAATTAAAATGTTTTTATTTTAAGTTTAAAAAATATCATCTCCTGTGTAATTTAACCGACCGCCATGAGTTACTGAGAGTAATTAGAGAATCCTCAGAGAATTCTTAATTGATGTGAAATTAAAAAACGGCTCTCAGGAGAGAGTTTTGGTAATGAACGTTCCACAGAGTAATTTATCAACTTAACATTGTGAATATCAATTTAGATGCCGTTGCAAATTTTGCTTAAAAAGAAACTAGATGTAAATATGGTGTCCGAAAATTAAATAATTTTTAAGTAAATAGTTTTTACCTTAGATATCTAAAAGTGGATATTGAGATTTTTTAAATTCTTATAAAATTCATTCTTTAGAAAATGACATATATTTAAAATTTTATTATTTTTTTTCACTGCTGACTTTTGGCGTTTTTTAAAAATTCAAGTTAAGAGTTAATTTCAAGTGAATATTAAAAATAATAATTTTTTAAATTTTTTTTTATGGTTTTATCATATTTTTATATTAACTATGAATTGATGCTTTTTCGGATTGTTTGGCGTTTATTTTAATACGCCAAATATATTATTTCTTTATTTACTATTGACTTAACAGGTTATCTATACTTATAATAAAGCTCAATGTGTGTGTGTGTGTGTGTGTGTGTGTGTGTGTGTGTGTGTGTGTGTGTGTGTGTGTGTGTGTGTGTGTGTGTGTGTGTTGGCGCTCTACAGGTCAGGTCATTTCACAAACAGCTATCAAATTTGGTACATGTATACCTTAGAGGTCGGGAATGTGCACCTGGGGTCCTTTTTTTGAAATTTTAATTAGAATTTTAATTATTAATTAAAAACTAACTTTCCCGCCAAAAAAACTTCCATTTTCCCCACCGCCAACTTTCCCGCCAAAAAAATCTTCCATTTCCGCCACCGCCAAATGAATAAGGTTTCAGATTTTTTTTCTCCCAACAGTAATGAGGCTAGGGTGAATATTTTTCGGCGCATTACTTCAAACGATTCTGTTTATTATCTTAATGTTTGATGCATTTAAAATTAAACATTGTTAATGAATCGATCTTTCAGATTCATTCTGAAGTACTTTTGAATTAAAATAAAACAGAATAAAGGAAATTAAAAGTTTCTAATCCGCATAGCGTTACCCCAACTGGCGTAGAAAAAAAATCACGTATTTGCGTTACGTAACTGGCGAAGAAAATTCACGCATGCGCATTCTGTTCTGATTCTTGTCATGACAACCATTATCAGCAGATGATTTAAATTTTTTTTAGGTTCGTTGCTTGCTTTTGTAAAGAAAGTGTATTTATGTTAGTTATATATTTTTTGTATACGCTTATAATTTTAAGTACATCGTTTAAGTAATTTTTTTAAACCTGTTTTAGACCGATTATTTTAAATGATTCATTTTATTTTCTTAGTGTTTGATGCATTTAAATTTAAACATTGTTAATGAATCAATCTGCTCATAATGAATCTAAGAAAATTTTGTTCACAAATTCTTGAGATATTACGTAAATTAAAAAAGATATTCTTTAGTGCCCATAAAGTTTAAACGCTGAGTGACTCTATTTTCATTAATCAGATTATAAAAAAAATGCTTTGTTTCAGTAAAAAATATTATTATATTAATTGCAGATTCATCATTTACACTTTAATTTAAAGCATAAATTCTACGGGTGCTAACAGAAAATGAGAGAGATACATATTACGTTATGATTGAAGGCCTTTATAATATTATGAATGAATCATATGACAATCAAAATGTGAAGTTTTAAAATATTTTGCTGAAGAAGCTATTAAAGTAGGAATTGCATAAAATATTTAATTATTAAAATTTTAACGAACATTAAGATTGGTGAACCGGCTGGTCGCCAAAGGCGGCTAGTACTCAAATAAAAATGCTTAAAATAGATGTTTACATAAAAAAAATTTCAAGCTAAAAATTATATGGTTAATATATCGCAAATTTTTTTAACTTATAAGAATAATTTATGTTAAACTGTGCGAGTTTAATTTAATTATTAAAATTAAATCGCAGTTTTAAGGACCGTAAATTTTAACTAATTTCTGCTCTGAAATGTCTGTAGTAAAAGAGTTGATTCACTTCTGTCGGCATTCATTTTCTTGCCAATGTCATACATAAAATGAATCCGAAATCTTAAATATTTAACAAAACATATTTTGGTTCTAAAATTTTGAAATGAATATGAAAATTTCATTTATGCTTGCATTTTCATCGCTTATTTTTCACTGATTTCTTTCTCTCTTCTTTCAGGTCTGAGAATCCGTATTTTCAATCTGATTGTCAAACTTGTCGCGTGCTTACTTTATGTCATTAGAGTCGTGCTCGATCGAGGCCCTTCCTATGCAGTATGGTAAGTGCAACAGAATTTATTCGTTTATTTTCCAATAACAAATAATTTTTCTCAGAAATTGAGATTGTAGCAAACTTTAATTAAAATAAGAATTGTAATAAATCTTTGGCAAAATTTCCCCACACATTTAGCTTCACAAAACGGAAGAAAATGTTTATAGATATTCTTAATGAATCCAGCATGGCAAATCTATGAGCACTGTCTTTAAAGATAGACTGGACGAGCATTTGGCTACAAATGGGATGACTTTTGGTGTGTGGGGGGGAGTGGGGGGGGGTGAAGATTCTGGAAAATGTAAATTTTGAGGCTAT
Source organism: Argiope bruennichi (assembly GCF_947563725.1). Taxonomy (NCBI): domain Eukaryota; kingdom Metazoa; phylum Arthropoda; class Arachnida; order Araneae; family Araneidae; genus Argiope; species Argiope bruennichi. The sequence continues at coordinate 13,667,620 of NC_079161.1, forward strand.
TTCTGTTAGGAGCCGAGATTTAAAGTTTCTTTCAAAGAATTCGGTATACCCTCTAGGAATAACAAATGTGCCATTAAAATCTTTGCAATACTCTCTACAAATGCAAACATAAAGATATCCTGGATTAAAGCCCACGCCGGATATGCAGGTAATGAGAAAGCGGATAGACTTGCCAAACAAGCTGCTGATTCAGACAGTCCTATCCAGCGCGAACCATACCCAATTTCATTCATAAAGTCCAGTCTAAGGCGAACCATGTTGGAAAAGTGGCAAACGGAATGGGACAATGGCGAAACTGGAAGACTCATCTATCAGCTTCTTCCAAAAGCCACTCAACAACTTACGCCCTGAAGAAGGGAAGAAATTCTCTTTTTCACAGGCCATGGCCCATTTCCCACCTACTTAAAAAGGTTCAATTTAGCAGACGAACCTTACTGCACCTGCGGCGAAGTGGGGTCACCACTCCACTACGCAACAGAATGCATTTTAACTACATCTTATCACCTAACGAAACCATCCGCTAACCTTCAACAGGCCTGGTTCTCCAGGGTAGCAGATAACTCTCTCAGCAGGGCCAAGATCAGAAAAATGGTTCAATTCCTGCATGAAGAGTCACAGCTGTTCAGATACTGACCGCCACTCCTATAACATCGGAAAACCCATCTCACCACCTGCACGACAAGACTTCCACCCAGGCCCGGAAACTCCAACCACCAACGCAGCGCATCCTCAAGCTAAGACAACTCCATTCAGTCCTGCATAGCCCATGACATCCCTGCTCCAACCCAACCTAAAACCAACCATTCCTGCTCTAACCCAGCCAAGTCAGCTCCTCACCAGTCTAACCGAATTCAGCTCGCCTACTCCAATGCAACCCACTGCAGCCTAAAAATCTTTAACCCAGCCAACTACAACTCAGCCAACATCAGCTGCACATCATCAGCCCAATCACCATTACCTCCACATCATTAGCTTAGCCATCTGCAACTCTCACTCTCCATGTCCACCCAACTGTTTAAATAATCGTTAAGATTATAGTCGCAGGGGCATGGAGAGGTGTTAAGGTATACCCTCTGGGGAGACTATATAAGGAAAAGTGCTCACACGAGTGCAAATTTTTTCTTTGGATTTTAATAGCAGATTTAATTCTCTAGCTGCACTTTGAATCTTATTACTGTTTTTTTTATCTGCTTATCTACAAATTTTGTTCTTTTTGTGCGTCTCAGCTGTGTTTTCATTCTTTCTTATGCAATAAAGCTTTGTTATCGAAGTTGCTCGACTTTTTGCCCTGTGCATCCCCCGGATAATTTCGGTAATGATATTTAATATTTGAACCGCCTTATTACTTCATTACTTGGTTGAGATACACCTTTTCCTTAATATACGTGATTTACGATTACAAAAAGAGGTCTCAGTTTCCAATCTGGAGGACTCCTGGTTTAAAACCTAATTTTTTTTAAAGATTTATCGCGTGTGTTATCGTGGTGCGTGTTAACCCATATATCGTGGGTCAAATTTCATCTTTAAGCTGTAAGGAAGCTTGAAAGGATTGTTCCATCTCGAGTGTTTTTCTGTACATTTGACAAGGATTCAGAATTACGAGGTTCTTCCCAAAACAACCCTAGTTTTGCTTAGTAGCTGAATGTTAACATGAATAAAATTCGTTTCGTTTAGTTAACGCCCGTTTTAAAGTAACACTAGGACTATTTTGGAATTGACTTCGTAATTTTGAACCGCGGTCAGATGACGAGGACGATATCTGAACTGGCACCATGAATAAACTAAATAGTGACGACAAAAAAATTCAATTGAAAACGCAATTTATATTCCATTTTTACGTAGAGGACGTAAATAGAGTATATATTTAGTATTCTCAAATGATGAATAATGATTATATCCACAAAGATTGATTTTTGTATTTTATGTTCAGTTTTTTTTTTAAGTCTGAAATTAAATATTATTATAAAACATAAATCTGATCTACGAAAAAGTTGTTTCACTACAAGTTAATAAAGAATTCAATGAAAATCGAACTTATGCAATATATGCTTTTTAAATATTTTTTTTAAATACAGGGTATTCCACAAGGTATGCAGTGTCTAATATCTATATATTCGGATAGAACACGCCAAGACGAGTATTTTGATGTGTAACTTGTGGGGTCCCCGAATATAGCGTCTAATTACACGTAGAACGTTAATTACGAATCCGACAGTTTCTATTCCAAATTATGATGCATACGACGATAGCACAATATGGAAGCATCCCTAGATGACTATGGTAACCTCAACATAAACGGTGGCACGACGATCAAAAGTACGTACGAAAGATAAGCGATTATTTGTTTATGCAAGAGGATGCTAGACCTCACTGCACTCAGCGAAACTTCGGTTTCTCAGCAGAATATCTTCACCATAAACTAATAGGGTTGGATTCCATTATGAAAACAGACAATTTATAGAGTGCCCAAATTACTCCTCGGATCTTAACAAATGTGACTTTTTTTTATGGGGACTTCTGAAAGGCACAGTGAAATTCACACAGCCCTCAATGATGGACGACTTGACAGCAGCAATTGAAACCGAGGTCAAGGAAATTGGAACATATGTGTTGCAGAAAACAATTGCAGACTTCAATTCCAGACTTCGCCATGTCATTTGTTCGAACGGCTGACATTTCGAAAATCTGTTTCATTGAAAATTCAATAAAACAGACATAACATTGATTTTCACTGGGTTTTTTCCCCCTCTCATTTGTTAAAGTTTTCATAACACAAGCTTCACACCTTAATTAGACTATGATGCTATATTCGGGGACCCCCCCCTGCTTTACATCAAAATACTTATCTTGACATATTATATTCGAATCTGTAAATATTTGACTCTGCATATCTTATGGGACACCCGGGGTATAATATATAGTACTAGTTGCAGTTTTTTTTTTAAATATAGAAAATCAAGGATCGTTAATGACTTTTCGCTCTCATGTTTAACTAAAACTTCACCTTAATTCTACCACCTTAACCGAATCAATGGTGAGAGTGTGACCCGACGAAGGTCGCATGAGAAAATTTCAATTTGTTATTATATGTTCATGTCTCCAGATTTAAGTCCTTTGTATATTTTTTTTCATATGGGTTTATATGAAAAATTATGCACATCAGATGCCCGGTATTAATTTATTGGTTTAAAAACATTGTATTAGAGCTGGTATCTCATCCATTGCTTTTATAATGCCTAGATTTAGTACAACTTGAAATTTGGTAGAGATTGGACCACTTTGCTGGACCGTGGAATCTCGCAATGAAACTCTTGTATGTTAGTTGTTTCTTATGGCACTTGCAACTGACAAGCCCGCTGTAACGAAGACAGCGATTTAAGCCTGAGGGGGAACGTCTCTTATTTTTTATAGCAGCGCCAACTAGGGCCAAGAGTACGACTTCGCCACTCACGCATCATTCATTCGCTTGCACAACCCCTTTTTACAGGAGGGCACATTCACACATCTCACAGATAGAACAACAGAACAACCACCATGCCCAAACCGGGACTCGAACCCGGGACGCCCAGATCACGGGGAAGACGCGCTACCCCTATGCCAGGACGCCGGCTGTATGTTAGTAAAGACATATTGTTTTTGTTTCACCTTAAATCAATTATCACTTGGACCTACTAGAGTAACACAACGACGCTTACTAACTTTAATAATCAAATACCTTCAATTCTAGAACACTTTGTATAAAATCGCATAGCTTGCGCATCTTCTAAAGATAAAAATTTACATTTAATGTATGATTGTCTCATCTATCGAAAATCGTTTTTTACTTACTACAACTCAACCATTTTTAACATGGTACCAAGTTTAGTTGTCTTTATGGGCCAATAAATGTAGAACTTAAACTTTGGCAGTTTTATTGTTACCAATTTATCCATAGAATCCAATTCCAAGAGAAAACTGCTTTTACGTTTTATCTCTTTCACTGCCGAGAGACAATAACAATTTCCTAAAATTGCTAGGGTCGCATCAAACATTTACATTTACCGAAAATGTGAACATTTTAAGGAGATTAGAATGTCTTAAACCAATAAATAATTGCAGTAGTAGGTTGAAGACTTACCATAAATAAAAGAATTCTGTTAATAACATAAATGATTTCCCGATTATTTTTATCTTGATAAATTCTTAAGGAAACTAGGATACTTTTGAAAAATGAAAATTGCCGCATTCAGTTGTAAATAAAGGGAATATTTTCGAAAATAAATTTTATATTTAACAGTAAATTTAAGACATATATGAGCCGTTTATTTTGAAAATGGGGCAAGTCCATTTTTTGTTATTGCGAGATATTTAAAGGTTTGCGCTTCAATAAATTTAAAAATATTGGTAAGTATTAATAGATATATTTTTTGTATTTTGTGGTGCCAGATAATGTAAGTTTGTAATCCAATAGCGTTTACAATGCTGATTAAAAAATAAGAGTTTTATTATAACTAAATGGACTTCTCTCACTTTCAAAATGAATGAATTATTGTAAACGTACATTTAATTGGGAAATATTTCAGTTGCATCAGCTTTTTTCTTTAATAGTAAAATACTATTCAAATTTTTATAAATATTTAATCATTTGGTAAAAAGTGAAACAAAACAAAGAATACTCTAGTAGAAAATATAACATAACAAAAAACAATTCAATTTTATTAGGAATTTTAATGAAATTATACATTTTAAGTTTATACTCAGGCATAATTAAATAGAATTTTATTCACGATTTAACATATTAAAATGTTCATGATGAACGGGAGGTATATATGGTAATAAAGCCATCATGTCCTTGTATTTTTCAGATGTAATAAATCTCCTTTTTTTTCTTACATAAAAAAACAATTTTTATTTCTGAAATTTCTTGGAATTATTTACCTTCCTCGTTGTGTTGTCAAATCGATAATTTCAAATTCAAAATCTCGTTCTATCGAAATTTTGTTGAACATTTTGTATGGTGTATCCCTTGTAAATCTGATCCAGCATATATTTAACCAATTCACGGTTTTTCCATTGGTATTTTTCTTTCTTTTTAAAACCGCCCTTCCCAGAGGTTGGGTTGAAAATAAATTTTCATGTTTCATTTCATGTACTAAAAATTTATTATGTTTTCGACAATTTTGTATTACTTTATATTTATCCTGGGGAATATGCAAGGAACTCTTTTCTGTATTGAATAATTACTGGACAGTTCCACTCCAAAATCACTATCGTTCGGTAAAAATGAATGCCCTGACAATAAAAGTTTGTGATCAATGATATTTATTTTGTTGTCACTGGACTGAATAATCGATGATGGAAGTAAACATTATTATCTACACACAAAATTAAGATATTAGAAATAGATAAATAGAATAATAGATGAAATAGATAAATAGAAACACCCTAGATTTCAGACATGATGTCAAACGGCCATATTTCCTTCGCCATAGAGCAACCGGGGCTAAATTTTGCTTAATATATTCGGTCAAATATAATTTCAATCTAAGATGGACTTGCACCACTTTCAAAATAAACATATTTTCAATACTGTTAAGAGCTAAAACTTCCATCTCCAAAATCCTAGAATCTATTTTTTTCTTTTTTACTATAAATTTTTTACTCATAAAAAGATTATAACAAGTTTTATCTATTACTGCCATTATCCCCATTTTTTTTTTTTGAAAAATGGACTTGGCCCACTTTCAAAATAAACGGCTCATATAATGAATGATTTATTTTAATTATAAAACAGTAGAAAATTATTTGTTTTTTAATGGCATATCGAATATAGGTTGGAATGCGATAGTTTTCAATTTCACCACAAATCGGTACGCTTAGAAAATAATAATTATGAGTAAACTCACTCCAAAATGAGCAGAATATATGAACATAGGTTTAATAATGGCAGTACACTTGTTTTTATTTAAAAATGCTAATCGTAAAAATTTTTAAAAAAAATAATTAATATTACGTGACTTGAAAATATAAAAACATATGATATTTTGCATGATAAATTCCCTCTAAATATTTTATACCATTCATCAAGAAAAAAATATATTTTACATTAGTATAATATTTGTGAATATTGTTACATAAATTTCCTACAATTCCAATGAATAGAATGCCTTCTATGCATATCGCAATTTAAAAAAACGTTTTTCTAAAATAAAGGCATAAATCGCTAGTACAGAAGCTCCATTTAGATTCCCCGTCAAGGAATAATTTATAAACTTTCGACTTTTCAGACGTATAAAATTATACATTTCAATAATCAGTGGAATAACCCACCCTATTTATTAAAGTAAAACTAAAAATCAATTTTTTTAAAGGTACAAATGTTTCCGATTCCCTTAAACAAGCCTTTATATTTTTTTTTTATGTATAGTTAAATCCTTTTTCCCTGTACCGACAAATGAGTTCATATCATATCCGTTTACCTGATAATTTTTATCCTAATCATGAATTTCAATCACGTATAGAGACATTTATACTTTTTATGTCCAGTTAAACCTATTTGCAATATTTTCATAGATATAATCTTCATAATTTCATGGTGATATGTTAACCCTTTAAAGGGCCATTTTTTTTCTAGTCATATTACGTTAAAATATTTTTTGGCTTGAAATGAGAATAAGAAAAGGGATTCATTTAGCTTATTAGATAAATTTAATTTTAAATAATTAGGTTAATTAATAATTAAGTAACAAATCAAGACACATCTTTTTGTGTAAGATAAAGAACTGAAGCCTCTAAGTTTCTGCCTTTCTAAAAAAATGTGTCTGAACTGATACCAACCTGCATAAATTCATACAAAGATTGATTAATTTGGTGGGAAGCATACTTCTCACGGCCAAAGAAAGTGTTAATCGATAAAACCGTTTATTGAATTTCCTTGCTGCTAATTATAATGTTACTGTACCGATATCGAAAGATAAATGGCATAAAGAGAAACAATCAGCCGTCAAGTTTTAGAGCTGTGCCGATTTTGTTTTTGTTCCTTGGATAGGTAAGAAATGGCAGATACGTTCGCCACTTTTTTACTAATTAACAAATTTTTTCTTGTAATTCGTATGTTTTCATAAACCAATATACAAAGCAATAATAATAATAATAATAATAACTTTATATTTTTCTGATTACATTTGTCATTTCATTTCCAAAAGCTCATTTGACTGGATTGAGGTGAGGTTTGTCCATTCCTGATTGAACAAGAATATTGTGATGAAAATAAGGAGAAAAAAAAAAGAACCAAATGGAGTGGTCTTCCCAAAATTTTCTCGCATACTATCTAATAAAAGATTATCCCTTACCCCTCCTCAAACTCCCGGGGGGGGGGGCACCTCGAAATGAGGATGAGATGCTTCTGGCATGGTGGTTGGATCTCGCCACCCAGGAGGTTACACTAATAGGTGGGGGATCTGGCTCCTCCCATCGATGACGGGACGAACTTCCTTCGGGGAGGGTTGTACCGTGGCCGGTGTCGGCCCTTAGGACTCAACCACAGTTCCCGCCAATGTTGCTGTTGCGGCGGTCCGGTCATTCAGTTTTATGGTTTAAACCCGTGTGCCTTCGTGGTGGGTCGGAGAGTTAGATGGTTGACTTACCCCTCCTCAAAATATTTTGGACTTTGGATAAGGCAGAGAATGCCTTTCATGGCATTAATGTACAATACTTACGATATATTAGGCGTTGGCGTCAATTTAGCTCTTTTACTGAAACTTTCATGTCATCCTTGGCCAGTTATTTGGCAATGAATCCCTGGCATGCGATTAAGAGTATCCAAAAATCAAATCGATTGAAACGCAAATTTGACCTACAAAACAACAATTCTAATCATAATGTCCCATGCCAAATTTGATTTATTTAAGTCCTTGTGTTTGTGAATTTACATGCTTATGAAAGTACAGACCGACAGATGATCAACCCGTCATTGAATTTGATTAAAAACTTGATAAATGTCTACACTATAGATATTAAATCTATGCACTGAGTGAGTAGTTTGCAGTTAGTGTGTTAACTTATATTCGAACAATAGGACAGACAGACTTCCTCTGAATGGATTTTACTGGATGGACAATAGAATCATGGAATAGAATTTCTTCTGAATGGATGATAGAAATTTATGAATTATGGTGTAAAGACCATATATAAATTTCATCTGTCTAGCTCAAAGTCGTTTTTGAGTTATCTTTGTCAGACGGACAAATAAACATAATACCAAAAGTGTGTTTTTAATTTCAAGCAGGTCTTAAAAAGATTCGAGAAAATACCGATTTCATTTTTTTTGGTGATTATAATACTTTATCTATGATATCTATGGTAAAAGTTAAAACCCAATTATGTCATTAATGAAATTTGTTATGTGTTGTTATTAAAATTTCGGTTGTGTATATCAAATATTGATTTCAAATATTCGACAAAAGAACGTCCAAAATGTATACTCGATTTGTTTACACTAAGTAGGAAACTTTCATTTGCGGAACTTTGAAATAAAAATCTGGGTATTCGTGTCGTTCATGAACTTTTCTATGTCGACAGCTTTATATGCGGATTTAGTTTAGTTTAGTTATATCAACATCCCGTTTTAAAGCAACATTATGGCTATTTTGAACCGCGGGCAGATGACGAAGACAACCCCTGAGCTGCCCCCCCCCCTGCTCAGGTGCCGTCCTCGTCATCTCGTTTTATATGCAGAAAGAACGGGATAACATTTGTATTGCAGAGTATGTGAGAAGATTTAAACACGACTACTTCCGTTGGTTTTGATAATTTTCTCTACGAATTATCTTAAAAGGGTGAAGTTTTATGTCATAACAATTCTATTAAAAACTTAACTAAACGGGCAATGAAGCTTCGAAATGGACACCATCTTTCACGATTCTGAATCTTCACTTTATTTCTTATATAAACTGTGTAGATAATATACTGAGTAATTGTTTATTTTTAAAGAAATCAAACAAATCAAACACTAAAAATACTAAAAAAAACACACAAAAATCTATTTTTGAAAAATTTACATATTTTTTTTTTAAACTGCTAGAAATTTAGAAAAAAAATTCAGACAATTAAATTCATGCAATTAAAAACACAAACTTTTCTTTCGTTTTAAAATAGTGAAGAAATCATTTTAAGCAGTAATATTTTTTTGAACTTAACATGGATAAACATCAAAATCTATTTCAAATTTTATTTAATTGAAATTCTAATTAATATTTTTATCAAAAAAAAATCTTTTGGTGGTTTACGTTTCTTTCCTTCAAAATGTGTCTGCGTGAAATTTAGTAATTCTAGATCAAATGATCTATTTTATAAGTCGTCAGTTATTAAAAATATTATTATAAATATTAGTAAAAATAGAAATGAAAAGTAATAAATCAGAATGAATCCAAAACGACATCCTCTGTATTCGCAAACAATGACACTGATTCGGCTCACTTTTATAAACATACATTTATTTCACAGAAAATCGAATCCTACAGTAAACATTTACGTTTGCGTATCTTTGAAATTGTAAATGCTTAATACAAATCTAATTCTTGAATATACTGACACTGCAAATCCTCTCTGTAGATAAACCGGGAACTATGCAAAAAGAAACCTCCGAATTCGGAATTTTGATAAATTTATTCTTGCAGGTGAAAGTTTCTAAGAATTCTTCCATCTCAAGCTTCGAAAAGGAAATAATCTTGATTTAAAATTTAAAATATTCATTGGATATATTTTTTTTTCAGAGAAAAGTTGACTTCCACCTCATAGTATGCTAATACGGATAAAGGTTTCGTATATTTGTTCAGCCTACCATAAATGGGAGTATTTGGGAAAATTTCAGAATATGAATACATAGTTTCAAAGATGAAATCCGTTCCTTTTACCATTTATAGGAAGATGGTTGAAATATGTAAATTTCGACACATTATTTTATTACTTTTTTTTTTCGAAACCGGGGAGATAATATAAGGATGAATGGTTTAACATTAATTCAAATCAAACTTATTTTATTTTGTTTTTTCGTGAGGAACATCATTAAATTTATTCCAGTATTCTGCATGTAAAGCTTGCTTATTGCAAGTATTTTTGCAAGTCAAATTTGAAGTTCCGAATTTTTTGCCCATGATAATGATGATTCTCTGACTAATTGTAGAAATTCCTTGAGCTCTGAGCAGTGAAAGACTAATTATTATAAGTAATAAAAACGCCTATGAAGTATTTACAACATAAATCGCTCTTGAGTCGAGACGCATTTTCGAAATTTTTCTTTGTCATCTTGTCAGACACCTGATAGACTTTTTGCCAATTACCAATATTCTTTGCAATTATATATCTTCAATATTTACCAATAAAAAGCACTATCTACTTGAATTTTTATCTACTAGAATAACAATATTCTTTGAAATTATATATCTTCAATATCTATCAATAAAAGAGCATTATCTACTTGATTTTTTATCTACTAGAATAACAATATTCTTTGAAATTATATATCTCCAATATCTATCAATAAAAGAGCACTATATACTTGAATTTTTATCTACTAGAATAACAATATTCTTTGAAATTATATATCTTCAATATCTATCAATAAAAGAGCACTATATACTTGAATTTTTATCTACTAGAATAACAATAGTCTTTGAAATTATATATCTTCAATATCTATCAATAAAAGAGCACTATATACTTGAATTTTTATCTACTAGAATAACAATATTCTTTGAAATTATATATCTTCAATATCTATCAATAAAAAGCACTATCTACTTGAATTTTTATCAACTAGAATACCAATATTCTTTGCAATTATATATCTTCAATATCTATCAATAAAAAGCACTACATGCTTGAATTTTTATCTACTAGAATAACAATATTCTTTGAAATTATATATCTTCAATATCTATCAATAAAAGAGCACTATATACTTGAATTTTTATCTACTAGAATAACAATATTCTTTGAAATTATACATCTTCAATATCTATCAATAAAAAGCACTATCTACTTGAATTTTTATCTACTAGAATAACAATATTCTTTGAAATTATATATCTTCAATATCTATCAATAAAAGAGCATTATCTACTTGAATTTTTATCTACTAGAATAACAATATTCTTTGAAATTATATATCTTCAATATCTATCAATAAAAGAGCACTATCTACTTGAATTTTTATCTACTAGAATAACAATATTCTTTGAAATTATATATCTTCAATATCTATCAATAAAAGAGCACTATATACTTGAATTTTTATCTACTAGAATAACAATAGTCTTTGAAATTATATATCTTCAATATCTATCAATAAAAGAGCACTATATACTTGAATTTTTATCTACTAGAATACCAATATTCTTTGCAATTATATATCTTCAATATCTATCAATAAAAAGCACTACATGCTTGAATTTTTATCTACTCGAATACCAATATTCTTTGAAATTATATATCTTCAATATCTATCAATAAAGGAGCATTATCTACTTGATTTTTTATCTATTAGAATAAAAATATTCTTTGAAATTATATATCTTTAATATCTATAAAAAAAGCACTATATACTTGATTTTTTTCTCTACTAGAATGAGGGTAAAATTGCGATGTCAAATCAATTTTTTTCTCATAAAGTAATCCATTCACATGTATAATGTCACTGCAATAAACACAATTTCTTGTATAATGCCATAAAGGCATTATGTACTTAAATGTGCTTATCTAGCTTCCTGTGGCAAACAATACTATATATTACATCATTATTTTACGTTATGAGATCATGTACATTTCATGCACAATAGAATCCAAAATTATATTAAAATGGATAAATTGTCAAGCATTATGGGGTGATGAATTGATTGGCTATCACATTTATTTTTTAACTTATTTAAGTTAGTTGTGTCTAATCAACTAAAGTATTACCGCGTTTTGATTCTATTTCATAAATATATGAAAAAATAAAAATAAAAACTAATTAACCACGGGCTGCTTTCGGTGAAAATATTTTCATTTTATATTTTGTAAATAGGAAATTAACTTTTTAAATAATTGTCTCGAAATTATCTCTGAGAGTTTTTATACAAGAGCAAAATTTGAAATACTTATGGCATAAACATAATAAAGTTTCGCATTAAAAATGATCTATTAAAGATTTTGAAGTGCAAAAATCACATGTTATAAACTAAAAATACATTTAATATTAACAGATGACAAAATGCCAACGTATTCATAAACATGCGCATTTTTTTAAAATTCTATTATTTTTAAATTAAAAATAAATTTTATAAAATATCGTCTTGAACGAAATCATCATATCGTCTGAAACTTAATATTTAATTAAAATGAGGATATCAGTTGTAGCAAACGATTTTTGCACTCAGTATCAACGCATATGCAAAAAAAGATATTTAAAAAATTTATATATATAAGCAAATTATATTTAATAAGCAAAACATATATTTAAATTTATATTAATATTATATATAAATAATATTACCATATTTAAATTTATATATTGTAATATAACTTAATATTTAAATGTATAATAATTTATGCAATATTTAAATTTATATTTAATAAGCAAATTATAAAATATCTTGAAACATGCACTATCTTATCGTTTGAAATTTAATATTGATTAAAAAACGAGAAAATAGAAAACCCTTTCAGCAAAATATTTTTAAATATCGTCTTTATCAACTTATGGACAAACATTGAAAGTAAATTTTGCCATGGTTTCTAAAATTTTTGTTTTATTTCTTTATTCGTAAATGACAGTTTCATAGCGTATAATAATGAGAAGGTTTTGCAAATTGGCCTATACTAGAACTGCAATGCATCACTTCATACCAAAGTTGAGGAGACATATTGACCAGCTCCACGACATGAAATGGTAACATCATTAGCGGACTCCTGGACAACCTCGTTCTCCCCATGTTTGCGATCAGGAATGAGATATGACGATTAAATAGCTCCGGAGCAAGGTTTGAGATGACAGTTGCTTAGATTGCAGGAGCATGGAATTCGAAAATCTCATTTTAATTCAAGCAAAATGTTCTTTTTTTCTATTGGAAAAGTCAGATGCCTTATCTCTTCAAATCACATTTATTTTTGTTTAGTTTCAAACGTATTACATTTGCTATGTAATTAATACAAAACACTCCATTTCAGCTAATATTTTGGGTGCTTAACTAATGCAAAATAATCTATTTTAGATAATATTAATTGCTATGTAATTAATAAAAACGTTTACTTTTTAGCAATATTTACTTATTTCAGACGACAATGCACAATCAAAAAGATATTTTTTGTGTTATTGCTAACAGTATTGTTCATATTAACAGTGCGTTAATATATTAATTGATTCTAGCAAAAGTATCGAAATACGATTAATAAAATATAATGTTTTTGTAAAAAAAAATATTTTTAGGCCATTTAACAGCAATTAAGAAAAGCATAATTCAGTCTATTATCAATAAAAATTATATTTGGCAAATATTCCTTAAAAAATAACGAGTTTTAATTAAAATCAAGCTAAATTTAACTTTTCTTTTGAATTTTCGTTTGTATTACGTAAGATTCAATATCATTTCTTGTTACTATCATATAGTCAGCAAGTCTTCTAGGATAGTTATTAGTTTACGTATTTCTAAAATTATGTAAACAATGGGTTTTTTTTTCTTTTAATAATTTGTCATAATAGTGATCAAATAAGTAATATGACAGTAATAAAATAAAAATGAAGTTTCGAGATACATTAAAAAAATGCGCATTCTTAAACTAATTTGTGAAATTTTCCATGATAATTCTCTATTAAGCTCTTATTTATCAAAGCTTTCCCGAATGGGGGGAATAATTTTCCTATCTAAAATTATGGACCTAGGATATGACTGCGAATACTTTGTTTGTTACGAAATGCAGTTTTGAATCCATCATTTTTACAGAATCTATGGTGCGAATGTGTATGTTGGATGCCGTATTTGCAGATCTATAGAAATCAAAAATTTTATAAGTCGCTAGGTAACATACAGAATTTCATAAATTTACGCCGTTCTGTTTATGAATTATTATACTCGAATACATGCGTACGTACAGACCGACAGATGGTCAATCCTTTGCCATATCTGATTTAAAATTTCATTAGAATCTAGACTTTAGATATTAAGCCAATGAACCAAATTCTATCTATCTGGATTTTTACTTTTTGTAATCAACGAGTTCACTTATATTTGAGCAGCCAGCCAAACAAATTTCCGCTCTATGTCTTATCTCTAAATTTGATAATAACCTACAAATTTGATGGAATTATGTCAAATTTCACTCCTCAAATGTGTTTGTAGAACTTAGGAAAGTCTAAAACGTGGAGATTTGTCCAATTTCGATTTTTTTTATAACAATTGCAATATTTTCTCTATATTTAGTATACGAAACAACTAAAAATGTGTTTTTCGTACTTACAAAGGTTTAAAACATAAAAATTTATCATAATGTTGCTTTTGATTTTTTTTACCTTGTTTTCTCTTTAATTTATATAATACAGAATTTTATTGATACAATTTTCCGTTTTTCACCTTGTAAGATTTTTTCATCATGATTTTCTCGCCAAATTTCTTTGTATACTTTCATAAAGCGAGGAATCAAAAATTAAAACAAAGTTAAATTTAATAAAGCTTCCTTTAAATGCCCTTTGCCTTAATTTAATACCAAGATCAGTATCATCGTCATCACTATTAATCTATTTCCTGCATTGCAATATGTCGATGATCAATTGCAAATTGAGGATGTCTGCGGCACCGTTTCATCGCTAAATGTTAACTCTCATAAGGTTAATTGATTTAATTGCTTGAGCAATTTGCTATCCAAATTTCTCTAACTAGATCATTATGGGGTATAGTTTAAAGCCATAATTTAATGTATAATATTGTGAACGTTAGATATTAAACCAACATACGTTCTTACATTCATTTGTTTGTAAATTCATTTATGTATTTAATTGGAACTTCTTCGTCAAAGACCAGTAATTCTTATGAGACAGGCATAAGGCAGATTTAAGCAGTGTAGGTCCATAGACATCTATTTTAATGCTTTAATGTATTCAACATTTCAAAGAATGTTAACTTTATATCCTGATAAGGATTTATTTTAAGTTAAATTTAATTTTCTCATATACAAAGAGATGTATTTATTACAACACAATAATTACATTACAATATCTTCCCTCAGTATGAGAGTAAATAATCGACAAAAAAATTCGATCTCGAAATTTTGAGGAATCTTCACAATTTAGACCCCTCTGAGTTCAAAAACCCATTTTTGTTACTATGCTGTGGCCTGATGGTAAGGTCTCGGCTTCAGAACCGGAAGGTTTCAGATTCGAGACCCGATTCCACTGAAGAACAGTCGTGTCAGTAGGTCTGGCGCACGTTAAATCGGCCGAGGCCAAACGTCCCTCATTTGGTGTGGTGTAGAAGTTTGGAGAGGAGGATGCCAGCTCAGGTGTCGCCCTCGTTATCTGACTGCGGTTCAAAATTGCAAGGTCCGTTCCAAAACAGCCTTGGTGTTGCTTTAAAATGGGACGTTAATATAACTGAACTTATTACTATGTCAGTCTGTTTCTCTGTGACAAAGAATGATTTGAGATTTGTTATATCATCATTTCACCATACTTGCATATTTCTATCAATTTTTGTGCAAGATCTATTCAGAAGTCTGTCGGGCCGTCTATTCGAACAAAAGTAACGCAATAACTGCAAAACGAAGAGAGCTAGATGGAAAAAAATTCAGCAGACTGATTTAACATCTACAGTGCAGATACCTATGAATTTTTTAAAGCCAAATCCGACAAAAGGTTGAACATCTGTTTTTCTGCGCCTTTAGAAGGATAGAAATAAGATAATTCAAAAACCCAATGAATTAAATAAATAAAAAAAATCATGCGATCTAATGACGAGAATTGCACTTCTGTATCAAATTTGAATTTCTACTGATCGGCAAAAATTGAAGTACAGAATACACATTCAAAAGCGATTCTCAGAGATTAATCGCCAAATTTAGTACATTATTAGCTCTTTTATAAAGCAATGGCAAATGGGTAATAATACACATGTACATTCTAATAGAAAGTATACGAGAAGTTTCGAGGAGGCTAATGTTAGTTAAAAACTAACATAACTAAAATTTATTATCTAATTTGTTATAAAGATTGTATACTTAGTTTCAACCTTTTAGGACAGTCATTGATCCGTCTTATCGTACTGCCATATATATATATATATATATATAATATAATATACAAAAGTATTAAAATCAAGTTAATAGGAAAATCAAATAAACCAAATAAAAAAAGAATCAGGCGTGAAGCCTTTTTCAAGGGTCGCCCTCAAGCAGGGATTCAAAAAAAGAGACTTTTTCTGTGAAAGAATGCAGATTAAAAAATCTAATAATAATTCCTCGTGACCCGAAAATCCCCTGAAATTAAGCCTAAGAGATATAGCATTTTAACAGAAAGGACAATACAAAACAACAAATTAGAAGAAAATAACCACTTATAAGTAAAAATACAATAACAAAATAACAATAAACAATTCTTCTAGTGTGTTTTTAGTGTTCATTGTTATTTTGTTATACAATAACAAAATAATAATAAACAATTCTTCTAGTGTTTTTAGTGTTTATTGTTATTTTGTCATTGTACTTTTACTTATTAGCGGTTATTTTCTTCTAATTTGTTGTTTTGTATTGTCCTTTCTGTTAAAATGGTATATCTCTTAGGCCTAATTTCAGGGGATTTTCGGGTCACGAGGAATCATTATTAGACTTTCTTGTCTGCATTCCCTCACAGAAAAAATCCCTTTTTTTTTAATCACTGCCTGAGGGCGACCCTTGAAAAAGTCTTCACACCGGATTCTTTTTTATTTGGTTTTTTTGATTTTCCTATTAACTTGATTTTAATACTTTTGTATCAATTCATCTGTGTTTTAGAAGTAGCTGCATTTGAGCTCTCTAAATACTATGAACTTTTTCCTGTTCCTTTTTTGGTTTTAGTTTGAATAAGAAATAATTTTTAGTTTTGATTCCGAAACTATTTCATTTCGTTTTCATTTTGGTTTCGTTTTCAAAATATTTCTCACTTTAGATTAGTTACTATATATATAGATTAGTTACTTATCCAGGAAGGTCTGAAATCTGAAAATTCGTCAAAATTCGATGTTGAATTTCTGGCGATCAAATGAATTCCTCTTTTTATACTTTGTCTACGAAGGATTCATTTATCGCTTCAAAATTTCGTAATATTGTTGTTATTTTGTAGTATTATCACCACATCTTTTGTTAAGCAAAGAAAGAGGAAATATTATAAAATTCCCTTCTTAATATTATGTAATATTCCGTTATAATTATAACATTAAATAAATTTTTATGATTGAAAATTGTGGTTATTTATCTAAGTTAGTAATAATTTTAAAATTAATACCAAGTTGAAAGAAATGTAAAAATCTCAAAAGTTGTAAAACTGTGAGTCACTGTTGCTTCTATTGATATAATTAAAATAATTTTTTTTATAGTTAAAAAGTATTTAGTCCATTCGTATGAACAAATTATTTAGGAATAAAATTATTCTTAGGTAGAAAATTGTTTAATTCTACTGTGATATTTAATGCATTTCTCATTATGTCTTATTCCCCTTATTGTTATCATCGCATTATCGTTGATAAGATAAACATTACATTAACGGTGATAATGATGATAGATGATGATTATCTTTCTTATCAGCTATAATGCCATTTTAATTATTTGTGTTAGACTTGGACATTGAATTTCATGCGAACTGGGATAAAATATTCACAGCTCTGTTTCCATGTGCTCTGTATGACAACGTTCAGAAAATTAAGGAGTCATTTGTATTCTCTTACAAAAACCATGGACGAATTTTTTTCTAGATTTTTGCCAACTAAAAAGCAAAAATCTGATTATAATTAATTTTTTTTAAATTGTTTCAATGTTTCAGTGTACGAATGTTCAATGTATTTTTTTAAATAATTAAGCCGAATTTAATTTTTTGCACATTTATGATATAAGAAAAAGAACGCTATCCATTATTCCGAGTGCAAAATTTAATTAAGTAACTGGATTAAAAATCGATCATAAACTTGTCATTATTTCCGTCTTAACGTCAAAGCAAATAACGCCAAAAATATATTTTACGACAACTTATTTAAAATGTTGCATTTTCAATCATACTAATTTCATTTCCGCTCATTTTTTTTAAGATTTTAAATATTTTTTTTAAAATTACATAATTGATATAATAAAAGCAAAGGATTTTGAAATAAGAAATTTCGAGAATAAGAATTATTCCGTGATAAACAGGCCTTTTTTAAGGTTGGAGAGCAAGAATACTTATGAAAGATTTTGACAAGAAACATTAGCAGAATTCTAGCAGAACACTAAAAGAAAAGATTAAAAGCAAACGATTAATAATTTATGCCAGGAACAAAAAAAAATTAATTTGATTTATTTTCATGTTTTTATTGCTGAAAAACCATTTAATTAATTGTCTCTAAATATTTATTAATTTTTTTTTCAGCAATTCTGAGCAAAATTTGTATTTTTATAATAAATGTTTATAATTTATAGAAAGAATTGGCAATCGATGAGTTTTAAAATTCGTCTGCTTCAATAATTATGTTAATTTTTATTCGAAAATATTTCAGACGATAAAAGGATATCGTTTAGTATAATGTTTTATACAAAAGTAGTTTTCACACTAAAAATATTTAATGTGAAAATATTTCAACCTAGAATGGCACCGAATATATCCGATGTTTTATTATAAAAATTGAATAATAAATATATGTAGTGTCATGCTATGGTTTTTTATGTATAATATATCGTACATATTTGATGCTGAAAAGTGATAAACGACAAAATTTCAGATGCCATTTTCCTCGCTAAAGTGTCAAATATGCAAATTTTATGGTATAAAAATGTGAAAATACGTGGAAAAATGATTTTTTTTACATAATTTATTCTTTCTACACTTATTGTAGCATTTTTGGTTCCCCTTTTTTAGAAATTTTTTTTTTTTTTCTTCTCAATAATATTTTAAATGGTGAATCTTATTTAGTCTAACTAGCTAAAGCCAGTGCCAGAAGATGCTACAAATACTTTCTAAGGATGGAAGTTTGATAGTTTGTAGCACCATGTAGTCGATCTTGAAGCTTCCATTGTGTAAACATTTGCGTTGGATGGTGTTCCAGTCATTATTGGCATTTCCCTATCCGAGTCAAAGGATATGGAATGAAGGAACTATGTAATGATTCCTCCAATTAAATCTTCAGAGCTTCAAGAAACGCTGCGGTATTTTTAACAGGAACAAGAGTAGATTTATTTTAAACTAGCCGCCTTTGGCGATCAGCTGGTTCGCCAATCTTAATGTTCGTTAAAATTTTAATAATTAAATATTTTACGCAATTCCTATTTTAGTAGATTCTTCATCAAAATATTTTAAAACTCCAAATTTTGATAGTCATATAATTTACTCATAATATTATAAAAGCCTTCAGTCATAACGTAATATGTATCTCTCTCATTTTCTCTTAGCTCCCGTAGAATTTATGCTTTAAATTAAAGTGGAAAGAATTAATCTTCAATTAATATAATAATATTTTTTACTGAAACAAAGCATTTTTTTTTTATAATCTGATTACTGAAAATAGAGTTACTCAGCGTTTAAACTTTATGGGCACTAAAGAATATCTTTTTTAATTTATGTAATATCTCAAGAATTTGTCAACAAAATTTTCTTAGATTCATTATGAGCAGATCGATTCATTAACAATGTTTAATTTTAATGCATCAAACACTAAGAAAATAAAACGAATCGTTTAAAATAAACGGTTGAAAACAGGTTTTAAAAAAACTACTTAAAAAACGATGTACTTAAAACTATAAGCTTATACAAAAAATATATAACTAACATAAATACATTTTAATTATAAAAGCATACAACGAACCTAAAAATAATTTAAATCCAGTCCGCATCCGTTGATAATAATTGTCAACACAATGCGGAATTCAGAACACAATGCGCATGCGTGAATTTTCAACGCCAGTTACGTAACGTAAATACGTGATTTTTTCTACGCCAGTTGGGGTAACGCTATGCGGATTAGAAATTTTTAATTTCCTTTATTCTGTTTTATTTTAGTTCAAAAGTACTTCAGAATGAATCTGAAACATCGATTCATTAACAATGTTTAATTTTAAATGCGTCAAACATTAAGAAAATAAACAGAATCGTTTGAAATAATACGCCGAAAAATGTTAACCCTCGCCTCATTACTGTTGGGAGAAAAAAAATTGAAGCCTTACTCATTTGGCAGTGGGGAAAATGGAAGATTTTTTTGGCGGGAAAGTTAGTTTTTAATTAATAATTAAAATTCTAATTAAAAATTTAAAAAAGGGACCCCATGTGCACATTGCCGACCTCTAAGGTATACATGTACCAAATTTGGTAGCTGTAGGTCAAATGACCTGGCCTGTAGAGCGCCAACACACACACACACACACACATTGAGCTTTATTTATAAGTATAGATATAGACAAAAAAAAGAACAAAACAAGAGGGATTAACAGAACAAGCAGAAGTAACTCTTTTGAGTTGGGAAATAAATATTAAACTTTTGCCAGTCAGATTATATAGTGGATAATGAAAGTTATTGACTGTACTTTATATAAGAAATGCATACCAAAGAAAATTACAGAACTATTTTGAAGTTTTGATTGTTTCGATGTTTCTAATTCATTTTCATTTTTAAATTTGTTCTGCACCTATGAATCACATTGCTTTTGAGAATCTTTCTCTAGATTGTGAGTTTCAGCTGTCATTATCTATAGTGGTTTATTTAGAGTATTAGCTAGTTTAAATATCAACTTTTTTTAACAATTAAAAATTAATTTTGACAATAAATCCAAAAGTTGACTCTATATGCGATACCGATATATAAAAACTTTGTTAAGAGGTAAATATTTTTTATTGCAGAAAAATGATCAATATATCAGAAAGGATTTTAAAAAATGTATTAGTTTTAGAAAGGTTTTGAGTTAATAAAGAAGGAAATGAAATCTACTAAGATTACTTTTCCAATAAGATAATTAAAAAAAATTCATATTAATGTATCATTTTAAGAATTTTATCTCAATTATTTTATTAAAAAAAAGTCTTGGTTAGTTTTACTTAATGTAAGTAATTTTTTTAAAAAAAAAATTTCCTTTATTAAAAATTAATAAAGCACATAGTTTCTAAAATACCTGCTGTTTGAACAGTACAATCAATTTGAATTTTTTAATAACTGAAATCGACCCAAATCTTTGAATTTCGTATTTCATCAAATGCAATTATTGTAGAAGCGAAAGAATTTTTAATATATTGATATTGGATTTTAAGAAGCATTTGTTTAAACAAAATTTCGTATTAATGAAAGTACTTTACAACAAGAAAATTCTTTTTCTAAAAGAATTTTAGAGCATTGCTTATGTTTCCAAAGCCCTTATTGTATTTTTATTCTTGTGTTATTGCACCTTTGCATTTCTTCAAAAACTTCAAACTTCTCAGTAAAGTTTATTTATCTTAGAACTTTGTTTACATCCGAAATCCGAACACATTCTTTTATTTTGTGAATACCTTTGACCTTTAAACAAGCGCAGCCAAATAATCAAAGGAATGGGAGAACAGTGTAAATAAAAAAATACAGTTTAGTAAAAATAAGTAGTGCGAAGAAGAGTTGAATTGTGCAGTTCCTGCTGCCATAAGGTGATGTTTTGTTCCGTTTTTCAGTTGAGGTTTAAATCTAATTTCAGAGTTTAACTCTTCGTCTCCCCGGTGCCCAGAATTTAAATCTGGTAGGCGCAATGTTTGTATATTTTTTTATTCATCTTTGGCTGAAAAAGCGCAGAATTTTTTGAAGTGCATGAATTTTTGTTTGTATATGCCTGAAAATATATTTAATATGACCTCATTGTATAACACTGCATTTTATTAGTTTATACCAGAGGTTCCCAAACTTTTTTTTCTCTTGGACCACTTTCAAAGTTTTACTATTTTCGGTAGACCTCCTGTTGCTACATTTCGACTATATTCCCAAAACTCCTAAAAAAGATCACCCTAAAAAGTGTTAAGAAGAAAAAAAAAGTAGCACATTTTCTTGTGTCCTATTTATTAAAATAATACTTGTGGTTATACAAAATTATAAACATTTATTATTACAAACAAACAACAATTGACAAAAAATCAACAATGAACTGTGAAATGGAAATCAACAATAAAAAATAGTCCTACTTTTAATGAGACGGATGTACTTGATGAATTGACAGCAAATTATCAATATTTGGCTTCAGTTTTCTAAGAAGTAATCTCAAATCTCCCAGTTCTGTGATGTTCAATCTGCTCCTTTTTTTTTTTTTTTTTTTTTGTCGACAGGTTGGTAACGGCACTAAAATTTCTTTCGACAAGATATGACGAGGGAAACGCTATCCAAAATTTCCTCGCAATTTCCCACAGCCCAGGATATTTTTCGGGGATTTCTGCCTGCAGCCAAAATGTTTGATAACCTTTTTTAAATTTCACTTTCAGTTCCTCGTTGGTGCTGAGCTCAAGTAGCTCCTCTTGTAATACACATTCGCTTCTTCCGTTTCATCAAATGGGTTTATGATCCATGGTGGTATTTCCATCGTCAGAATATCTTCAAATCTATTTTTGAAGTCATCATGTAGGGTATTTAAATGTTGAGCGTATGTCTGAATATCCTCATCAAGACATTCTATCTGTGACAAGTACAGAAACTGGGGGAATTCGCGCCGACTATTATTTTGCTTCATTAATTTGAATTTACCAAGAAAAGCCTTTGTTTACCAAGAAAAGCCTTTGTACACCCTTTGTTTTTATTAAATTAAGGCTGTCCCTTGTAACTGCAAGTTAACATCATTGAATTTTATGAACAAATCTGTTAAGTACGCAATGTCCGCTTTATATTTGATCAGATTTTCTTTTACATCTACGTTGATAGGTAAATCCAAGCCAAAATTTTTGTTCTTTATTATGAAAACCAGAATATTTTTCGTGGACCCCCACTTACAACTTGTGAACCCCTGTTTTCTTTTCACATCTACGTGGACCCCCATGTGGTCTTCTATGGACCCCTGGGGGTCCACCTGGACCACTTTGGGAACCTATGGTTTATTATGTTACTTAAAATGATAAAAACATTTCAATGCAATTTAATTGTTTTATTAATTAATGACGAAGAAATTGAAATTAAATCATTTTGTTATCTGATATCGGTGTATAACGCCAATTTCGTTATATAGCACTGTGAAGGCGTACTAAATTGAGCAGATGCAAGCATAAAAAAGATAATAACTTAGCATTTTCTGAATTAGCCAAAAAGTTTTCTTTTAAGTCTACTCGAAAGATTATTTTAACCCTTTGGGTACATTTAAGGTATCAGAACTTGCCGTATTTGTTTAAATTAATGTATCCTTTTTTTTTCATTTTTTGTAATTCTAATTAGCTTAACCCTTAACGTGGCAAGATTTCTTTTTTGAAGAAAAGCAAAAAAAGTGTATATAGGTAGCTTCTTTAAGCTATAAAAAACATCAAAAAATAAATTTAAAAAATCTAGAATGTCATGAGTTTAATAAAACTAAGTTAAAAATTATTTTATAGTGGTAGTATATTTTTATAAAGTTGTATGTATGGTATACTATACAAAATGAACATAAGGGTTAAGTCATCTCAATATCATGTAGCAGTGTATATTCTGAATAATAAGAGATAAAGAAATTCTTACGTAAAAACTACTGAAAACTAAATAAAATATGCAAAAGTCGTTTCAAATAAATGTGTTGTCAAAGGGTTAAGAAATATATGAAATTTTTGCAATCGTATTAAAATGAATTAAATCGTTTTAAAATTGACGGAACAATTCAGCATCGATAAAAAAAAGTGTTAACTGACTTTATTAAGTGGTAAAATTGTGAATTATTTATTCTGTCGCATTAATTAATTTTTTATTTTGGGTGGAAATTTAACGCTTCAGAAACAATGTTTCAACCCAAATTAAATGAAGTCCTATAAAATCCAAATTATGTGTTAAAATATTTTCAGTATTGCGAAAAATGGTATGGAAGTGCAAAACCCTACCCGAAGACAAATTATATCTCTAATATACTAGAGCTATTCACTTTATAAAACAAAAAGTGAAGAAATGTGATAAGATAATATATTTTGATTTTTAAAATACCATTCGAATTCAAATATATATTGTGGAATATATTTATTATAAATATAGCTTTTTTAACTTTTATAAAATATATAAATCAATATACCTTTGGAATTCTCGTTATACATCATTTAACGCTTAGCACGACTGAGAAAGTGAATCGATTTCGCAAGTGGAGAAAATAATAACATCGAATTAAATCTTCAAACGATGTCATATTGATAACCAAATTAATTAATGCATATTTTTATAAAAGATTTTACAAGGATTTTAATTATTAGTTTTTAAAAAATATTATTAAAAAAATTAATTTTTCTTCTTTTGTATTTGACTGTATTTGAAGTAACATCGCGTTATTTGATCTTAATTTTTTTATAAGAATCTCGTTTATTAAGAAATGCATGTCACTAGGTCCATCATGTCTATCCTTTTAGTTCTGGTTTTTAGATAGAAATATAAAAAGCCTCGTCTATATTTTTCATACCTATAGATCTACCTATTACAAAATTTCTAATATTAAGGTGTACGTACACACTAGAAGATTTTTTTTTTTAATTTTAACTTTAAAAATCGAGTTTTTACACAGTAGGTCATCAATATATGTTTAAACTCATTTCAGTGATAAACAATCATATTACACTAATTATTAATTAATTAAATAATATTTAATGAGCTAATTAGCCTATTTTTTGAAACATGATATCTTAAATTCTAATTTGTACGGACACACATTTCTAGTTGGAAATGATGCCTAATATTAATCTTCATGTTATCTGACTCAATCAAGTTATAAAAATATATAGTTTATTTTTAACAATTTTTTCATCAACGATGAATAGAAAAAGCGAGATTTTTTTTGAAATTTTAACTTTTAAATAGCTATTAAAATTTATGTCTATAAATATAACTTTGATTGAAACAAAAAACATGCACTGTTTCATACAGATTATTTTGATATATAAATAATTGTATTTGGTTCATTTCTTGTTGAGTTATGATTGTTTGAATGAAGCAACATATTGGAAAAATGTCATTCTTTAAAAATGAGTTTTAAAAAAACCGAAACTAGAGTTTTTAGTGAAAGTGCCTCAAGAAAAATAATTATAACTGGAAAAATATTCCGAATATTGACAACATCTTGGTATCGTTTGAAAGATAAAGGATCAGAGAAAATTTTGAAGCAATAAAAAAAATATTCGATATTTTGAACGATTTTCGAAGTTTCAAGTGTGTACATACTCCTTAATAACTTTAAGTTTTGATTTATTTGAAGTACTATTTGAATTGTATGACATAGTAGTTGCAACCGTTCTAATTTTATCCAACACATTGCCACACAACAGCCAATGTATTGCCACTATTGTAACTGCCTTTTCTGTTAATGATAGATTATACTAATGGATTTGTTGAGACAAACTCCCAGTGAGTCATTTCTGTAACATTAAACGGCGCCTTTTCATTTATAGTTTTTAATTATATTTGACTAATCTTCTGGTGAGAAAATGTTTGAATTCTTTACACATGTGAATTAATTAAGTCGAAATCAACAGGCAAATAATCATGAATGCCAGCCAAAAGTTTCGTTACATCTGATTCGATTCTTATTTCTGTTCTATGAACTATTTAAAAATTTTTTAGAAGATTTAGCATTTCTATTTTCTTCGATGTAGGAATCTACAAGTTATTAATTTTCAAAATTTTGTTTTAATCATTATATGTAAGAGTATGGGAATTCTATCTCTGGTTTCTGAAATAAATTATATTTATTTTCGATTGCCGGTAAATTTTTTTCCAATATGTAATATCGTTCCTCATTGTTGGGAAAATGCACTAAGAACATAAAAAATCATAAATATATCAAGTGTTTTAACACTAAAATATAAAAACTGGAGTTCATCGATTTGGTTTGTGAAGGTCTCAATTAATCGTGGTTGGTATCTCGTCTCAAGAGAATAAGAGATCTGTTTGAAGCATTTAGAACTATTCAGTATTCGCCTTGTAGACTCATTGTAAGAGAATAAGAGATCAATTAGAAACACTTAAAACTGTTCATTATTTTCAGAAACAAAACTTTTCAGAAGATAAAGATTACCGGAACGGAAACAATAAAATTGAAAATGCTTTTATCTGCAGCTATTAAAATCGCTTTGGCGGATACTTGTAAGAATTATCGGCCGCGGTGGCCTGGTGGTAAGGTCACGGCTTTGGAACCGGAGGGTTTCAGGTTCTTGTCCCGATTCCACAGAAGAACCGTCGTGTAAGGGGGTCTGTTGCAAGTTAAATTCATCATGACCAAACTTCCTCTTCTGGTATGGCGTGGTGTCCTTGTCTTCGTCATCTGACCGAGGTTCAAAATTACGATGTCCGTCCCAATATAGCCCTAACGTTGCTTTAAACGGGACGTTAATATAACTGAACTGAAATGAACTGTACGAATTCTCAAATTCCAATAGTGTTAATTCTGTTTTAACTCAATTTAACTGAAAATTTATATACCCACCAAACACATACAGGTTCTCAAATGGACAGATGCAAACAGAAAGTTGAGCTTTATTGATTGGTATATGGTAAAATGAGAAGACTATTGGGAGTTTAAAAGTGGATCAATTTGAGGAAAAGAATGTCCTATATTTTTATTTTCACGCATAAAAAATATGCAAAGAGAAGGTATTGTAATTGTAAAAAAATCGTAATTCGACGAATTTTCATATTTCAGACCACCCAAAATCCGAAAAAATAAATTTTTCGAATTGTATTTGTGAGAACGATAACACGACACTTTGAGCAGACGAATGAAATTTGGCATATGGTATTTATATCAAATTTAAGGATTTTTGAAAAATTTTATAACAGTTCATTAACACTAAATCTGACTCGCTTTCCAAGTGCAAATCATTATAATTACAAAATGTAAAGATCTATGGGGGGGGGGGGGTAAAACCTAAACAAGATTAGAGTCTAAATTGTAAATCGATATCAAATTTTGAACCGAATTTATCAAATTTCTGCCAAATTTTACAGTAATTTATTCACATAAAGTATATCGATTGTCCAAATACAAATCAGTATAACTGCAAAATACAAAGATCTGAAAGTATTTAATTAGGTACATTGATTTAGAATCTTAAATGTAGGTCGATATAAAATTTTGAACTAAATCCATCAATAAATTGTCCATTCCTTTGTACTGTTACGAATCTGTAATGCTGCATCCCAGCATAGTTGGTTCCACCATCGGAAAGAATGTTTTACAGTCATCTATACTGGACGGAGTTCGGTGTCGCGTCGGAGGTTCCAGAGCTTGGCGACAAATTTGGCGACCATTTGGCGACCTGGCGACGAATTTGGTGACTTTGGCGCCAAAATAGATTATCAACGAAACATCGAGAATTTTCCCGATCCGTCCAGTAGGAACCGAGATACGCCTCGAACGTTCCTGATTGGTTGAGAGGCTTCTAGCCCCGCCCCCTTAGACCTATAATGCAAGATTGGAGGTAGCCCATCTCGGGCGGGTACTCCGTTAATCGTAGCCATCTTTGCTAGAGAAAGTAGTCGGAACCTATGATAAAGAACTGGCCTTCCAGAGATAAGCGGAGCAGCGACGGAGGGAAGCTAGTGCTGAACTAAGCTGTCTGCTACTGCCTGTAGTAGAGTTTTGTATGCTGCTGTTTATGCTGTTTTGTATGCTGCTGTGTATGCTGTTGTATGCTGCACGTCTGGGCTGAAGATAATCGTCTTCTGTGCTGTATATAGTTGTCGTCTTTGTGCTGTCCTGTGTGTCTTCGTGTAAGTAAACGTTTTATTTTCTACTGCCGCCTGGTGATTGAGCGTTCTTCACACCATATAACCCCCACTATCCAAACGAACCCCGGAAATTTCGTAACAGTACGTACTTTCTTATGCATGTAAGCGTGCTAAATTTTAAAGAAAACGCAATAATTTAAATAAATGAATTTTGTTACACAATTTTAGCACATAAAGTACTGGTTATTAATAAAATTTGAACGAAATCTGTCGAAGAGGAAACTATCTGCAATTCTGTACTACGGAAGCATGTGAATTTGATCATTCAAAAACGTAGTGACTTAAAAATATTAAATTTGATATATGATTTTGTTGATAAAATTGTAGTTCTGCGTTCAATTTGGATTTAATCGATAGAAAAAGATGCATCAAATTGCATACTCGTTTGTTTTTCTATTGTACTATGCAGAGTCTGACTAAGACAGGGGCATACGGAGTAGTTGCCCTGGGCCCCCACATCAGAGGGGGTCCGCAAATCGAACTTTTTTTAAACAAATTATCAGTACAGTGTAAAATCTGTCAGTTTTATGTTAGCTTCTTCATTAATCTATCCTATGAGCACCAAAAAATCTATATTTCGTAAATCCATGGCTTTCTAGGACGGAAATCAGCAAACTTTTTCCTTTACCTTTCTTAAATAATGAAGTTTCTTTTGTTTGTATGCAATAAATGCAAGAAATAATTAACCCTTAACTGGGGAGGGGAAAGTTGAGGACTTAACTGGGGAGGTGCGGTCTACGAGATCGCATTTCATTTACACTCAAATTAAATTTTTGAATGAATGTATTAATATGAGAAACTGCCAATCTATTTCGCAGACATTTTTCTTGCTATATAGATATGTTTTAGAATTTTTTCAAAATATATTATCATTGAAAAAAATAAATGCGTTGGAACATACATTTTCTTCTCAAATGACATCTTACAATAAAAAATATTCTTGAAAAAGCATATTACTTTTTACTTTTTAAATCATATTTATTTTTACAGTATATGAAGGTATATAGAAAACAATATAATGTAAAAATTGGCAATTATATGAAAAAAAAAATGACAATGGGTAAAATTGGCCCTTCTTTTATTGGTTTGTGTGATTTTCATAGCACGGTTTTCTAGGGCATTTTAAATATACAGGTTAAGAACTAGTATAAAAATCAACCTGTAAATTATATATATATATATATATATATATATATATATATATTATAAATTTTTCAAAATACATTATCACTAGAAAAATGAATTATGTTTGAACGTACATATCAAAATCAGTTGAATGCGAACTTTCATCGAAAAACTCTTCTGTACAATTATCCTTATCACTGAAATCACTTTCTGCTTCATTTAAAGTGTCTGGAGCACTGCTTCATAATAGGATCAGTAAATTGGATGATATTTCGGTGTCCAAGTTTTAGCATCATCTGCTAAGCCTTGTTTATCACTGGGACACTAACAGGGAGATGCGGTCTTAGAGACCGCGCTCGAAGAAATAACTGAATTATTTTAAAAAGCATCTGCTGAAATCGGTTGAAAAAGTGCACGTCTATTGAAGGTCATAAAACAGGAAGCTACTGGGTTAATCCATTCAATTGAGCTAAAAATAAAATAGAGATGACAGAAAAACCATCGCTAGCGGTCGCACAGACCACACGTCCCCAGTTAAGGGTTAAACGCTCCTACATAAGAAAATAACTGTTGTGAAATTTGCATATTTTCAATTTAAAAATGCACTAATATTTAGCTTATGAGATTTAGGAATTTCTCTTATTAACAGATGCTTAAGATAGTTGTAGAAAGCATTCTAATATAAATCTTGCTTTAGCATTTAGTCAGATTGCATTTTAAATTTAATGGTTAAATGTGGTACTTCAGGTTAAGACTAAGAGTGTTTTTAGTTTTAAGTTTAAATAGCATTTTGAATGAATTAACGAAAAATACCATAGACAAGTTCTATGCACGGTTCTTTATTACTGAAGTAGTGTGAAGCAGAGGGAGGCCCCCAAAGAAGTTTCTGCCCCGGGCTCCAATTAGGCTAGTCGGGTCCTGATAGTATGTAGCATTCAATTATATGTGGGATGCTGAAAATAATAATTCAGGGCCGCGTGGGTCCTGCCCAAGGTTCACAATTTTTATGCGAAGGGAGAAGAATAACTCTTCTGTTATGGAATCTTCAAAAGATTATCGGGGAAAATACTCCCATTAGTGCCTTGCGGAATTTTCTCATCACTTAATTTCATGATGCAGAAGACGCAATTTAGAGTAACCAATCGGAAAAAAAATGTGTTGAAATTCCGAATAAAATGCTTATTAATGTGAGCGATTTTGTTCTACCTTAACGATCACTATAATTTTCATATACTTCGTTATAAACATTGAAAATTGTGTGACATAGAATAAACGCTTTTTGTACGACATCTAACAATGTTAAATTTTTAATAAACGGTATTTCGTAAACGATTCATTACAAAAAAAATCGCCTTTCTCTTTAAATTTGCATGTAACGAAGAATTATTTTGGATTTTAAATGAAAGTTTATTCAAGCTTTCAAAAGAATTTAAAATACCGAAAATTTCTTTGTTATTTGTATTTTCTTTTAATGACTTTAAATTACTTTTTATGTTCTTTTAATTCCCTATTGACCTTCAAAAATAACTTTTCGATCGCTATCATTAATAAACTTTCGAAATATTTTACGAAATTAATGGCATGCCAGTTATTTCTGAGGAACTTTAATTATTTTTTTTTTTCTGTGTATGTTTTATTTTTGTAAATAGTTTAAATAAGCTGCTTAATTCTTGGGATAAAGTTTGTCAAAGCAAAATCAAAACTTATTTGAATATTGAACATAGTTGAAACCATTCGACTTTTTTATTTGTTTGTAAAATTTTTACTTTTTATATCTTAAACAATAAATTTTGATGAATAATTTTAATGGAAATGTGAATTTTTATCCAAAAGCTTTAAAGTTAATATTAAAATGAGTTGAAAAAGCTTTTTTCTTAAATTAGTGGAGTGGTAAACAAAAGTTATCTTGATAAAACAAGAAAATGAACCTGAATTTCTTAAGTTTAAAAATGTCCTTGCATGGTTTTTTATAATCATAATGAATGTGATGTCAAACTACGCCTGAAAACAAAATTTTTATGAAAATACAAGGCCAGTTACTTCATAATAATAATAATTTTTTATTTGACTTCGAGTGATCATTTAAAAAGAAGAGAACTGCATATTTTGAAACTTTTATATTTCTGATCCAGTCTCATGAATAATAATTTCATGGTAATCATGCTATTTAAAAGATGAATTTTAACTGTAAATTGCAGAGAGAACTGTAAAAGAGGCATTCATGATTTAAAAAAAACTTCTAAAAGGTACTTAATTAGATCTCAAGTTATCTAATTCAACACATGTAAGAATGTAAATATCTTTAACATCCGCTAGACAAATTTATATATTAAATATTCTTTGCTATTTTACCATCTATTGAACGCAACAAAAAATTCAATCCATTTACTTCTTCATAATTCTGTTTTCAGTACGTTTCTCGGGTTCATTTGAAATCCAATAAGAAAGTATTTTATATTACGTTAGGATTATTTTTCAATGCAAAATCCTGTTTTGAAGAAAATACATTACATTTTCTCGCACAAAATCCTAAGATGAAGTAGGAATTTATTTATTTATTTTACTCTAAATAGTGAGTTCCTGTCACATTTCTCTCTTTTTTTTCAGTTTCAGACAATAGCTTCCCCTTTGGATTCTTACTTTTACGCGCATCACCCAATTCACTGGCCTTTTTCTTTTCCGATAAAGGCTAAGAAAAATGTTTATAAAAAAATCAGCTTGACGCAACCGTCAAAAACCTCTTTCGATCACGTTATAAGTTTTGTGCGAAACAAATGTTTCAGATGAGGCGCAAAGGACTTGTTTTCTCTCTGGTTCGGCACAAAGCTTTTCGCCTGTCACCTTTGAAGAATGCAGCCATTTTTATTTTTATCATCAAAACTGTGGAAATATTCTCCCTGCAACTTTATAGTATACTAACATAGTATAAAATAGTTTGTGCTTTGATGCCTGAATATGGATTTTAGATATTTTCTTTTCTCTTATTGAGTAAAAAATCTTCTATAAATCTACAGTATTGATGATAAGACAATGCAGTCATTTTTATTTTTATCTGCAGAACTGTGGAAATATTCTCCCTGCAACTTTATAGTATACAAACATAGTATAAGATAGTTTGTGCTTTGATGCCTGAATATAGATTTTAGATATTTTCTTTTCTCTTATTGAATAAAAAATCTTCTATAAATCTACAGTATTGATGATAAGACAATGCAGTCATTTTTATTTTTATCTGCAGAACTGTGGAAATATTCTCCCTGCAACTTTATAGTATACAAACATAGTATAAGATAGTTTGTGCTTTGATGCCTGAATATAGATTTTAGATATTTTCTTTTCTCTTATTGAGTAAAAAATCTTCTACAAATCTACAGTATTGATGATAAGACAATGCAGTAATTTTTATTTTTATCTGCAAAACTGTGGAAATATTCTCCCTGCAACTTTATAGTATACTAACATAGTGTAAGGTTGCCACTCAAAATATAATAAAAGTAAATATACACAAAAACATAATAAAATGAATATAAGCAAAAAATAAAAAGTTTACACAAAATATAGTAAAAGTAAATGTTATTAAAATACAAACATTGTCAAAATAGAAATACATCTAAACAATATAGATAAATATATGGCCAATCTTTTTACGAATTAGTTCCAAGAATTGCCAACTATCTACATGGAGAATCAGAAGAACTAGTACATCGACCTAATAGCTTGTAGAAATTCCAAGAACTCGCAGAAGTTCAGCAAAACAATATGGCATGGACTCGACTCATGCCCGATGTTACACTGAAAACAATTGTCATCATGAATTCTGCATGGTGATCCCCAATTTTATAGGAGTGCGATGTGAGGAAGATCTCTTAGAAACAGATCAGCATTACAGATATGTTCAATAATCTTAATATCTGGGGGTTTAAGTGGCCAATGGAGCCATAAGAATGTTCCTGGAGTCGCTTGATTGCATTTCTCAACTAGTAGGGTGTCTCATTGCCTTCCTGGAATTGTCAAAAACCATTGGAAGGCACAACGCACAAAAATAAGTGTAAGAGAAAAAAACAGGAGGTTAATTTACTTCTCATTTTTCAGATTCATCTCTAGGAATATCAGGAGTTTCATACCACGCTAACAGCACGCACTCCATACCATCCCAGAGTAGGCTCCGCCGATATCTTTTTGCATGTAAAGTCCATAGATTCATGAAGTTATCTCCATATCCATGCTTGCCCATCCACCCGATACAACTGAAAACGAGATTCATCAGACAAGGCGACATGTTTCGAGTCATCAGCAGTACAATAATGATGTTGGCAGTCCCCAGAAATACATAAAGCATTATGCCGTGCAATCTAAATGGAGCGCGAATAGATTTTTGGCTCCAAACGCCAACGCCGTCAATGGCTCTCCGTTGAATAGTTTGAACATTGGCGCTTGTTGACGCCCCAGCACTGAAATCCGCACTAATGTAATAAAAATATTGCGCATTTATTTCGTTTAAGGATTCTCATCTGTCGTCGACGGTCCCGTTCTTTCATGATCACATTCCAACCTCACCAATTTCAGAGATTTGATGTTTCACCGAATATTAGATATCTACGGTACACACGTGAATTTGGCATACGTGAAAATATAGATTAACGCAGTAACTACAAAGACAGCTTGATGGATAAAATTCGATACACAGATTTAACATCCATAATGAAGAGACCTTTCAAAGTGGCCGTTTCTGTTTGTACTTTCCGAAACATATAAAAGTGATAACTCAAAAAACAATGATTTGAATATATCAAATTTAGTACATAATTTTATGACTTGAATTGTAGTTTCCTGTCAAATTTTCATTCCAATCGGTTGGGAAAAAGCGCACCTGAAGCACAAGTTCATCTTTATTAGATCATTATTAATTTTTAGAAAGACTATTCCCGCTGTTTAAAGGTCGAGGTGATTAGAGATGCATAATCCACGATTTTTTGAATAACAAATAATATTGCTATTGTTATTTTTAAATATGCGTTCCAAATATCTGTTATTTCAATCATATTATTAATTAAAAATTATTACTTAATATTAAATAAAAAATTTATTAATTGTAATTAATACTTAATTTACTAATTTAATTAACGTGTGAATGAATTAATTTATCTGTTTCAGCTTACTTCTTAAATTTTATTTTTTTTCCTCAAAACTATTTATTTAATTTATTTATTAGAGTGAACCATTTTCTGGAAAAGATGAGTTAAAAATATATGTCATTTCTTTAAAATGTTTACTTTAGTCCTATATTCTACCAATAGATGGCGCCAGCAGTAAACAGAGTACATGTAATCAAAGTCAATCATGTCAGGAGCAATAAAAAATGATCTGTATGGAATAGTGCATCATCAAATACGAATATCGGTGACTTCGAACTTTCCAGTGAAGCCTCGCACTTTCCGGTGAAATCACCGCTGCGATAAATTTCAGTGATATGCAATTCAATGATACGATACGATAATTCCAATAACCGGTCCGTTCACTTTTCAATCCAATCACAGATTTCTTTCGAGAGTTTCCATTGGACAGATCGTATCGTCACCGCTCCGGCAAATTTCAGTGATATCGTATCGATTGTTAGTTTCTATCGTGATCCAAAACTTGTAATCGAAATATCATCAGTAAGATCGTATGAAGGATTTGAATCACACCCCTCTTTGAAAAGTATTGATCACTTGTATTTGTAACTTTTTGATATTGGTTACGTAATAACCGCTCTGAAAATATTCGTCATCCCTAGAGGTGATTATAAGAGAAACAGCAGTTGTTGGTAATGAAACACAGCATTATATGATTTTTTTTGCCTATTCGTTATGCCACAAACTGAACAAATGTTCAGGAAATGCGATATCAGACACGCCAATCAAACAAACAACGATCCTATGCTTATAACGCCTTTAATTTCTATTAGAAACATTGGAATCAAGATTTCAAATGTTCATGATCCATGACTGAAATTCAACATTCAGTATTCTCTAATTGTCGTGGGCCTTGTTTGCTTGGTGGTGAGATCTTAGCTTCAGGACTGAGATGAGGGGGGGGGGGGAGGGGGCGGTCAAGCTTGGGATTCTATTCCACCCTCGAAGTGTCGCGAAAGCGGATTTGATCCACGCAAATCCATTGGGACCAAATGTCTTTCCACTTGGTGTGATGCTGAAGTTTGGAGAGAGAGGATGTTAACTCAGGTGTTAACCTCGTCAATTGACTGCGGGTCTAAATTACGAGATCCATTCCAATGTAACCCTAGTGTTGCTTTAAAACGTGGAGTTAACATAACTAAATTAAACTCATTAATTCTTGTTCTTCAGTTACTCGCATTCCTTCAGCATTTGCATGTCTTTCTTGGAAATTCCATGTTGTCTTTGTACCGATTGCCTTTCAACATTTGACTTTTTTTTTTCATCTATTTTGCAGGTTTTTGTTTGTATTCTTTTCTCAACTGGATATTTATCAGAGGCAGCACGTGTCTTAGAAGACATAGTTCAAAATTCCCTTTTCTCTCTAGTGTCGAAGTACAGGAAGAGATAATGGATATCAATAATATAATGGCAATTATTTATTTAATCTTATTAAAAGAATCGAGTTAAATGTTTTTAACCTTTAACTGGGGAGGTGCGGTCTACGAGACCGCATTTCATTTACACTCAAATTAAATTTTCTAATAAATGTATTATTATAAAAAAAATGCCAATATATTTTTCAGATATTTTTCTTGATATATAGATATGTTTTAGAAATTTTTCAAAATATATTATCATTGAAAAAAATAAATGCGTTGGAACATACATTTTCTTCTCAAATGACCTGTTACAATAAATAATATTCTTGAAAAAGCATATTGCTTTTTACTTTTTGAATAATATTTATTTTTACAGTATGTGAAGGTATATAGAAGGCAATATAATGTAAAATTCAACATTTATATGAAAAATAAAAGAAATGACAATGGGTAAAATGGGCCCTTTTTTATCGGCTTGTGTGACTTTCTAGGGCAATTTAAACATATTGGTTAAGAACTAGTATAAAAATGAACCTATAAATTCTGTATATATATATCTCTTGGTATATTAACATATTTTATAATTTTTTAAAATACATTATCACTAGAAAAATTAATTATGTTTGAACATACATATCGAAATCAGTTGAATGCGAACTTTCATCGAAAAACTCTTCTGTACAATTATCCTTATCACTAAAATCACTTTCTGCTTCACTTAAAAGTGTCTGGAGCACTGCTTCAAAATAATAGGATCAGTAAACTGGATGATATTTCGGGGCCCAAGTTTTAGCGCCAACTGCTAAGCCTTGTTTATCACTGGGACACTAACAGGGAGATGCGGTCTTAGTGACCGCGCTCGAAGAGATGACTCAATTATTTTCAAAAGCATCTGCTGAAATCGGTTGAAAAAGTGCACGTGTATTGAAGGTCTCTAAACAGGAATCTACAGGGTCAATCCATTCCATTGAGCTAAAAATAGAATAGGGGTGAAAGAAAATCCATCGCTAGTGGTCTCACAATATTTTGATTGAACCAATTTTTCTCAATAAAAGCCTTTTTAATGTGAAGAAATGATCAAAATACATGCAAGCCCCTAATACTAATTCGAATTATAAATTCCGGTTTACTTGTCTATGTACTGAATTCGGTCTCGATGAGTCAGTCCGTCTGACAGTATATAATAACGATAAAAACGCCGATAACATAACACAGCCACAAACCAACTCTTTTATGTATTTTAATACAGTGTTTCGTCTATGTTTTTTTCTTCAATTCATGACTGATTCATGGATTATTTTTTTCTCCTCAGTTACGACTGTCCTCCCATCAACGTCACACTTCCCAAGGTATACGACGACGCTGCGGTGGACAGGCCTTCAGAACATATCTACTGGTAAGATGCTTCATTCTTATATTCTTTATTCTTGCCACTCTTCTGCAAAAACAGCTTTTTAGTTATGCAGAACACAGAATTTAAGAATACTATCTTCAAGAACCCACAATACAACTATGCCGATGGGTTTATTTATTAGAGTAATGGCTTTCTTACTATATACTGTTTTCAAGGACTCTTCAAGGATCCACAATACAACTATGCCGATGGGTTTATTTATTAGAGTAATGGCTTTCTTACTATATACTGTTTTCAAGGACTCTTCAAGGATCCACAATACAACTATGCCAATGGGTTTATTTATTAGAGTAATGGCTTTCTTACTATATACTGTTTTCAATGACTCTTCAAGGATCCACAATACAACTATGCCGATGGGTTTATTTATTAGAGTAATGGCTTTCTTACTATATACTGTTTTCAATGACTCTTCAAGGATCCACAATACAACTATGCCGATGGGTTTATTTATTAGAGTAATGGCTTTCTTACTATATACTGTTTTCAATGACTCTTCAAGGATCCACAATACAACTATGCCGATGGGTTTATTTATTAGATTAATGGCTTTCTTACTATATACTGTTTTCAAGGACACTTCAAGGATTCACAATACAAATATGCTCATATTCTATCTTCTAATATAGAAACTCCCAAACTATGCACTATTTCAAGAATAAATAATGCAAATATCCTTATATTCTATCTTCTACGGTAGGGGCTCCCAAACTATACACTATCTTCAAGAATCCACAATACAAATATGCTCATATTCTGTCTTCTAATGTAGGGGCTCCCAAACTATACACTATCTTCAAGAATCCACAATACAAATATGATCATATTCTGTCTTCTAATGTAGGGGCTCCCAAACTATACACTATCTTCAAGAATCCACAATACAAATATGCTCATATTCTGTCTTCTAATGTAGGGGCTCCCAAACTATACACTATCTTCAACAATCCACAATACAAATATGCTCATATTCTGTCTTCTAATGTAGGGGCTCCCAAACTATACACTATCTTCAACAATCCACAATACAAATATGCTCATATTCTGTCTTCTAATGTAGGGGCTCCCAAACTATACACTATCTTCAACAATCCACAATACAAATATGCTCATATTCTGTCTTCTAATGTAGGGGCTCCCAAACTATACACTATCTTCAACAATCCCCAATACAAATATGCTCATATTCTGTCTTCTAATGTAGGGGCTCCCAAACTATACACTATCTTCAAGAATCCACAATACAAATATGCTCATATTCTGTCTTCTAATGTAGGGGCTCCCAAACTATATACTATCTTCAACAATCCACAATACAAATATGATCATATTCTGTCTTCTAATGCAGGGGCTCCCAAACTATACACTATCTTCAAGAATCCACTATACAAATATGCTCATATTCTGTCTTCTAATGTAGTGGTTCCCAAACTATATATTATGTTCAGGGATCCACGATATAAGAATGCTTATATTCCATGTATATCATTTAATGCAGTGGCTCCCAAGATTTATACTATTCTTCAAGGATCCATAACATAAGTATGCTCATATTCTATCTTTTAATGCAGTGGCTCCCAAACAATACACCGTGTTCAAGGGTCCACATTATAAATATTCTTATATTCTATCTTCTAATCTAGGGACTCCCAAACTATACACTATCTTCAAGAATCCACAATACAAGTATGCTCATATTCTAGGTTTATCTTCTAATGCTCTTAAACTTTTAAACACTTTATGATTTTTAATCTTGCTCCCTAACTATTTAAAATTCCGATCAATATTTTTAGAAACTGACCCTATAGAAATATCCTCGATGCATTGAATTTTTCAGAGACGAATAGCTTACATTCTTTCCTAAAGTAGTTCTTTTAGAGCAAAAAGGAAACTTTGACGAAAAAAAAACACATTTAACGGAGCATTATTAAATATAATAAATATTTACACAATTGGTGACTGCAAATCCTCGAAATTAAGGAGTACGTAAGTTGAATTTAACGTTCATAATGGAAAAAAAAGACTTTCTTATTAGGTGACATGACTCTGAAATACAGCCCAGAAATGGCACCTTATGCGAAGACATAGATTGGAACAATAAATAAAGTGACAGATGTATCGTGTACAAAAAAACTGGTTCTTTACATATGCCATCTGCACGTTGAAAAGGCATTTAATTTATTACTTTTTTTACGCTTCGACACGAGTCATTTGCTTGCGTATTGCGTTATTTTTTCTATCTTAAGTCGTCTAAAATGCAATTCTGTAATCAAATTTGCTCTCGTTTATTTATTATCATATAGTTCTAACATTTACAATAGTTTCATATGCGCGATGGCAAAACAGCCTGTTTGTTCATTTATTAGATAATCTTTTCATTTCGATCAAATTTTATTGCATATAAATGGTGTTATTCGGTGGGGAAATCGATAAAATTTGAATACACAGATCAGTAGAATTTATATTTATCTAATATATAAAAATGAATTTTTGTTTGTTCGTATTTTATGCTCTGCCACGCCGTTCATTGGATTGCGGTAAACTTTGCCAACTTATTGCTTACATTTGCGCGAAAGTTATAAGCATAGTACAATTATTATATCTAAAGTAAAAAAAAAAAAATAGAATAAATATTATTTCTACTTCTCCTTTATATATCATTCAATTTCAATAAATGTATTCATTGCCAACAAGAAAATAAATACCATTCTTTCTATTATTACTAATTAAATAGGATAGTTATTTCAAATTTCAAACGATATTTCCAAAATTATTTCTTCTAGGGCAGCAACTTTCCGGGTACCAGATAGTAAATTATAAAAAATTATTAAGAAATAAAAGTAGAAAATAATGAAAATAAAAGATTTTAAAAGTGCGGTTTTATTAATATGAATTCCATTGTGAACTAAAATATTGAAACTAGTTTTATAAAGAAAATTGGAGGCTAAATAAAAACTCTTCAAAGTGTGAGGCATTATAAAACATTTGATTAAGAAAATACACATTAATTACAAATACAATTTTGATATACCAATTTCCTTGGAATATTTCTATCACTGTCTCATTTCTTGTATTTTTGTTTTAATGCTCTCATATCTGCTTGTATTTCGCTGTTACTTTTAAATTCATTTATAAAAGCGCGTTTCTAGAAAATTTATTTTTATTACTCTACTAGCCGCCTTTGGCGACCCGCCGGTTCACCAATCTTAATGTTCGTTTAAATTTTAATAATTAAATAGGCTGAACCGGAGTTTAACCCCCTTCTTCGCCAAGTTGCGATATCGCGCCAAAGCTGGCAATCTTTATTATGCACTATAATTGAACATCTGCTCCTTTGCTTTTGAACATTTCACAAGGCGATTTTTAAAAATTGCACCAAGCAGGGGGTTAAACTCCGGTCGTACCATTAAATATTTTACGCAATTCCAACTTTAATAGATTCTTCAGCAAAACATTTTAAAACTTCAAATTTTGATAGTCATATAATTCACTCATAATATTATAAAGGCCTTCAGTCATAACGTGATATGTATCTCTCTCATTTTCTGTTGCCCGTCGTAGAATTTATGCTTTAAATTAAAGTGTAAATGATTAATCTGCAATTAATATAATAATATTTTTTACTGAAACAAAGCCTTTTTTTTAATAATATGATTACTGATAACAGAGTCACTGAGCGTTTAAACTTTATGGGCACTAAAGAATATCTTTCTTAATTTATGTACTATCTCAAGAATTTGTCAACAAAATTTTCTCAGATTCATCATGAGCAGATCGATTCATTAACAGTGTTTAATTTTAAATGCATCAAACATTAAGAAAACAAACAGAATCGTTTGAAATAATCCGCCGAAAAATGTTAACCCTAGCCTCATTACTGTTGGGAGAAAAAAAACTGAAGCGTTACTCATTTGGCGGTGGGGAAAATGGAAGATTTTTTTTGGCGGGAAAGTTAGTTTTTAATTAATAATTAATATTCTAATTAAAATTTCAAAAAAAGGGACTCCAGGTGCACATTTCCGACCTCTAAGGTATACATGTACCAAATTTGATAGCTGTATGTCAAATGACCTGGCCTGTAGAGCGCAAACACACACACACACACACATTGAGCTTTATTATAAGTATAGATAGATTAAAACTGCTGCTTTTCAAGAACCCATAATATCCTCTACTTCTTATTCCAATTCTTTCAATGATTGATTGCTCGGAATCCTGAAATCGAACAACTTACTTCTTGTGATCTTGCAAATATATTAATTAACGTGTCACTCTATTCAATAAACACACCTTTTAACAACTCCTAATAACTCGAATATCATTGCCTCGTTCATTTCATTTGATATATAATACTTTCATCAACCTTCAGACATAACTTTCATTATGCCTCCTATCGATTACAGAATCGATATTCTCAAATCGATTATGTTACCTTCGCTTTGTGCCGAGACACCATTCGTAATGATATTATCAGGGTGTTTCATTATTTGATTAATAGTCTGCACTTCGATGCGATAACAATACAAGTGTCCCACGGCACTGCATTTGGTATTAGGAGCGTGCTTTTCCGGGAGGAACTGGAACGAAACAGAAACTCCTGAAAAATTAAATCATGTCTCAAACAGTACAGAATCTGCGTAAGGAAAATATGTTTCCGCAGTTTTATTTCGTTAGATACTTTGCTCGTCCGGGTAATATCATCTTCAGATAATGAATATGTATTATACAGTCACAATGTGCGGTATTTGCATGCATTATTCATTTTGTAGAAAAGAAATAAAAAAAAGCGGATTTTACTCATATACGCTATTTTTTATTTATTTATTTATTTTTTTCATTTCATTTTTATGCCGGTGTCCTTGCATAGGGGTAGCGTATCTTCCCCGTGATCTGGGCGTCCCGGCTTCGAATTCCGGTTCGGGCATGGTTGTTCTTCATCTGTGTTCTATCTCTGAGGTGTGTGAATGCGCCCCCCTGCAAAAAGGGGTCTTGCAAGCGAATATGTATGAGTTTCATGAGCTAGAAGTCAGACTTCTGCCCTCGGGTGCTCAGGGGTCTTTACCCTCAGAAGCTACTGCACCTCCTTTCCGTGGCAACGCGGACACGGCATCATCATCATCATTTCATTTTTATAATCGTAGAATTTAATTCATAGACAGATGGTGCTTAACAGTAATGACATTGAAGCTACAAACATCTTACAAATTTCAAATACAAATTGCAAAAGCAATAAGTAGCGAAGGATTTTACAATAAGCGCAAGTGATAACTTTAAACTTTATTTTATTTTTTAAGTAAGATTTAAGTAATCGAAGATTATAGCCAGCATAATGTACTCCCTAGAACTTTCTAACATATTCTCTAATGAAAATAAATTTGTTTTTTAGACGCGTTTCTCCCCAACCGATTGAAACAAAACTCTGATACACAAACAACATTTGCAGTTACAAAATTACATACCAAATTTTACACGTTTAAGTCATTGATTTTATACGCGTCTGAATGTACAAACCGACAGACATTTCACCTCTCGTTGGATTTGGCTTAAAATTTGCTTGTTGGCAAAGCTATGGGAGGCCGCGGTGACCTGATGGTAAGGTCTCGGCTTGTGTGCCATAGGGTTTCAGGTTCTAGACCCAATTCTACCGAAGAACCGTCGTGTAAGGGGGTCTGTTGCACGTTAAATCCGTTATGCCAAACGTCCTCCCGCTGGTGTGGTGTGGTGTGGTGTGGAGAGGGGGGTGCCAGCGCAGGTGTCGTCCTCGTCATCTGACCGCGGTTCAAAATGACGAGGTCCCTCCCAAAATAGCCCTAGTGTTGCTTTACAACGGGACGTTAGTAAAACTAAACTAAACTGGCAAAGCTATGGATATTAAATCTGTGTACCAAATTTTATGCATCTAGCTCTATTCATTTTATAGTTATCTTGTTAACGTATATTTTAATAGCTAGACAGACAGATTTCCTCTGAAATGATTTTACACAAAATTTGTTTTAAATTTACTAATTTGATGTAAAGACCCTGTACCAAATTTCATCCTCCAGCTCAAAGTGTTTCTGAATTATCTTTTTCACAAGCACAGACATTTTCTAAAAAATTGTGTTTTTCGGACTCAGGAAGATCTGAAAAATAGAGATTCATAAAAAATAGGGAGTTCGAATCTTTTTGACGATTATTATACTTTCACTGTACTTCGCATACATGACCCAAGGGGGGGGGGGACCTCGTTTTTGAGGATGAGAACCTTCCGGCATGATAGTTGGTTCTTACCATTCTGTTGGGTACAGAAAAGGTGGCTACTCCTAAAGATGACAGGACATACTTCCCAAGGGAAGGATTGTACCGTGGCCGGTGATGTCTCTTAGGGATCAACCACAGTTTCCGCTGCGGTCCGGCTATCCAGATTTTTCCGCGTGCTTTCGGTCGGTTCGGAGTAGCCACTCAAAGGTTGCGTTTTAGATGTGTTTTTTCTCAACCGCTTGTTATCGTGTTTGCATGCTTTTGAAAGTATAGACCGACAAGCATTTCACCTCTCTTTCGATTCGGTACAAAAGTTTATAGATGACTACGCTAAGGATGTTAAATCTGTGAACCGAATTTTATGCATCTATTTCTCTTCGTTTATTTAGATATCTAAACTAACAGATTTCCTCTATAGATTTTACACAAAATTTAATAAAAGTATACAAATTTAGCGTAAAAATCATATACTAAATTTCAATTTGTATCAAAATGTTTACGAATTATCTTTATCACAGGCGCAGACATTTTCCAAAAAAAATGGGTTTTTTCCGAACTCGGTAAGTTCTAAAATATGGAGATTCATCATTCCCTTTTTTTGGCGATTACTGTACTTTCTCTATACTTCTCATATACTAGAAAATAAAAATGAGAAGAAATCAAATAATTTTAGCCGGTTCTATGAAAATCTAATATTGGAGCTTGACGCCTGACCTTCAGGCATTCCCTGAATATTCGTGTTGGAAATGGTTGTCAGTCTTTACACAAAATTAAAGGTCTAAAACAAT
This sequence comes from Argiope bruennichi, assembly GCF_947563725.1. Lineage (NCBI taxonomy): Eukaryota > Metazoa > Arthropoda > Arachnida > Araneae > Araneidae > Argiope > Argiope bruennichi. The sequence goes on from NC_079161.1 coordinate 13,711,819, forward strand.
TGTTACAAATTCTTTATTAGAGTTTGCGAACAGTTACAGGTAAGGATCATTTTACCACCCTTGATGAAGTTGATTTTTTGATTTAAGAAATTAAATCCAGATAATTCAATCATCTGCAACTTCCTCAACTGATTCAATCAACCTGCCAAACGTTGAATAAAGTTTATTTGGAAAATACTTTCACAACGTCGTGCAGCAGAAAGTCAAATGTTTGATCACGTGTTTCAGTCAAATGTTTCGTTATTTGCAGAGACATACATTTCTGCTACACCATGTGGTGAATGTTGGGTGTAGTTAAACTTGATGGAATATTTCACAGTTTGAGTGGACCAGTTGGTGGAGGAAAAGGGAGTTGCGGTTGTTGTTCCTGCAATGATGGCATGGACTTTATTATTTCATGGGTAAATGAATATAAATACCTAGTGTTAGTTCTTGGAACAAAATGAACCTCCAATACCATATAAAAAAAGTGTATCTTACCAAACTACATTAATGAATGTTAAACCCAACAATTTGATTCTTCGATTGCTATCAATTAGGTTCATGTTTCTGCTCTTTGAAGTATAGTGTATGGTTCCCAAATATGAGGAATCTCTTATGCAGGTTACATTAAGAAGTTGTAAGTTTTTCAAAATAAATAATTTATGCAGACTGTTAATCCACCCCTAACCCCAGTGCGTGAGAAGGAAGTTACTTTAAAATGGCCTTCAAATTGAACCTTCTTCGGAATTTATTAATTAAGTTCTTTGGAAGATTTATCCTAGATTCGCAACCAGTTGCTATAAAAACCAGCCGTTCCCAGTTCTAGAAAAAGACCTAAAGTATATACAGGATAATGCATATATAATCTAGGATAATGCATGTGAATTGCATAAGGATTGACCGCATCGTTGCCAATCTAGAGGATTAAAGTTTTGTTCAAAATTATTTCTGTTATGAATATATATAGTTACGGTGTGCTAGACGTATGAAACTTCTGGAAATTTTTCAACCTTAAAAATAATGAAAATTAAGGAAACCAGACCTTAATTGAAAGATAAGTAATTCCATTAAATCCATCTTTCTCCCATGAGTAGTTTTTTTTTTATAATTTCAATATCAAATTTAATCAATAAATTCCGGCATTAGAGCTTTATGAGCTCGCCAAAATTACATTGATTAAATTTAAAATATATTTCAAATCATGATGTGTCACGTTGTGTTGATTTGTCACTTTGCGGAACTCCAAAACTTCATGATGCTGCCATTGCCATACATATAAATAATGTCACGAATGTTCGAACCTCCCATCGGCTTCTGTACGAAGAGTGACAAACACTGGAACATCTGCCAACACGAATGATCAACGCTTAACATCGGAAACTTATAGGTCAACGAAACGACAATCTATCTAATGTCCAATATCGGAAAAAGTTCTTGCATGTTGTGACATCAACTTCAAAACAATCAATCCTGAAAGTAACGATTTTGAAGGCAAAGCTGAACCCTCTTTATTTATCAGAAACTAAACGAATTTCCAAAAAAAAAAAAAAAAAAGACCCTGGAAGTATCGAATGGTGCAGTGGGCATCATCAAAAAAGATTATTCATAAGAAACATTCTGCTCTCCCTCCCTATCGCAACAAAATATCGTTCGATAGTTCAATGTTGCTCTGCGATATTCTGAAGGCAATATAGTATTGTGAAAATATTGTAATAATATAATCATATTGTTACGAATACTTGATTCGGCTTCACAGCATAGTGGGTTCCATGGGAGATCCCAGAGCTTGGCAACAAACTGGGCGATCATTTGGCGACTGGCCACAAATTTGGCGACTTTGGCGCCAAAATAGATTATACCCGAAACATCGAGAATTTTCCCGATCCGTCCAGTAAGAACCGAGTTACGCCTCGAATGTTCCTAATTGTTTGAGAGGCTTCTAGCCCCGCCTCCTGAGACCTATAAAAGGATTGGCCCGCAGCTGCCGAGTAGTGGTGAACCAGTAGTCGAAGAGTGGTAGTCGGAAGCGACAGAAGAGAGTAGTTGTGAACCGGTGGTGAATTGAGGAGTCGTAAACCAGTGGAGTGCGAGAGTAGTCGGAACCGACGGTAAAGAACTGGCCTTCCAGAGATAAGCGGAGTAGCGGCGGAGTGAAGCTAGTGCTGAACTAAGCTATGTGCTACTGTCTGCAGTAGAATCTGTTGTATGCTGCACTTCTCGGCTGAAGATAATCGTCTTCTGTGCTGTATATAGTTGTCGTCTTTGTGCTGTCCTGTGTATCTTCGTGTAAATAAACGTCATTGTTTTATTTTCTACTGCCGCCTGGTGATTGAGCGTTCTTCACACCATATAACTTCCACTATCCAAACGAACCCCGAGAAATTTCGTAACAATATATTTTGTGTTAATGAGGTTACTATGAAATCTAAAGGAATTTCCAAGCAAAAATGGAAATATTTTACAAAAATCGCCGCTTAAAGCATAGTTACCGGTACTCTTATCGGTAAATTCCTTTCAGTTAATATTTGTTCCGTTTTTCTCTAATAGCAACAAAACCATTCAGATGTGTTTAAATTTCCATAATTACATTTGCATTTTAATTTAAATGGTACCTAATTTAGTTTAATTCTATTGTAGATAATTTTAAGAAAATCAAATAGAATATGTTATTACTAAAATCCATCGCAGAAACTCTTTAATGTTTTTTCAGTAATATTCGAAATCTCGCGTGCCTGGCATTTAATAAACTGTTAACAATCATATTACCCCTATCATTACTGTAATCGTTTCAATTAGAAATGCATTTTGGACAAACGATATATATTATTTTCTCGTGCCTCCCACCATCGATTATGCAATCGATGTTGGACAATCGATTACTTCGCTTTTCCTTTGTGTGAAAACTCAGTTCCTAATGATATTATCACGGTGATTCATTGTTTGATGAATGGCCTGAGCATCGATGCCATGCATTATCTCGTGACACGAGGCCTGATAAGGGACCTTGTCCACCCCATCCCATTCCGTGAGTTGACCGGATTTACGTCGGAAACATTTTTTGCGTGCCCACGCAACCTGAAACTTAAATCACTTCTCGACAAATGACGCTGTTAATGTATGCTGTTGCCATTTTGTGCTTGGTTTTATTCCCGTTAATCAATTAGTTTTCTGTCGTAATATTACTCCGCGATGATGAATATGTATTGCGTGGGCGTGTTCACTATAATAACATAAATTATTCATTTGATATAATAGCGATCATTAACTAAATGATATTGTTTGAATAAATTTAGGTCACCCTTTTCCAATGCTGGAAAAAATGTATTGTGTCAAAATTGTAATGAAACTTGTACTAATTTGCGCAGACTGAATGATTCAGTGGTAGAATGCTATGAATTGAAAGCGACAATTCGTATCTGACTGCAGGCAAGTTGCCTAAAAATTATTTTGCTATTTATTTACTCCTGCTATTTCTCGTTTGTTCTAGAAAGTTCTTATAATTTCTGTATATTTCTAAATCTTGAAGATTCGAATCATTTCGTCTTGTGGATAGAAACAGATGTAAGGTTTAGTTGCTTGAATAAAGTCTCGAGATGAGATTAGTGAATGGTATCTTTGTTGTTGTTGTAGTTGTTGTTTATAATGGCACTTGCCATGGACAAGCTCGCTGACAAAGTCAGCTATTTCAAGCCAAGGGAGCGTCTCTTGTTTTAGTAGCGCCAACTAGGGCCAATAGTACGTCTTAGCTACTCACACATCACATTCGCTTGCACAACCTCTTTTTACAGGGGGGGGGGCACATTCACACATTTCACAGATAGAACAGATGAAGAACAACCATGTCCGAACTGGAACTCGTACCCAGAACGCCCAAGTCACGGGGAAGACACGTTACCCCTATGCCAGGACACCGGCACGGTGTCTTTGACTTTAGTTAACACACGGTTTATTTACGCTAATTCATCTGCGATACAATATTTTTCGAAAAGACATTTCACATGGCAATATTTTTTGGCATTCTTTTTTTCTTATTTTGATGATTAATTTGTCATCAATCAATTGCAGTTTAATGGCAAAGGATTAATAATAAATTCGTTCTGCCCATCTATAGTTCTTGGAGATTCTCTGCAAATATCACGGAAATGTTAGGGCCCATATTTTGTGGCATGGGTTTTGCTATTAATGTATTATTTATTCTTCGTTACTAGTTAAGTTTTGTTGATTAGGATGATCTGCTTTTAATAATATTACATTTATGCAATTACATCTATGAATCTATGCATAATACATCTATGAGATTTGAAACGTTGACGTAGAATCGCTCTTATTTCTTTTTGTCGAATGGCAACGTTCAAACATAAACAACCCATAAGACAAATTGCAAACCGATTCATTCAAGTTTTGTACAGTTACATTGAATTTAGTGCTTCGATCAGCTAATGAATGGACTTGCAAAATATTGTTAGAAATGCTCTGGAGAAGGTTCATCGAATTACTAAAAGGTACAGTCAGTCACAGGGAAGAAGATACAAGATAAATGATGAAATAGGCTTCAATCAGAAAGTTTAATTGAATTGAAAAATAAGACTTCAACGTCAACAAATGGTTAATCGCCATGATTTGTTTTTGTAAATTATGTTCATTTCTATATAACAAAAATCTTACAATATTAATAATATATTTAATGGCAATCTTAGGATAATACAAAAATAGTCTTTGTATTATCCTAACTTCTATTTTGAGAACAAAGCTTCGTTTAATATTTGTCCACGGTGGTTTGGTGGCAAGATCTTGGCTTTGGAACTGGAGGTTTTTCACGTCCGAGATTTGATTCCATTAAAGAGCCATCATGTAAGCGGTTCTGGTGAACGGTAAATCCGTCGGGACCGAATGTCCTTCTGCTGCTGTGGTGTAGAAGTTTGGAGAGGTGCCGTCTCATCATCTGACGACGGTTCAAAATGACGATGTCCGTCCCAAAAGAGCCCTACATTTGCTTTAAAACGGGATGTTAATATGATTAAACTAATTAAACTAAACCAAACTAACCTCGTTTAATAGTTGATGCTATACCTATTCTAAAACCTCCTTGTATTGGATAGAAGCAAGTTTTGCGCATATGCGAGATCCTCACATCTAAAAATTGTTAAAATTTATTTAGATGTTTTTTCAGTACATTTCATTTAATTGAATTAAAAAGAATGGAATATTTATGAGAAATTTCGGAATTTTTATGCACAGTAATATAAAAAAATTCTCTAAAATGAGCAAAAGAAAAGTCTGGATGCCGGATACGTATTCGAAATGACGGCCTTCGAAAAAAGTCGAAATACCCTCTCGATTATACCAGCATATGACAAACTCTTTGAGGGTCTCTCCAGATTTAAGATTCAAAGTATTACATTTTAATGATGTTAATTTCATTGCTATAAAACCGTTCCCTTAACTTTAATAATATATTTAATTTGATACACTGACTGTGACAATGTTTTAAACGCTTGGAGGAAATTCAAACTCATCTATCAAAGCATTCAATCATGCGTTTTTGCTAATTATTGACTACATAATAATATTTTCATTCCAATTTTATTTCAATATATATGTTACCGTTAAAGTATATAATGCAGTTATTTCACAGAATACCTAGTTATTCCATGAAATAACTGATCGTGTCCGTTAAAGTGTGTAATATGTTATTCATTTGACACTTTAACTAGTTATTCTATGAAATAACTAGGTATTCTATAAATTAACTCATGAGACAGTTAAAGTATAAAATAAGCAATTTATTTAAAATGAAATTAAACTAATGATAGACAGTTAAAATGAGAAAGAAGCAATTTATCTCATTTATGCAGCGTATAAATGGTATTTATGGAAACGTACCATAAAATCATTTGTTACAACAAGGATTACTAAAATGACACTCGGAATGACAAAGAACATTATTTCTAAAACAAAAACATTTTTTGTTGACACACTGGGTTTTACACGAACATTTTTTAAATCCCTGACCAGTACCTAAACTTTGAGCTGTAGTTCATAAATGCAGTAGGGGTGGAAGGTAAATGTATTTGCCGTGCGAGATATATGATATAGATTATTTTACACTTTAACGGGCTGCAGATCGTTATTCTATGAAATAACTAGTTAAACCATGAAATACAAGAGAGTTTTACACTTTAACAGACACGATCAGTTATTTCATGGAATAACTAGGTATTCTATAAAATAATGGATTTCATACTTTAACGGTAACATATATATATATATACACTTTTTAATTTGCAATATATGATATAATCGAATTCATGTTCAGTCATAATGAATAACAGGGTGAAATGTTTTTTTTTTTAATGTGCATTCTATATTATTCATTTAACAATTTAAAACGTCAGTAATCTGAGAAAAAAACTGATCGCCAAATATTGCTAATTTATATTTGTATGCATAAATAAAAACGCAATTCTTGTTAAAAAAATATAAGAATTTATTGGACAACACTTGTTGCTTTCCTTAGAAAAGTTGGGCCGCTGTGGCCTTGAGGTAAGGTCTCCACCGAAGAACCGTCCACCCGATTTCACAGAAGAACCGTCGTGTAAGGGGGTCTGTTGCACGTTAAATCCGTCAGGGCCAAACGTCAGCCCACTGGTGTGGTGTGGAGAGGGGAATGCCAGCTTAGGTGTCGTCCTCGACATCTGACGGTGGTTCAAAATGACGAGGTTCGTCCGAAAATAGCCCTAGTGTTGCTTTACAACAGGGCGTTAATATAACTAAACTAAGACTTAGAAAAGTTCATTTGGAAGTTACTATAGAAATAGTTACTGGCATATCTTTATATCCCATTCTTAAGGAATTAGAAATTCTGATGTTTCTGGCGTCAGTTTCAAAAACTTTTACACGAGACCGTCTTAAATTCAAAAGAATAATTTTCAGAGTGGTAGTGAATTATAGGATGTATCACAAAGTTTGTGGGAAAATAACAAAAAATGTGCCATTTTTTTCGACGTCGCATAGTAGTTTCGACAAATAATAAAGACGAATATGCATGTCTTTCTCTGTTTGTGTGCTGACTTTCTACAGACAAGACCGTTTAGCTTACAGCTGTAGAATTTGGAACATATATTCCTTCGAGAGTCAGAATATGCACTTCGGTGCTTTTCGAAATTTTAATTACAATTTTGTTTAATTAAGTATTTAGTAGAAATTGGACATATTTCCGCTATAACTTCCGAGGACATTCTTGCTTAAAAATGGACTATACACTGTTGTAAAATTCAAGAAATTTTCTTTTTAATGAAACTAATTTAATAATCATTAAAAAATGATTGATCATTTTTTTATATTATTTGGACTTTACTCTATTTACAGATCTATAATTTGAACAACGCTGTATTACTAAAGGATCTTAAATCGAAATTCATCAACATCTGTAGTTGTGTGGTCGTTTGTTAAAGATATTTTGTTTCTACACATTTTCTAATTTTTTTACTCAACATTGTAATGTATCGAGTAATTCTCGGAAATTCTATATTTAGAGATATCAGTTTAACTATCATAATCTTTTTCCTGAATTTTCTCAATAATTAGAAAATAAATGCTTATTTGTAGCTCCTTTTGTCGACTAGATAGATTATCGAAAATAACGTTAACGTTTACTTTCAGTTAAATCTTTTATTCAATATTTAATGTTCACGATTATTCCTAGGATATTTTTCATTATTAAATTGTGACAGACATCAAAGCTGCATTTCTTATAGCCTTGCACCTACTCTATTAACTGTTATATGAACCGTTTTAAGAGTGAAATCCTTTGGCATCATGATACTTTTAAATCTATAACTATCCGTGTAATCTATTATCTAATTTTTGTGAGTGCCGCTGTGGCCTGGTAGTAAGGTCCCTGCTTCGGCACCGGAGGGTTTCAGGTTTGAGACCCGATTCAACCAAAGAACCGCCGTGCAAGCGAATCTGGTATACATTAAATCCGTCAAGGCCAAACGTCCTCCCGCAGATGTGCTGTGGAAGCTTGGAGAGGTGGGTACCAGCTCAAGTGTCATCTTCGTCATCTGACCACGGTATAAAATTAAGAGGGCGGTCCCAAAATAGCCCTAGTGTTGCTTTCAAACGGGACATCATTATATCTAAAGTAAACTAATATAATTTTTGCATTATTGTAACTTCACTTTCTTTTTCCACATCAATAATGAAATATATTTTCGGGAGCTAGTGTGGCAAAATTACAAAAATCTCGCTTGATTTTTAAATAAATAAAATCTTCAAACACTGCTCTGAAGTGCTCATTTTCACACTCTGAAGTACGCATGCGCCCAGTTTGGTAGTTCTAGTTCAAAAGTCAACAACTGTAGAGCGCCAACGAGCACACATTCTTTATTGGTAATAGAGATTATTTACATTTTTAATCGAGCTACCAGATGAATTAAGTTTTGCTTCTAGTAAAAAGACTCTACAAAGTGTAATAATCTCTGTCAAGCAATTTTATCTTGGTATCGTCAATAGCACACAGTATTCGCATGCAGGTATTATTTTCTCGTAGCTAAATAACGGCATTATTCGCCTGGAAAATAGCTGCAATTTGACTGCTGCCATCTGTTTTGAATTAATGATAATTGCCATAAAAGAGACGTAAAAAGCGAGACAATGCTTTTAACTTCATCTCAATTATCGTTTGGCCTTTTAAACAACGGAGCGTTTCATGTCCCTCGTGTATTGTTCGAGATTCAGAAGGTTGCAATGCATTAATTAATGAGAAAATGTTTTATTTATTTAATCGTTCATTTTGGGTTCAGTACTGTTCGTAATTCGGGAGCTAAAATGAAATTAAATGTTCCCCGGAGAAGTCTAATTTTCTAAAAACAAATGTTGAATTTAATGGTTTAGTTTTGTGCTTGTTAATTGCGACTATTCAACTAATTTGCAGATCGTTTTGTTCGTGTTTTATCCCTGAACCATAATAAGTTAAACAATTTATAGGACGAAAGGGCATTACTGCCTATCCTATCTCCTGGGCTGTTATCTTTATTTAATATCGATTCTTGCCAAATATATTATATTTATAAATTTTATACATACATTGTTGACAATTGCTAAGAAACAAGTGATTTTTGCAAAATTGCGTCTCAGACAACTGACCAATAAAAGTAAATTCAAGTTGAAAGGGCGTGGTAGACCAGGACTCGTTATCTGTATAAAAGACATTGCATGCAAGCTCATGATTCATACGAAAATTCATGCCGTTTGATGTTTGACCGAAAGTAGTGCAGGATGTTATAAAAGTTTTTTCTCTGAAATTCTATTTGGTTCTTGCAATAATTAAGAGCAAAATATCAGAAAGACATCATCTGAGGGCCTACGATCGTGGACGAGCAGTTGGACGACTGGAAGCAGGTCAAAGTGTCACCACTGTAGCTGCTGCAACGGGTGTGTCAGAGTGTCATCTCACGATCAAAGAAGGCCTCTGAATGTGGAAATGCATTGCAAAATCATGCCGGGGGTTGTGGAAGAAACGCCACACCTTTAGAGGATCGTTAAATATCCCTAGTGGCAAAAAGGAGCAGAAATTTAACTCCTGGCCAGATAGCTGCAAACCTTGCAACAGCTACCGGTACGCATGTTTCTGCAAGAACCATCTCACGACGATTAAATCAAGGTGGTTTGTATGCACGGAAGCCCGTTCGTTGCATCCCGCTTCAATCATGCCGTCATCGTGAGAGATTACTCTGGTGTAAGAAACTTATTGGCTGGCATATCCAAAATTGGTCTATAGTGATGTTCTCAGACGAATCTCGTTTCAGTGTGACAAGTGATTCTGGCCACCAATTACTGTGGAGAGAGCGTGGAACACGTTATGCACAACAATTTGTTAGTGAACGTGATCGGTACGGCCCGGGCGTGATGGTGTGGGCAGGCACCAACACCAACACCGCTTCACATCTTTGAGCGAGGAAGCTTTACATCCCAACGGTATTGCAGAGAGGTTATTCTGGATCATGTTCGTCTTTTTAGAAAGGCTGTAAGTCCAGACTTTTTGTTTATGGACGATAATTCGAGGCCACACAGAAGCATTGAGGTATCGAACACACTGCAAAGTGAAAATATTGTCCTATGCAATGGCCTGCTTACTCTCCCGACCTAAATCCCATTGAACATGCCTGGGATGCTCGTTTTTCCCAAAGAACCATCCCTCTCCGAACAGTGTAAGAGCTCAAAATGGCCTTGAGAGAGGAGTGGGACAATATCCCCCAAGAACTCCTCGATAGTTTAGTGGAGAGCATGGAGAACAGATGCAAAATGTGCTTCAGTGTCCGTGGTCATCACACATCTTACTAAGGTACTCATGCCTGCATCATTCTGACCTGAAGATCAATTTTGTGGTGATGTCTGGAAATCATCCAAGGAGCATCTTTTTTTATATTTAAGTTTTTAATTCTTAGATGTGCCTATATTTGCACCATTTTGCACTATAATAAATGCACATATGTACTTAGTTCCATTTCTTCAATCATTGTATATACTTAATTATTCCGAAAACCGTAACTGTGCCTTAGCAATTGTCAAGCAGTGTATATGTAAAGATATTTTGGTATCTAATTTAATATAAATTAATTTCCTAACTTTTTGCCTAATTAGCCGGAAATCCCATGTTATATAAGGCTAGTGATCATTTGTTTCGTCCCTTCCTTACTTCTGCTTTTGTGCCGAACTGTTCTGGACGTGCCTTGTCCGCGTTACTGCTCGTAAATAATTTTGCCTTCCCGGGAGGGATTTTAAAGAGAATTACAAAATCCAAAGCGTTGTCTTTGTCTTCAAACCTGCCTCCTACTTTTCAGAAATATGCTTATATATCTTAATATATATAAATTACGTGTCACGTTGTTTGTCCGCGATGGACTCCTAAACTACTTAACCGATTTTAATCAAATTTGCACACCGTGTGCACTTTGATCTAACTTAAAAGATAAGATAGCCCTTTTTTGAATTTTTAATTAGAATTTTAATTATTAATTAAAAACTAACTTTCCCGCCAAAAAAATCTTTTCATTTTCCCCACCGCCAAATGAGTGTGGCTTCAGTTTTTTTTTCCCAACAGTCATGAGGCTAGGCTTAAGATTTTTCGGATGATTAGTTGAAACGATTCTATTTATTTTCTTAATGTTTGATGCATTTAAAATTAAACATTGTTAATGAATCGATCTTTCAGATTCATTCTTAAGTACTTTTGAATTAAAATAAAACAGAATAAAGGAAATTAAAAATTTCTAATCTGCATAGCGTTACCCCAACTGGCGTAGAAAAACTCATGCATTTGCCTTACCGTAACTGGCGTTGAAAATTCACGCATGCGCATTGTGTTCTGATTGTTGACATGGCACCCATTATCAACGGATGATTTAAATTATTTTTAGGTTAGTTGCATGTTTTTGTAATTAAATTGTATTTATGTTAGTTATATATTTTTTGTATACGCTTATAGTTTTAAGTACATCGTTTTTTTTTAACCTGTTTTCAACCGATTATTTTAAAAGATTCGTTTTATTTTCTTAGTGTTTGATGCATTTAAAATTAAACATTGTTAATTAATCGTTCTGGTCATAATGAATCTGAGAATATTTTGTTGACAAATTCTTGAAATATTACATAAATTAGGAAAGATATTCTTTAGTGCCCATAAAGTTTAAACGCTCAGTGACTGTTTTCAGTAATCATATTACAAAAAAATACTTTGTTTCAGCAAAAAATATTATTATATTAATTGCAGATTAATCCTTTCCTCTTTAATTTATAGTATAAATTCTACGGGAACTAACAGAAAATTAGAAACATACATATTACGTTATGACTGAAGGCGTTTATAATATTATGAGAGAATTATATGACTATCAAAATTTGAAGTTTTAAAATATTTTGATGAAGAAGCTATTAAAGAAGGAATTGCATAAAATATTTAATTATTAAAATTTTAACGAACATTAAGATTGGTGAACCGGCTGGTCGCCAAAGGCGGCTAGTATATATATATATATCCTTTAATAAATGACTTAAATTTTTTTTAAATTCAAAACATTTACAGTAAAATTTTACAAATAATTTCGATGTCAGGAAGGAGGATTTTTGACACTTATTATAATAGTAAAATAATTTTCATTTCACAAAATATAATTAAAAGTATTCAAATTTTCAGAAAATTATATAAAAAAAAGTAAGAACTATTTCAAATAAAGCGCAGGAACTTAAATTTATCGTTAGAAATGCTTGCAAACTGGTACTTGAAAATTAGCGAGATCGATTGTTAAAATTGGAAGCTCCGGTAACTTTTGATTTTGTGATATCTCACGAAACTTTAAGGGGTTGTAGTAAGTTGCGGATGAGGACAGGCAACCATTGATGACGTAATTGGAGGGTCAAGACCTGCACATATAAATAATTTTTTTTCGAAATCGATATATTGATATTACGCCTTGAGATCTCTGCAGACGATTTTCCCCATAAAAACTATACAATAAAGTAGTGTTTTCAAAACTTCTAGCAAAACTGGAAGATCGATGAAGGTATTCAATCGCTGATGACATATCTTGAAGTCATAAGCTTCCTGTCCAGCTTTCCCGCCTGTCAGGAAATGAATCGCCAAACACCTCACCAAGATTGGCACGATCGATTCAGTAAAATTCATGCCAAAAGTGAATATTTAGTAACTATTGCATGCCAGTGCCTCGTATAGGCGTTCTCTGGCTGTAAGTTCCTTAGAGAGTATGCAAGAAAGTTTGGGGAAGAACCACTTCCACTGTTGTTTTGTCATATATGAAGCTTAAGAAAAGTATTTTAGACCTCCATAAGTTCGAGAAACACATTTTTGTCAGAAGTATCTGTCTGCGATAAAGATGTTAAAAGAAGTTAAGACTAGACGGATGAAATCTGGTGAACAGTTTTAATACCAATTATGTAGGTTTAAAATGAATAAAATCCTTTCAGAGGAAATCTGCCTGTATATAAGTTGATACAATTACAAACCAAAGCAGGTTAAATCATTAAAATTCGTTGCATCTATTTAACATCTTACAGAGCAGACGCCCTTCAAAATGTGAGCTAAATTCAATAAGGGATTGATCGTCTGTCTGTCTGTACTTTCAGAAGCATGCGGACGCGATAGCTCGAAAACGCAATGAGTGAAATATATCAAGTTTAGTACATGATTTTGTGACTACAAGTGCAGTTTTATGTCAAAATTTTTGTTTCAATTGGTTGAGAAAAATGTATTTAAAACATACATTCAATTTTCGGATGCTTTTGACCTCATGCCAGGAATGAATCGCCAAAAAAACTCGCCAAGGGTGGCACGATAGATTCAGTAAAATGATACATTCCCGCCTGTGGTTAATATTTCCTAACTACATAATTCCATTATAATTAGGGATTGCAATACCGGACCAAAATTTCAATACCGGTATTCGGTATTTTTTAGATCTTAATACCGGGATACCGGTTTTAATCCCGGTATTAGAAATTTTAGAAAAAGAAAGAAAACACAGGTGTTTCTTTTTTTTATTTGCAAGTTTTATTAGAAAGGGTAAATATCACAAAAATAATTTATTACTTATAAATTATAACAGTATATAAAGAATCACAAAAAACGTAAAGGAACAACTTATTTATTTAAATCACAAAGAATTGTAAATATCACTATTCAGTCTGTGGTACTAATCCAAATTTTTGAAATGTGATCTTAAAAAAACATAATGCATCAATTGTACTGTCATTAAGCCTGAAAAGTAATTTTGTGCAAAAATTACTAGCTGTCGAAAACGCTGTTTTGGCATCTACAATAGTTAGTGGTACTGTTAGCAATGCGCGATATACTTTTTCCATGTATTTACCTCTAAATCCCTTATCTTCAAATAAATCGATTTCTTATCGGATGGTTTTGGATATAACTGATTTCTGTATTGTATTTTGGTTCGTTGAAATTTTCTTATTTATTGCTAATTCTAATTTTTGTTCAAGAGACAATTCCTTTTCACTATCGACATGAGTATCATCATAATCTTCCATAACTGAACCGAATTCTTTTGAATGTGGATAGGTTTGTGGGTAAAAAATGTTAAGAAAATTTATTATAAACTGATTTGAATTGGTTATTTTCTTTTCTTCTTTTTCATTTTCATTTTTAAAATCATTATAATTATGTAAATACCATAAGACATTTTCTATTTCGATATGCCTTTCTTCTGTGCGATTTTTCAATGTAATATATAATCTTAAGATAGTGATGAGTGCTGTTAGGAGTAAACGGTTCCAACGTGTTTTAAAATCTAATATTAACATATATTCTATTTTATTTTCAGTTAGTATGTATTTTAGTAATATGTCATCTTTTATAGGGGAACGTTTAAATATCTTAACAATTTTTTGAACTTTATTAATTATAGGAAGCAATTTTTGATGGTTAATATTTCATCCTCATTAGCAATATCTTCTTCAACACTTACATTGTCATTATCTTCATTGTCAATATCACTCTCACTCTTACTCTCTTCAAAGTTGGAATCCGAAATTTCTATATCCACAGTATTTGGATTCTTCTTTTCTTTATTTTTTTGGTACAATACATCTATTACTCCTAACTGAATTCCATGTGCATAGCACAATTGCTGATTTGCACCCATCAACTTTCCAACTTTTTTCATAACTGTTGCTCCATCAGTCATTATGGATACAATTTATTCTTTCAGGGATAATTCATGTTTCTCTAATTTAGATTAAAGCAATTAATGAAGGCATTAATTAGTTAACTAATTTCGCCCTTTAGGGATACATAAAAACAAAAACGTATACTATTTTGCTATGTTGGTGATCCCTGAACATATAGTGAAGACAATTTTAAAAATGTCTAGTAAATACCGAAAAACCGGTATTTAAACTTGTGAATACCGGTATTACAAAATTGTACAAATGGCTCAAAATACCGGTATTCGGTATTCCGGTATTGCAATCCCTAATTATAATGAGTCATCACATTGAAGGCAGAAGCAGATTCGCCGTGCGCTTTATTTTGAATTATTTCGTTTTCGTTTGCCTTTGCCATATAAGGCATTCTATAATATAATATCTTTATATTAAAATATTTTGGGGGAGATTACTGGTTTGCTTACATTTTTGCGTTTGTTCCCATCTGCCTAGGTCTTTGGATTTCGGAATTATCTTCTCCATAAACCACTCCTTATTTATCTATTTAAAAATTAATAAATAAAATTAAAATTTCTTATGTTGTTGTGGCTATGCATACAGTGCTAGTGCAAAGGATTAGAGTCCTCCAAATAATGCCTTGGTGACAAGATCTGCAAGTTCTGGAGCCTATGAAGGATTTCGATTGGGGGTGCTCCAAGTTAAAAGAGGGAACCTATAATGGCCTGGCAGTCAAAAAAATGATCTGGAGTTAGTTCCGAATGGGGACAGTACTTGCAGATGGGATAGGAGTTTTTAGTGGTTCGTGAGATCTTCATGCCTTTAAAATGTCCAGTACGTAGCCTAGCTATTGTAGAGGAAAGGTTTCTTGGGCAGTTCAGATCGGGGATTGTTGCCTTGCTAAGATGCTGGTTGTAGATCCTTCGCCTGGTGGCAGCATTCGCATCTGCACAGGTGACTACTCGAGGTGGGTCTTCGTCGCGTGCTTCCTTTGCAAGGGCATCTGCACATTCATTCCCCTTGATTCCAACATGAGCTGGGATCCACTGGAGAGTGCAAGGTATATTTAGTAAATGGAGAAGGGTATTAATTTCTTGCGTTATGGTTGTTTTACCGTTATTTATAGCTTCGAGTGCTGATTTTGAGTCTGAGAAAATCAATTTCTTTTATTGAGTCATTTAGAGAAATACAGCGAAAATTTTTACATAATATGCCGAAATTTTTTTATGTATACATAAAATGCCAATAAAATAATATGACCTTAAAGAGACCAAGAAGAAATTCATATTTTAACTTTTCTTTGTGTTGCTATTATTTTGAATTTATTATTCATCGCATGTTATAGAATTTTCAATGAGACGTCTATCAAAGGCAAACTTCCTATTTAAAAGAAATTTACATTTTACTTCCTTAGCTAAATAGTGACCATTTCTTTTACAGCTTTGTTTTACAAATCGCTATGTTTCAACTAACATACGTCACATAACTAACATATGCCATAGATTTTGAAAAAAAGCCATTGATATTTTTTTTATTTTTTTAAGTAATACAAGAAATAAGAAAGTAATCATAAATTCTCTGATATTTTATTATCATCAAAGAAACGTTTTAATCAATTACTGTAAAAATAGTTTGTTTAGTTGGCTTTCTACCAAGGTATTTTGATCATTTTTCCTTAAAGGAATAATTTCTTTTCCTTCGAAATCTTCCTGTCATATGAGAACATGGTGTTGTTTTGTTTTGAGGTATTTGAAGCCTCAAAATGCATGGGCTGAAAACTGGCGATTTATCGCTTTTAAAGCATCATTTTTTTTTCGCATTTAGGGTTATTAGAAAAAAGATAAAGGAACACATTTGGCGACTTATCGCCAACAAAATGTTACAACTTGATGGGAATGCCCGCCAGATCCCCGATTCTCCTGCCCAGCCAATAGTGCAGGATCGTCAGAAGTTATCGCCCAAAGCAGCACAGAGAAGAAAATTGGGAATAAGCACGCAACAGCGAGAGGAGATATCGAAAATTATTATTATTATTATTTTTTTTTTTAATTTTCGATTTTTGTTGCTGCCAAAAGTTTTTATTGCTGGAAATTTAGAGATGGTGGGAAAGAGAAAGAAACATCCCTTTTCTAAAATTTGACGACTGTCTAGTACAATAATCACATGAACATTCCAAACCAGTTTAGACAGGATTTTCGAAAAAAAAAATCTGAATTTGAGATAAAGTTTTGGAGCTCGAATGATTATAACTTGGGGGAAAAACCCATCGTTTTTCTAAATATCGAGATCATTATCTGATAGTCTCGTGATCATTTCAAACCGGTGTAAACTTCTTAATGACTTAAATTAATTAAGACAAACGATGACATAAAAATACTAATGTTCTCACATGATAACTTAAAATTTTGCGATAGCAGATTTCAATCATATATATATATAATATTATTTATCTTAATCTTCCTGTTCTTTAAGAAAATTAAAGGAAATCTATGCTTCGAATTAAATTGAACCGTATATGTTTCAAATAAATGATAAATAAAAATTCAGTTTATTGGCACAAAATGTGTCGCTTTTCCAGCAATTAAATTTGAAACAACGAAGTAATAATGAACAATTTTTTCGACCTTTTATCCTCTTTTGCCCGTGAAACTTTCAAAACAATTTCCATGCCATCACATGACGGAAATTTGCCAGGAAGTGTACTCCAAAGCGAACGCAACATTTTTTGGCAGTTCTGTCAGCACGTGACCACTCAACCCAGCAGGTGCTTTTACGGAAGCAGGAGAAAAACAAAACATCGGATAGCATCAGCGATGAAGCTAATGGATAAACAAAACTTCCGGTATCATAACAACAATAAGTTTTTATCTAGACCCCCCTCTGTTTATTAAAAGATATCGCCAGTCTTTCCTGTTCGGTTGCTTAATGAAGATATCTACCGGGAGATAGGTTCTTCTTCGCCATCTTTTTTATTGGCGAGATGCCAATATTCGCTCGAGACTAGATTGAATTTCTGGGAAAATATTTGGAGGGATTTCCGGATATAAAGTATCTGACACATAAACCAATATATCTATCAGGAAGTAGACCACCTGTTAAAGAGAACTGGAGTTTACTTATATGTAAAGATTGTATTTCCAGTGCCCCCTTGATTATGTGAGCTTCATTTCATAGATATTTTATTTACTTTTAAATATTATACTACGCAATATCATTTCAGAATTTATTTTCCTGATATTTCTTTCAGTTTCTAAAATTTTAGTAAATTTAATCATTTCAGATATTCATTGAGCAATTTCTGATTTGATGAAACAATTACGCAAAAATGGATATCTGAACGCCATTTATTAACAACCGAAACCACTTTGACCTGTTTTTGTTTCCTTGTGTATGAAGTATAAAATAATTGAAACAATAAAAAAATCAAAACAGAGATTTTGACGAATTTTTAAGCTTGGGACATTGCGTCCAGACATCTATTTTTGAAATTATGTCTGACACTATCACGATAATTGTAGATTTCTATCTCATTTTAGAAGAAATCCCAAGACAGACAGTTTGGGTATCTGGTTGTTTAAATTATTGAAATTGCAGTTCCATATATCGAGTTGGAAATATGAAATTTCAGAATATTCGAATGACAGTTCCATATACCAAGAATTAAAATATTCAAAGTGAAAATATATATTTGCCTTCCAAAGTAAGAAAAATATGTTAATGGCTGTTAATGAGCATATTTTTTCAACATCAATTCACTTTTTTCTTTAAAAGATAAAGATTTTTCACTATTCCTAATAATATATTTTTATTAATTTGGGACAAAGAGAATAATGGAGATCTTACACAAATTATTAGATACAAAAAATATGCAGCTTTAGCCTTTTTTATTCTCCTTCTTCTTCTTACGGACGCATTTCTTAAATCAAATTTTAATACCTGCACTTTTTTTTATTAATTCATACTTTTACCTTGTGCTGTTATTACTTTCTGCATCAACAGACCATGATACATTTAATAGCGACATTTATTATTTTTATGTGTGTCTTTAACGTGAGTAAATATCAAGGTTTCCAAATTCATACTTTGTTTTACTTCAAATATTGACATTCACTTCGTTTAAGGAACGCTTATTTTAAAAATAAATATTTATTTTTAAAGAAAATTAAATAATTGTTTTATAAGCATTTAGTATCAGTAATCCAATGCAAAATAAGAGATTAAAATATAATTGCTATAATCAAAAAATATATAATAATAATTTGAAAATTAAAAAAAAATTATTTAATGTTACTGTACGTATGAAAGAAACAAGTATACATTTTATTTGTTATTAATTTTTATTTAAATGTAAAGAAAAAATTTATAAGAAATTAAAACGAAATGAATACATATTACATTGAATACTTTCTATTCTATTACTTATGGTTCTTAAAACTATCCATCGTTTGAGAAAGAAGAAAATTGAATTTGAAATATGTTACCGCTTAATGACAAAGCATTGTCTGAATTAGCATTAAATACTTCGATCAATTACTTTTTTAAATTTAACAACGTTTGTCATTATTAATTTTCATAACTATATTCGAAAAAATCTTTATTTCCTTCCCTTGTCATAAATATGTTTTGAATTCTTATTATAATGCAGAAGTTTAATTGAAAATTTATTTAAAAACATAGAATGTATAACCTTTAGTTTGCAAAGATTTAAGATTTGCTGCAAATATTGTATACTAGCCGCCTTTGGCGACCAGCTGGTTCGCCAATCTTAATGTTCATTTAAATTTTAATAATTAAATATTTTATGTAATTCCTACTTTAATAGATTCTTCATCAAAATATTTTAAAACTTCAAATTTTGATAGTCATATAATTCACTCATAATATTTTAAAGGCCTTCAGTCATAACGCAATCTGTATCTCTCTCATTTTCTGTTAGCTCCCGTAGAATTTATGCTTTAAATTAAAGTGGAAAGAATGAATCTGCAATTAATATAATAATATTTTTTACTGAAACAAAGCATTTTTTTTTTTTGTAATATGATTACTGATAACAGAGTCATTGAGCATTTCAACTTTATGGGCACAAAAGAATATCTTCCTTAATTTATGTAATATCTCAAAAACTATTCAACAACATTTTCTCAGATTCATCATGAACAGATCGATTCATTAACAATGTTTCATTTTAAATGTATCAAACACTAAGAAAATAAAACGAATCGTTTAAAATAATCGGTCGAAAACAAGTTTAAAAAAACTACTTAAAAAACGATGTACATAAAACTATAAGCATATACAAAAAATATATAACTGACATAAATATAATTTACTTACAAAAGCATGCAACTAACCTAAAAATAATTTAAATCATCCGTTGATAATGGTTGTCCTCGCAACAATCAGAACACAATGCGCATGCGTGAATTTTCTTCGCCAGTTACGGTAACGCAAATGCGTGAATTTTTCTAGGCCAGTTGGGGTAACGCTTGCAGATTATGTTATACATTTTTAATTTCCTTTATTCTGTGTTATTTTAATTCAAAAGTGCTTCAGAATGAATCTGAAAGATTG
Source organism: Argiope bruennichi (assembly GCF_947563725.1). Taxonomy (NCBI): domain Eukaryota; kingdom Metazoa; phylum Arthropoda; class Arachnida; order Araneae; family Araneidae; genus Argiope; species Argiope bruennichi. The sequence goes on from NC_079161.1 coordinate 13,732,069, forward strand.
ATTCATTAACAATGTTTAGTTTTAAATGCATCAAACATTAAAAAAATAAACAGAATCGTTTGAAATAATCGGCCGAAAAATGTTAACCCTAGCCTCATTACTGAGTAAACACTAAGAAAGACACTCATTATGAGTAAGGCTTCAGAAAAAAAACTGAAGCCTTACTCATTTGGCGGTGCGAAAAATGGAAAGCTTTTTTGGCGGGAAAGTTAGTTTTTAATTAATAATTAAAATTCTAATTAAAAATTCAAAAAAGGGGACCCCAGGTGCACATTCCTGACCTCTAATGTATACATGTACCAAATCTGGTAGCTGTAGGTCAAATGGCCTGGCCTGTAGAACGCCAACACACACACATTGAGCTTTATATAAGTATAGATAGCACCACAAAATTTAACCGTTCCTAATAAAATGTTATAATCCATTTTTGTCACTTGATTCAGATGTTTTTTTTTATTATTATATTATCTTGAAATCTTTCCATTTAAATACTCGTAACTCCCTTCATTTGAACTATCTTTCAGAGTTCATGTTTACTTTACTGTATCGAAATATACCTATAGAAATCTGAATGCCAGATTTTGGAGATTCCCCTCCTTCAGACCTCTGAGTCCAAAAAATTCATTCTTGGAATTGTTTAAAATGTTTATTTATCAATATTGTTACGAATCTGTGATGCGGCTTTCCAGCATAGTTGGTTCCATAGGAGGTCCCAGAACTTGGCGACCATTTGGCGACTTTGGCGCCAAAATAGATTATACCCGAAACATCGAGAATTTTCCCGATCCGTCAAGTAGGAACGGAGATACGCCTCGCACTTTCCTGATGGGTTGATAGGCGTCTAGCCCCGCCTCCTGAGACCTATAAAAGGAGCTGCAGCTGCCGGGGAGTAGTGGTGAATTGGGTTGCGAACCAGTGGAGTCGAAGAGTAGTCGGAAGCGAAAGAGTAGTCGTCGTGGTGAACCAGATCGGAGTCGTAGTGGTGAACCGGTGATGAATTGAGTCGTGAACCGAACGGTGAATTGAGTTGTGGACCAGTGGAGTCGGAACCGACGGTAAGGAACTGGCCTTCCAGAGATAAGCGGAGTAGCGGCGGAGTGAAGCTAGTGCTGAACTAAGCTATGTGCTACTGTCTGCAGTAGAGTCTGTTGTATGCTGCACGTCTCGGCTGAAGATAACCGTCTTCTGTGCTGTATATAGTTGTCTTCTTTGTGCTGTCCAGTGTGTCTTCGTGTAAATAAACGACGTTGTTTTATTTTCTACTGCCGCCTGGTGATTGAGTGTTCTCCACACCATATAACATCCACTATCCAAACGAACCCGGGGAAATTTCGTAACAATATGATAACTGAAAGCTGCTTTAGCTGGATGCATGAAATGTGGTATGCAGTCTTAACATCAAATTTATAATTGTCTTAGCATCAAATGTTAAAATGAAATTTTGAATGAAAACTGTTTGGCTGAGTACAAGTGAATATGATAATTACAAAACTTAAAATGTTAAATGGGGAAAACTTTGAAACACATTTTAGCAGATAGAATGTAGTTATATATTGTCCTGCATAGCATTTTTACTACTTGTGCACAAAATTATTGATTCGTACTCTTAAAATTAAATACTAAAAGGAAGTCGTATATTACCATGCAAGTTCCATTTCCTGCAAATGTTCACATTCTTTAGTGAATGTCGGAATGCATTAAGCAATCGGTAAAAAAACCGAATATTTGCTAATTATAATTATTTCTCATTTAGTCGGATAAATATCAAAATTCAACCTATACATTAATGGTGAATATTTTTTTAATGTTAGAGAAAAATGCAATTCTTAAAACCATTTTATTTTTTATTGTTAGAACGTGTTAGGATGAATGTTAAATTAGGAAGAAACTTAAGTAACAGTGCTAACTGTTAAACCTAAAGCGAAAAGTATATTTCAAATAAGAAAAGAAAATAATACCAAAAATAAATTTAAATAGAAATCATGCGACTAACGTTATACAATTTTTTCCCCGCAATAATTCAAACAGTTATAACGCTTTGAATTGCATAACACTCCAGTATTGTTACAACTGCATTGGGTCGAGAAACACTTCCTTTTCCCATAATAGCGCTCATAGTACTACTCGAATTTGTTACATAGAATTTAATTTTGGATATAAATTACATTGCATATCGTTAATTACTTAATTTCAATGAAAGTTTATTGTTAGTTTGATTTTAGTCTCTTATTTTGAATGCACAGTTGGTTTTCGGTTTAAAAGTTTATTAGTATATGCAGTTATTTAAGTTTTCTCCTATTTTGACATACATCAGAAAATATTCTAATACTAAAATATTAGTAAGTTATTCAAGTTTAGTAATAAGGACGACTTTTGCGCCACATATATTAGTTATATAACTTTAACTGTCAAAATTTTATCTCAACCATTTTAAAGAATTTAACTGTATAAAAACTATTTTTGAACCTGTTTAAATTTCTAAAATTAGTATTTCAGAAATATCAGTTTTATTACCATAGAGTTTTTCTTAATATTAAATAAATTTAAAATTTTTATGTGATTTCTTTGTTTGACATACTGATTTCTACATCCACATTGTGACAACGTTAAAAACATTTTTCAAAACGTCTTTATAACGATAATAAACAATAAGATAAGAACAATATAAAAACAGACTAATCAAACATAAAATATTCTCCTGCTAAAGTGCTTTGTATTAAAGTCTCAAATCTCTCTCTCTTTTTCTCCTTTGCTGTAGAGTTATGAAATAATGACAGAGACTATAAAAAAAAATCTAAGAAATTCAAGACTGCAGAATGGAAGACGATCGTTGTTTTCACTAAACCATATATATATATATATATATATATATATATATATATATATATATATATATATATATATATATATATATATATATATATATATACTGTTACAAATCTGTAATTTTGCTATCCGGCACGGCGTGCTGAGCTTAGTGACCATTTGGCGAGTTGGCGATGAATTTGGCGAGTTTGGAGACTGAATGGATAACACCAGAAAGTTCGAGAAGTTTCATGATCCATCCAGTAATAACAGAGATACACCCAGGTACGCCCTGATTGGTCTGAAGTTTCTAGTCCCGCCTCCCGGAGCTATAAAAGACAGACCTCTGAAGCTGGAGAAGGAGTGTGTGTATCGGCGGAAATTGTGTGTGTGAGAGTGGTCGTAGTCGCCGACGAGTAAAAAGACTAGAGGATTAGCAAGCAAGCAAGTTGCTGAACTATTAGAGATTAAATGCATTACGATTGATCAACGGTATTTTGCTGTATAGAAAAATTTTCGTAACAATACATATAATATACTGACAAAACTTACGCCAAAATGACTCAAAGTATCATGCCCTGCAGTGTTTCTCACTAAGCCGAGGAAATATGGCAAAAAATGTCAAATATAGATAAGGATGCCTACACTCTATAATACTTCATCTCACGTTTTCAAAATATTTGTTGTCCTTAGAAAGAAGTATAAAATTAAAAATGTTAGCTATTTTTTTATTATTTTTTTCTCATATACGAAGCATACAAAGTGGTTGTAAATATTGTTATGGAACCTCAACACTACTAGTAAGTCCGTAAATTCACCGGGTTCACTTGTAGTGGGTATGTGGTGTGAAAACAATCAGCAGACCACAATAACGAACGACGACGACGTTTATTAAACACGAAGACGTCGAATACACAGACGACAAATATGCAGGACAGCACACAGCAGCACACTACAGAAACAGTAGCCCACATGTAGTAATCAACCACAGTTGCAATCAAAACGCGGCCAGACAGAATTCAGTAGGAGAGGGGATCTTCAGAGCTTCGTTCTAAGGTCTCTCCAAACGGCTGAAATTCTCCACTGTTTCCTCGCTTTAACTTTATCCAACTGCCGACTGACTACTACACGACTGGCTACTCCTTACAAGACTCGATGTGGCTTCCACAATAAACACCACAACTCGGCACACAGTTCAGTTCAGCACTCGCTTGAGCTCCACACAATGCTGGATTATTCCGCCGTTGCTTCGTTATACTCTCGACGACTCCTTTCAAGACTACAACTCCGACGATTCATTGCAGCTTGAGATTGAAGCCCTTTTATAGTTCTCGGGAGGTGGGCCGAGAAACTTCTGGGCCAATCAGGCGTATCTCAGTTCCTAATGGATGGACTGTTAAAATTCTCGAAGTTTCAAGCATTATCTATTTTGTCACCAAATTCATCACCAAATCCTCGCCAAGTTTGTCGCCAAGCTCTGGGATTACTTGCTCGGCACCTGAGCAGCATCCAATGCAGATGATTGTAAATCTGTCTTTCCAGTGATAGAACTAACCGTGCTGGGAAGCAACATTGCATGTTTGTAACAATAATGTAATCGTCAAAAAAATTCGAATTCGAGTTTATCTAAGTATCAGTCTTCCCTCAGACCGAAAAATATATTTTCTAATCACATCTGTGAGCACTAAAAATAAAAAAATTCTTTGAGCTAAAAGTATGAAATTTGATTTATATGGTATGTTTCCCCAACAAATTTGTAATCAAATTTAAGAAAATCTATGTACATAAAGTCTGTATTTCCGAACAAGTGACTACGATAGCTAAATAAGCAAGGGTGATGTTTCCACAACTTCCTTGCAGGCGGTCTAATAAATGTGTAATCCAAATGTATACCCAGAGATATAATTTCGTTTGAGAGTTTTATGCCTAGTATTATACACCGAACGACTTCTTATAACTATTCGTAACGACTATAAATCAGAATACGCCAATTTTTGACAGATTTTCCACGATCGATTGAAGTCAAAATTTGAACTACAATTTTAATAATAAGATAACATACAAAATTTCTTTTATTTAAATCATTGTGTTCAGGATACAGGATAAATGACAAATCGACAGGCAGTCAACCCGTGAACAGATTTGGTTCAAAATTAGCTATGGAATTACTCTTTGCATGATAAAACTATCTATCAAATTTTATCTATTTTGCTGTTAACGTTTTGTAGTTATTAAGTTTATTTATATTCAGAAAGACTTTCTCTAATTGGATTTCATTCAAATTTTGATAGAATTCTACAAATTTAGTGTAAATATCACATACCATATTTCATCCATCTAGCTCAAAAAGTTTTTGAGTTATATTCACAGACTGACAGACATAATTCCAAAAATGTATTTTTCCAAATCAAGAAAGTTTCTCAAAATTCATTCAAATCTCGATCTTGTCGTCAATAACAATACTTTCTCTTTATGTACTTTATCTATACTTATAATAAAGCTCAATGTGTGTGTGTGTGTGTGTGTTGGCGCTCTACAGGCCAGGTCATTTGACATACAGTTTTAAATTTGGTACATGTATACCTTAGAGGTCGGGAATGTGCACCTGGGGTCCCTTTTTTGAAATTTTAATTAGAATTTTAATTATTAATTAAAAACTAATTTTCCCGTCAAAAAATCTTCCATTTTCCACACCGCCAACTTTTCCGCCAAAAAAAAATCTTCCATGTTCCCCACCGCCAAATGAGTAAGGCTTCAGTTTCTTTTTTCTCCCAACAGTAATGAGGCTAGGGTTAATATTTTTCGGCGGATTATTTTAAACGATTCTGTTTATTTTCTTAATTTTTTATGCATTTAAAATGAAACATTGTTAATTAATCCATGTTTCAGATTCATTCTGAAATACTTTTGAATTAAAATAACACAGAATAAAGGAAATTAAAAATGTATAATCTGCATAGCGTTACCCCAACTGGCGTAGAAAAATTCACGCATTTGCGTTACCTAACTGGCGAAGAAAACTCACGCATGCACATTGTTCTGACTGTTGTCATGACAACCACTTTCAACGGATGATTTAAATTATTTTTAGGTTAGTTGCATGTAAGTAAATTGTATTTATGTCAGTTATATATTTTTTGTATATGCTTATAGTTTTAAGTACATCGTTTTTTAAGTAGTTTTTATAAACCTGTTTTCGACCGATTATTTTAAACGATTCATTTTATTATTTTAGTGTTTGATGCATTTAAAATGAAACATTGTTCATTAATCGATCTGTTCATGATGAATCTGAGAAAATGTTGTTGACAAATTCTTGAGATAGTACATAAATTAAGAAAGATATTCTTTAGTGCCCATAAAGTTTAAACGCTCAGTGACTCTATTATCAGTAATCATATTATTAAAAACAAAGCTTTGTTTCAGTAAAAAATATTATTATATTAATTGCAAATGAATCATTTACACTTTAATTTAAAGCATAAATTCTACGAGGGGTAACAGAAAATGAGAGAGATACATATCACGTTATGACTGAAGACCTTTATAATATTATGAGTGAATTATATGACTATCAAAATTTGAAGTTTTAAAATATTTTGCTGAAGAATCTATTAAAGTTGGAATTGCATAAAATATTTAATTATTAAAATTTTAACGAACATTAAGATTGGCGAACCGGCTGGTCGCCAAAGGCGGCTAGTATACGATAAAGTAAAAAAGTAAAACGTTTGTTATGTTTGATGTAGAGATTTAACATCAAAAATGTGGGTCATTACCAAATTTTGAATTCAGATCCTTTAAATGGCTTATGGTATGTCGGTCTGTATACTCGTATGTATATGAAAGCGAAAATTCAAAAATTCAATCTCTTTGATAAATGAAATGTGTCACTTATAGATAAATGAGTGAAATATGTGACAGATCTCATTTGACTGAAGAAGATATATTATTAAATTTTTAATTTATTATTGTTATATCGGTATGACATAAATTGAAAATAAGTAAAAATCCTTTAAAATTATATTACTATACAAAAGGTATTTTTAGCAATGATCGAGATACTGAATGCATATTAATAAATTAAAAACACGAATTACTCTTTAAAATATAAATATGACTGACATCTTTTTTTTTAAACATTCTTTCTCAATTTAATTGGACGCTACATGTAAATTTGTTCGTGTGCGATAATAAATTAAACAGTTTTTCTATTTATATTCCATTTTTCAATTTTCTCGATATTTTTCTTTCCAAAACTTGGAATGGTATCAGTTTGCAGTGAATTAAATATGTGTCAAGGTTGAATTTTTCATAGAAAAATAGTTAACATCAAAAAAAATTTTAGATGCCAACATCAGTCAATTATGTGTTTTGAAGAAATTTAAAAGGAGGCATATGTTACAGCTAACAAGCATAAATTCAAAAGAAATTGGGAAAAATTGTTTTACTTTAGTTATTTCTTTCTTTAATATTTTATTGATTTTAGAAAAGAGTTGCTTATTTCATTAATTACAAAGATAGAAATTTTTGAAATGCAAACAATTTACATATAAGTTTTTCAAAATGAAATATTTAAAAATTAATTTCATTCATCTTTATAAACTATAAATATCAAAAAAATTATGATCACAAGTTTTATTTTGAAAAGTTCACTGCATTTATTGTTACAGACTGTATCAAAAACAAATTTGAAGTAAGCATTTATTTTTATTTATAATTAATTCGTATAAAATCTTAAATAATTGCGCAATTAAAACTTAGCTTGTTTCTATTTAAAACAATATTTTTCAAATAAATTGCTATTATTTGCTTAACGTCTAAAGGAAGCAATAGTGAAAGTACTTTGCAGTTTTCATATATCTGACACCACTGCTCTTTTCCCTAATATGAGCAAATAAATGGCTGCATAAAAATAAATTATCATTCTTAAAATTTTAAGATTCTCTTTCTTTATCTAGTGCAACAAATTTGTTACAGAATTACTAAACAAACATTATAAAACAGTTTAGAAATTAAACGAAAAAATTGGTTTAACTAATTATTTTCCGCTTTAGACTAACATTTTAAGAGATACGAAAGGGAATATCGGGCTGCTAAGCAAAATAAACAGGTGTACGGTTTCTAAAATTACTTATATGTCAAAATTAGAACTTTTAAAACATTAGGTATATAACTTTGCTTCCGCTGTTCATTTTTTTTATGAAACTTTTGGCTTTATTCTTTAAAAGTGATTATCTATACATGATTCAAAGTACCTTTCGCTGCTACCTACTATTTTTCGCCCCTCTTTTGGCACTTGTCTGGTAACATCTCGAAAAACATGAGGCATCTTTAGAGGCGATACACTAACCGATCCATTTTTAGACTCATTAATAAGAGCGGAAATGTTAAACAATCGGGTGATTTGCAACCAATCAAAATAAATGGGAATCGGAAGGAGCAAGGTCTGGAAAGTAAGACAGTTGAGGTAAGATCTCTCCTTTTAACGTTTCTAAATATGTCTTGTCCGGTTTTGAGACCTGTACTCGAATATTGCCATCCTGGAGGATATTTTTGCCGTGTCTGTCTTGGTATTATAACCTTCAATGCTTGACTCAAACGCAGCACTTGCGTTTCATACGATCCCAACTGATTGTTTTAACCCGTTTAAACAGCTCATAATCTCTTAAATGGTTCCACCAAATGAAGAGCCTTGCTACCATAAATATTCGATACGAAATGTTGACCAAACGACATGTTCTGTCACCTGAAGCAGACTCACCATAAATATTTGAAAGCATTCCATGCGCCTTAGCTGCAGTTTTGTACAAATAGAATGAGGCCGGGGTGGCCTGGTGGTAAGGTCTCAGCTCGTGAGCCACAGGGTTTCAGGTTTGGGACCCGATTCCACCGAAGAACCGTCGTGTAAGCGGGTCTGGTGCACGTTAAATCATTTGAGGCCAAATGTCCTCCCGCTGGCGTGGTGTGGCAGTTTGAACAGGGGTGTTGACCTAGTCATCTGATCACGGTTCAGAATTACAAGCCCTGGTGTTGTTTCAAAACGCAACTAACAAAACTAAATTAAATCTACAAATTAAAAGGGGGTGGGAATCGAAACGTCCCACAAATGGCGAAGATTTGTCTCAGAAAAATTTGCTCGGGAATAAATTTAGGATGCAAACGCAAATTCATTAATGTGTTGCTGTCGTTCTGAGGACAGACGACCAAGAGTAATGTGTTGCTGTCGTTCTGAGGACAGACGACCAAGATTAATGTGTTGTTGTCGTTCTGAGGACAGACGACCAAGATTAATGTGTTGCTGTCGTTCTGAGGACAGACGACCAAGATTAATGTGTTGCTGTCGTTCTGAGGACAGACGACCAAGATTAATGTGTTGCTGTCGTTCTGAGGACAGACGACCAAGATTAATGTTTTGCTGTCGTTCTGAGGACAGACGACCAAGATTAATGTGTTGCTGTCGTTCTGAGGACAGACGACCAAGATTAATGTGTTGCTGTCGTTCTGAGGACAGACGACCAAGATTAATGTGTTGCTATCGTTCTGAGGACAGACGACCAAGATTAATGTGTTGCTGTCGTTCTGAGGACAGACGACCAAGATTAATGTTTTGCATTTTTTACTTGCCTATAACGACCTCCACTTACCACTTATGCCTTCTATCGAAAAATTACGGAAGCAGTGTTGTATACCTAATAAATTTTTTATTGGAGCTGTTCTCATGCAATAAACACTGCTATCCAAAAAGTGCCAAATGCGGTTACGAATTATAGATCTGATTTGCGAGACTACTAACAGTAAGTACATCAAACTTAAACTAAATCCTAACATAAACTTTTAGCAACGCCACAAAGCAGTTGATCATTTTGCCTACAGCACGAAGTTATTATAATACGATTGTTAAACTGAAATGTTTGCAATTAGAGCATTATGCGAGACGAGCCATTTAACGATTCAGTTCTAATACAGCAAACAGAATTATTGAAGTAATTTCCAAATCCTAAAAGGACAGTTCGGATATTTCCCGAACGGAATATAATGAATCGTCAAATTGTTTCCTGCAAATCTAACCAAATTAATTTCTGAAGCACTTTAGAATAAAGCACGCGTTGGCCTCTCATTCATTTCCTTTGGGCATTTGTTATTAACTTTGACACACAATGCCGGTTCAAATTTCCACAATTTCTAATGGATGATGATATTTCAAATAGGCATAAATGATGCATGCCTTCATATTTGGAGAACCCCATACTTAAAAGGGCACTGTTAATATTTAACGGCCGTATTAATTTACCGTATGGTGGGTGCTTCCTTATACAAGGTAGTTTAGGTGTTTAGTGTTTCAAGAAGAAATGTATTGAAGATTTATGCCGTTTATTTGAACATCAGAAAAACATCATCCGCTAAATCACAGCGTGAACGAAAGTATGTTTTGAATGAGCGTGGCAGACTGGACTCGTTGAAGAATAGGATTGTGTACTTCAAAGATTTTTTTTAGTTTTGAAATTTTAATTAATTAAAATTTAAGCGTGAAAAATTTTTGGCCACTAATATCATGTTATTATCATACAAAATTTATTTTTATACCAGAATAAAATTTTTTAAAAATTATCAGTTTGATTATATCAGAATTGTTGGCATGAAAAAAAAATTTGTCTTTTAGTCATCTAAAAAATAATACTTTTTGCAGTTTTTAACTATAAATATCCTTGTGGCACAAAGAATTCGTTATTTCAAAAAATTCTTAATCCCGTAAATTTCTTACATTTTTGAAAGCGAAGAAAAAATGATTATGTACTCAAATTTATAACAGGAATAAGAAAATGAAATGACATGATCGTAAATGGTAACATACTATTTGAAAACTATTAGCCGCACTTTTGCTTTTAATGGTACTGTGGTGGCAGAAAATGTCCCTCCATTAGGAAGGTAACAGAACAACAAGTAAAATAGGTGTAAAGCAATTGAAATAATACTGTAACACCTGTCAAAATTTGATGCTGCAAAATACTACTTTATCGAGAGATTCAAAATATTTTTGATTTGATCAAGTCACATATAAGCGATATAGTAAATAACCGCTATAATTATGACGATCAGATGATAGTTAAAGGCGGCTAGTATTTTTATAAAATAAAAATAATAAAGAGACATTTTCTTGAATATTGGAAAAAAACTATTAAGTTGAATAATAAATTAGTGCTAGACAGAAGTAAATGAAAATCTTAAGATTATATTAGTATTTAAGAAAATTAAAGCAACCAAGTACTTTGGTAGTTTCTGAAATGACAGGTTGTTACAGTTTTTCCATTTTCTAAATATGTGTCTCTCTGTTGATTTAAAATGAGCAATAGATTCCAAAATTAAATGGATGCAACATAGTTCACATATGTTAACTGAGCGTGAAGCGACACCGTTTTTTAAATCCCTACACATATTAGTTATTTAGACAATGTTTTCACAAATGCTAAAAAAATCATAACAATTGCAGATTTTATTATCAAACACATTTAAATTGCTACTTTCAATACGAACATTCACACAGATATATTAACTTCGCATTATTAGGATCTTTACTAACCAAACGATTCGCTAACAAGATGAAGGTCATTTACTGAACGGTGGTAACAACCGCTGTAATTCTAGTTAAGCTTAGTAGAGCTCTTTAAGCATTCACAAGCAGAGAGCAGAAATCCAATTTATTCAGTTTCAGTACTTCGTCAATATAAACTGTATTCAATTGGATGCGAGGAGTTTCTCGATTCCTTGTATATATATTTGTCCGAGTATTTTGTTGTATAATCAGTATTTGTTCTATGAAGACTTTATCTATCTGCAAAGATGATGGCAAAATGAAAGGATGTCTAGAGTTAAATCGAAACGAAAGCTGTCTTTTATGCTATTATGTTCCACAAACGACGTTAAAATGTGAAATTGGGTATTTGTTTCAAGAAATCTCGAATAAAAGTCGTTATAGTAAAGAATGGAATTTTCACATCTTTCTAAAAAAGTTTTGCCGAACATTCATTTTATTTCTCGTACTTGCATTTTGTTCTTAAATTTTAATTCATTTTTCAAACTTTCATAAATAATTGAATAAACGCGAGGGATTTTTAAACAAGGAAATATATACAGAGATATGTTATGCAACGTGGAGACTTTGAGCTTCTCTTAATTTATTTTTTAAAACCTCTATTTTATTTTTTATAATATTTTTAGCGATATTTTCTATTTATTTTGACCAGTTAACTGTTTTTCACGAGTATACTTGTCTTTACAAAAGTTTATTTGGCGTTATTACGAGTTTATTTAATGACAATTATTATATTTATATAATAATTGTTTAAATATTATATTTATATAATATACACATGCTTTTGGCAATTTAGATACGCATTTTCGGAACAGGTCGGATCAATTAACTGGTTAAAAGACAATTTATGCAATATTTGTTTTGTTGAAGGTCAGTAAAACCAATGAACGGCTTTTGTCAGAACATATTAGCAGAATTCTAGAAGTACATTAAATATAGTTTTTTTTCACAATATAATATTTATAATTTTTTACGTTTTTTTCTTACAAGAATAAAATTGATAGCATTTTAAAGAGAAAGCTATTATATAAACATTCACAAGTAATAATTTATAATTTCTGACATTTTTTTATTTTCTAAATACGCAAATACAAGGTAGGATATTACAAATATTTAATTTCATTACTAGTGCTTGTGATTTTCTTTTACACTTTAAAGGTCTTTAATGTGCTTTTCTTTTCTTCCTGCTTTTAATCTGTGTGTTTATGTGTTTTAATTTATGTGTTAATTATTTGAGATGTTAACCTATGTTATGTTAACCTATATGGTGGCATAACCTGGATACAATTCATTAAAAAATGTGTGATATTAATTAATTATCCGCTTGTAATTAGTTTAATTTTTCTAATTTCTTTTAATTTTTCTTTTATTAATTTTTTATATTGAGTTTAAGAGGATTAAAAGTAATTTATAATATATGAGTTTTGTCTTTTTTTTTCGTTGCATACGAGGTATGTAAAGAGATAAAAATTGAAGAAAAATACCGAAATTTTGGCGAATCGGCACGTTTCAAACATTCAAAAATTCGATAAGCACCTTTTTGTAATTCTCTCTACCTATAAATAGAACTTCTCTCCAAAATGCTTTGAGCTAGAAGTATAAAATTTGGTATATATTCTTATTTTCAGATTTGTAAATTTCAATCAAATTTTGAAGAAATCCGTTTAGAGGGAACTTTTCTATCAAAAATTAATATAGGCATACAATAAACATAATAAAACTGTATACCACATTTAAACTGCCTAGCTCTATGTCTTATTATATTCCCTTGCCCTGAAACAAATGGACTTCATGTAAAAGGATTTAATTCAAAATTTTACAGGAACTACAATGCAGTGATAAAACACCGCATACCAAATTTCATTCATCTAGCCCATAGCAGTTTTATCTTATTTACAGTAAGATAAATATATTTCCAAAATTGTTTTTATTTATTGGTCTCGTAGAGATCTGATGCGTAGAGATTTATAAAAGTCTCCAGCTGGATTTTTTTTTTTTTTTGACGATTTTAGTATCTTTTGTATTATTTGTATATGAAAAAGTAAAAAATCGAAAGGGCTTAAATGTGTATATCGTTTGATATGATTACAGACTGAAATTTTCTCATATAATCATTATCAGACCGCATCTAGTGCCATCTGTCTTATTCTCAGAAATTATGAAAAACTAAAACAAAAGTTTTGGAGTCGTGTTAATGATATATAGCATCAAAAATCCATTACTATTCCTATTTATATTTATATATAACTTTTTATGACGTCCGAGACTTCTCAGATAGCTTCTACGACGAAGTTGAACGCAAAACGAATTGCATTGTCTAAAAATATAAAAATCGAGATCAGATCAATTCTTGCACGAATAAACCATTTATTGATTAGAATTTTTTTAGGTGTATCATGTGAGCACGAATTTGCTAAAAAACATCATTTATTAGAATAAAAATCCAACAACAGAATTGTTCTTAAAAATAATGTTCGGAGCCCAACACAAATAATAATAAAAAGTATCTGTTTACTTCGGCAAAAAAAAAAGAAAGAAAGAAAGGCACAAAAAGATCGTGAGAGAAAATAAGATCAAGTTTCTTCATCGCTGCGTCGCATGACAGTTTTCATTTGGCTGCCACGACAATCCGCTAAAGTTTAATTCTCTGCAGATTAGGATTGCGCCAATTTCAGTCGCGCGATTAAGGTCATCGTGGCACAAACAGGAAAAGAAAATCGCAGTCTGGCATCGATTTGCAACAGCGTGTCACGCCAATGGCTCTTTTAGGTTCAAAAAAGCAAAAAGTTAAAAGAGCCCAACAAGTATTACACGTAAAAGTGAGACAATTATTCCAGTGATTGCCTCTGTCTTTTGGTGTACTTGGCGATCGGAAACACATTATTGGTGAAATTCCAACTTCTTAACCCCAATAGTTGGTAATGCTTGGGCTTTGAAAACTTGAAATCTTGTTTTTCAACTAGCTTTCATGCAAGTAACTGTTACTGGAATATACTTGTTCGATTGCAAAGCGAACTGGAGTATTAATGGGTTAGTAATGGACGGTTATCGCATGTCCTATATTTTCAAAATATTTGCTTTAAACATCACTTTTTTGCTTAAAATTTCATCTAATATTTCTCAAGTAAATATTTATTTTTACTTTTTGGTATATGAAATGTATAATGAGAAAATATTGTAATCGTCAAAAAATTTGAACTGATTTTGGCGAATTTCCAGTTTTTAGAAGTGTGGATTCTTAAAACATTTTCGGATTTATATCTGTTTGCCTAAGAGCACGACAACTCATAAACGTTTTAAGCTAGAAAAATGAGATTTGTTATATGGTCTTTACACAAAATTTACAGACTCCTGTCAAATTTTGAAAGTAATCCATTCAGAAGACATCTGTCTGCCCGACTGTCCGTATATAACTATGAAATGAAAAGTTATAATGAAAAACGTTTTGTACGCAGATTTAGCATTTAAAGAGCATTCAGCAAATCATTCAAAAATGGGTCGTCTGTCGGTCTGCAGTTGCGCAAACATGTAAACACAAAAACTCAAAAATGTAATAATATAAATAAAAGAAATTTGGTGCACATTTAATCGACCGGGAAGAAAGGCTGCTCAAAATATAGATTCAGTTTTCTGATACTTGCGTATTAACCGCAACCCACCGGTTAATCGACAAAGGGGACACTCTAATTATTGTTCACTAATGGCATGTAGTTAATTGTACACAAATAACTTTTATTAAAGGATATGCAAGAAAATTTTGAGGAGAAAACTCCTTCCTGGTTCCCATTTAACTTTACAGGTGTGATGACGTATCTAACTCGTATGTCGAATAATAGAATCTTACATTCAAACCTGCGATTAAATGACAGCAGCAATTAATATAAAAACTAATTATAAACCTTCGATAATTAGCTATTCTCACATCATGTTGTCAGTATTATATTTATCATACCAAAACACTTCGGTTGCTACACCTTAAAACAAATGAAAGTGCAATTGTTAATTGTACTTGCACAATAAATATGGAGTATTCTGATTCGTTCACTGTGCTTCATCTGCAAATCCACTATGGATTGGTCAACGTTTTGGGGGATACTTGCAAAGTGATGAAATTAATTAGTAAAATCAGTCAGAGACATTGACATTGCAAGTTTTTATTTATTTATTTTAAAATTCTCATTAGTGGACAAGAGACACTAATGACGCATCTACTAACTGTTATTTGTTATATGAAATTTTAAAAAAATTGAGGGAAACGGTATAAGGATCGGATATGGGGAATTTTGCTCATGATTTTTTTCCCTTTAGAGAATGAACAATCAAGTAATGTTTTGAGATTTTGAAAATAGGGGATATAGCGTCAGTATTTTTGTTTTCAGTTATAACAATGTTTTCGGTTTAAATGTCTCTTACTTTCTTGAAAAAACATGACGCCTTTCCTCCAATTTGATTTTTAACCAGTTAACTACTTTTGACGAGTATACTCGTCATGGAAAAAATACATTTTGCGTTATGACGAGTTTATTCGTCAGGGGTAATAAATAGTGGCAACTTGCAGTTTGAATTATGATTTTGATAAAAACTCAAACATATTCGTAAATTTCAATATATTTTTAGATCAAGTGGAAACCAAAGAAACTAATGAAGGATTATTACCCGTTAGATTACATGCTTTGCTCAATACCATCCCCTAACAGCAAATTAAAATAGTGAATTAATTTTTTATGCTTCTTTTCGTTCATATGCAACAACTGAATGTTACTTTAAATAAATAAATAAATTTTTTTATTGAAATAAAAAGTATAATTCCATTGCAACATAATTTCATGTTACACATACTCTGTGTTTGACGAGTTTACTCGTCATCGCTCAATTTTTGCGACACAATTTAGATACGCATCTCCCAAAGAGGTTAAAACAGTTAACTGATTAATACTTGTGATATGTTGCAATTTAGTTAACGGAACAAACGAAATTTTCTCTCTGCAAAAATGTTGGTATGTGTGTTTACCAAGATGTGCATTTTTATGTCAATCAGTCTCCAAGATTCAGTCATACCATGTGCCCACAATGAATCTCGCCATATCCTTGAGCGAAATAAAGAGCATTGGTAACATGAGGGGGAAAAAATAAAAATTTCTTCTAGAAGAAAATTCCCTGCACAAAATATTTTTCTCCGACCAGAAGCATATCGCCGATGTGGATCTCTTGCCACTACCCAAGACACCCACGGGGGCTACTCCTACAGGTGAAGGACTGTAATATCTTTATCAAGACCGATCAAATAAGATAGTAGCGTAACAAAACAATTCTTTTATTTACAGCCTTATATATGTACAACTTGTTCCCATTTAGATTAATATTATATACGAAATTCACATTACAGTGAAAGCTTAACATGAATTTGTTGCTATATCAAATCGAAGAAGAGACACTAAAAAGACGCTAACTGGCTGTTAGCTCTGAAAGGCTACTCCAGGGCGGTTCCAGAAATAAATCGATCTTTATCGGTTGGATTTTAACACAAAAGCCCGAATCACATGGAACTCCTCAAAATCTTCAACAATTTTTGAACATCCGAATTCTAATTCGAAGCTTTTATATTATTAATTTCGAAGCCTCTTACCTCGAAAAAAGGGAAATACCGCATTTTATTTCCATCAGACATCCACCTCTGGTTTCTCATCGCTAAACTTGAGTTCCCTATCACCCAATAGCTGCTCAGCAACGCCTCCTGAATGGTCTCAACTAGGTCGATGGAATATCTGTTCATCTTTATAGCCGACCGCCTCTTGAGCACATGATTATTATAATCAATTGACAGCTAACACCGGCTGAAGTGCACCTAGGTTTGACACTTATGACGATGGTTGCTGGTGATTGATCGTTCCGTGATGAGCTGCGAAGTCTCTTCATAAGGGAAAAATTGTTTAGCGTCTGGATGTTTTGAAGTTCCTCTCCCTTGAAAACACACTGAATCTATTTGAAACGGCAGGATATTCATCTGGATAGTAATAAATGACTAGACACAATTATTTTACTAGTGAAAAGGATCCACATCTGGCGGTCCGTCGGCGCTTAATGATGCGTGGGTAAGCGGTTGACGTTGCATCTGGTCTGAATGCCAATTACCATGAGAGGCGAAAGGGAAAATGTTACAAGGATCCCTTTCAATACACGTGGCCTTTCTATACATTATATAAAAATAATTTATTTCAATATTTTCAATCTATGTACTGTATTGTAATGCATTGATTTCAGTATCTCAGCTTCATATTCATTTCAAATAATCTCATTTACTCCTTTGGTTGCTAAATGAGTTTGCTTTTGCATTCTATTATTCACTGCATGTTCACTTATTTATTATTCTTGACATCTTTTCGTTGAGTATTTTTTTCCCTCTCTTTTCAGGAAAGCTATTCTGTGGGTTGACCGTCCGTTACCATTGTGGGTTGTTCAGGTATAGTTCAAAACTTGTCACTTTCCTATTCTCCTGTATACTGACTTTTAATATGATAATGTTTCTAGACTAACATATTGTTTGTAAATTGTGACATGCATGATGAAAGAAAATCGTTATAAAAGATCTTCAGAATAAACTATTGGTCCTAGGACTACAAAATTTAACATGCAACTGTTTCTTGAATAAGACAGAGTTTTTTAAAAATTAGATTTTTAATTAAAAATTAATAAAAGCTATTCTGTGGGTTGACCGTCCGTTACCATTGTGGGTTGTTCAGGTATAGTTCAAATCTTGTCACTTTCCTATTCTCCTGTATACTGACTTTTAATATGATAATGTTTCTAGACTAACATATTGTTTGTAAATTGTGACATGCATGATGAAAGAAAATCGTTATAAAAGATCTTCAGAATAAACTATTGGTCCTAGGACTACAAAATTTAACATGCAACTGTTTCTTGAATAAGACAGAGTTTTTTAAAAATTAGATTTTTAATTAAAAATTAATAAAAGCTATTCTGTGGGTTGACCGTCCGTTACCATTGTGGGTTGTTCAGGTATAGTTCAAAACTTGTCACTTTCCTATTCTCCTGTATACTGACTTTTAATATGATAATGTTTCTAGACTAACATATTGTTTGTAAATTGTGACATGCATGATGAAAGAAAATCGTTATAAAAGATCTTCAGAATAAACTATTGGTCCTAGGACTACAAAATTTAACATGCAACTGTTTCTTGAATAAGACAGAGTTTTTTAAAAATTAGATTTTTAATTAAAAATTAATAAAAGCTATTCTGTGGGTTGACCGTCCGTTACCATTGTGGGTTGTTCAGGTATAGTTCAGAACTTGTCACTTTCCTATTCTCCTGTATACTGACTTTTAATATGATAATGTTTCTAGACTAACATATTGTTTGTAAATTGTGACATGCATGATGAAAGAAAATCGTTATAAAAGATCTTCAGAATAAACTATTGGTCCTAGGACTACAAAATTTAACATGCAACTGTTTCTTGAATAAGACAGAGTTTTTTAAAATTTAGATTTTTAATTAAAAATTAATAAAAGCTATTCTGTGGGTTGACCGTCCGTTACCATTGTGGGTTGTTCAGGTATAGTTCAGAACTTGTCACTTTCCTATTCTCCTGTATACTGACTTTTAATATGATAATGTTTCTAGACTAACATATTGTTTGTAAATTGTGACATGCATGATGAAAGAAAATCGTTATAAAAGATCTTCAGAATAAACTATTGGTCCTAGGACTACAAAATTTAACATGCAACTGTTTCTTGAATAAGACAGAGTTTTTTAAAAATTAGATTTTTAATTAAAAATTAATAAAAGCTATTCTGTGGGTTGACCGTCCGTTACCATTGTGGGTTGTTCAGGTATAGTTCAAAACTTGTCACTTTCCTATTCTCCTGTATACTGACTTTTAATATGATAATGTTTCTAGACTAACATATTGTTTGTAAATTGTGACATGCATGATGAAAGAAAATCGTTATAAAAGATCTTCAGAATAAACTATTGGTCCTAGGACTACAAAATTTAACATGCAACTTTTTCTTGAATAAGACAGAGTTTTTTAAAAATTAGATTTTTAATTAAAAATTAATAAAAGCTATTCTGTGGGTTGACCGTCCGTTACCATTGTGGGTTGTTCAGGTATAGTTCAGAACTTGTCACTTTCCTATTCTCCTGTATACTGACTTTTAATATGATAATGTTTCTAGACTAACATATTGTTTGTAAATTGTGACATGCATGATGAAAGAAAATCGTTATAAAAGATCTTCAGAATAAACTATTGGTCCTAGGACTACAAAATTTAACATGCAACTGTTTCTTGAATAAGACAGAGTTTTTTAAAAATTAGATTTTTAATTAAAAATTAATAAAAGCTATTCTGTGGGTTGACCGTCCGTTACCATTGTGGGTTGTTCAGGTATAGTTCAAAACTTGTCACTTTCCTATTCTCCTGTATACTGACTTTTAATATGATAATGTTTCTAGACTAACATATTGTTTGTAAATTGTGACATGCATG
The DNA here is from genome assembly GCF_947563725.1 of Argiope bruennichi. Lineage (NCBI taxonomy): Eukaryota > Metazoa > Arthropoda > Arachnida > Araneae > Araneidae > Argiope > Argiope bruennichi. The sequence goes on from NC_079161.1 coordinate 13,751,989, forward strand.
ATGAAAGAAAATCGTTATAAAAGATCTTCAGAATAAACTATTGGTCCTAGGACTACAAAATTTAACATGCAACTGTTTCTTGAATAAGACAGAGTTTTTTAAAAATTAGATTTTTAATTAAAAATTAATAAAAGCTATTCTGTGGGTTGACCGTCCGTTACCATTGTGGGTTGTTCAGGTATAGTTCAGAACTTGTCACTTTCCTATTCTCCTGTATACTGACTTTTAATATGATAATGTTTCTAGACTAACATATTGTTTGTAAATTGTGACATGCATGATGAAAGAAAATCGTTATAAAAGATCTTCAGAATAAACTATTGGTCCTAGGACTACAAAATTTAACATGCAACTGTTTCTTGAATAAGACAGAGTTTTTTAAAAATTAGATTTTTAATTAAAAATTAATAAAAGCTATTCTGTGGGTTGACCGTCCGTTACCATTGTGGGTTGTTCAGGTATAGTTCAAAACTTGTCACTTTCCTATTCTCCTGTATACTGACTTTTAATATGATAATGTTTCTAGACTAACATATTGTTTGTAAATTGTGACATGCATGATGAAAGAAAATCGTTATAAAAGATCTTCAGAATAAACTATTGGTCCTAGGACTACAAAATTTAACATGCAACTGTTTCTTGAATAAGACAGAGTTTTTTAAAAATTAGATTTTTAATTAAAAATTAATAAAAGCTATTCTGTGGGTTGACCGTCCGTTACCATTGTGGGTTGTTCAGGTATAGTTCAAAACTTGTCACTTTCCTATTCTCCTGTATACTGACTTTTAATATGATAATGTTTCTAGACTAACATATTGTTTGTAAATTGTGACATGCATGATGAAAGAAAATCGTTATAAAAGATCTTCAGAATAAACTATTGGTCCTAGGACTACAAAATTTAACATGCAACTGTTTCTTGAATAAGACAGAGTTTTTTAAAAATTAGATTTTTAATTAAAAATTAATAAAAGCTATTCTGTGGGTTGACCGTCCGTTACCATTGTGGGTTGTTCAGGTATAGTTCAAAACTTGTCACTTTCCTATTCTCCTGTATACTGACTTTTAATATGATAATGTTTCTAGACTAACATATTGTTTGTAAATTGTGACATGCATGATGAAAGAAAATCGTTATAAAAGATCTTCAGAATAAACTATTGGTCCTAGGACTACAAAATTTAACATGCAACTGTTTCTTGAATAAGACAGAGTTTTTTAAAAATTAGATTTTTAATTAAAAATTAATAAAAGCTATTCTGTGGGTTGACCGTCCGTTACCATTGTGGGTTGTTCAGGTATAGTTCAGAACTTGTCCCTTTCCTATTCTCCTGTATACTGACTTTTAATATGATAATGTTTCTAGACTAACATATTGTTTGTAAATTGTGACATGCATGATGAAAGAAAATCGTTATAAAAGATCTTCAGAATAAACTATTGGTCCTAGGACTACAAAATTTAACATGCAACTGTTTCTTGAATAAGACAGAGTTTTTTAAAAATTAGATTTTTAATTAAAAATTAATAAAAGCTATTCTGTGGGTTGACCGTCCGTTACCATTGTGGGATGTTCAGGTATAGTTCAGAACTTGTCCCTTTCCTATTCTCCTGTATACTGACTTTTAATATGATAATGTTTCTAGACTAACATATTGTTTGTAAATTGTGACATGCATGATGAAAGAAAATCGTTATAAAAGATCTTCAGAATAAACTATTGGTCCTAGGACTACAAAATTTAACATGCAACTGTTTCTTGAATAAGACAGAGTTTTTTAAAAATTAGATTTTTAATTAAAAATTAATAAAAGCTATTCTGTGGGTTGACCGTCCGTTACCATTGTGGGTTGTTCAGGTATAGTTCAAAACTTGTCACTTTCCTATTCTCCTGTATACTGACTTTTAATATGATAATGTTTCTAGACTAACATATTGTTTGTAAATTGTGACATGCATGATGAAAGAAAATCGTTATAAAAGATCTTCAGAATAAACTATTGGTCCTAGGACTACAAAATTTAACATGCAACTGTTTCTTGAATAAGACAGAGTTTTTTAAAAATTAGATTTTTAATTAAAAATTAATAAAAGCTATTCTGTGGGTTGACCGTCCGTTACCATTGTGGGTTGTTCAGGTATAGTTCAAAACTTGTCCCTTTCCTATTCTCCTGTATACTGACTTTTAATATGATAATGTTTCTAGACTAACATATTGTTTGTAAATTGTGACATGCATGATGAAAGAAAATCGTTATAAAAGATCTTCAGAATAAACTATTGGTCCTAGGACTACAAAATTTAACATGCAACTGTTTCTTGAATAAGACAGAGTTTTTTAAAAATTAGATTTTTAATTAAAAATTAATAAAAGCTATTCTGTGGGTTGACCGTCCGTTACCATTGTGGGTTGTTCAGGTATAGTTCAAAACTTGTCACTTTCCTATTCTCCTGTATACTGACTTTTAATATGATAATGTTTCTAGACTAACATATTGTTTGTAAATTGTGACATGCATGATGAAAGAAAATCGTTATAAAAGATCTTCAGAATAAACTATTGGTCCTAGGACTACAAAATTTAACATGCAACTGTTTCTTGAATAAGACAGAGTTTTTTAAAAATTAGATTTTTAATTAAAAATTAATAAAAGCTATTCTGTGGGTTGACCGTCCGTTACCATTGTGGGTTGTTCAGGTATAGTTCAGAACTTGTCACTTTCCTATTCTCCTGTATACTGACTTTTAATATGATAATGTTTCTAGACTAACATATTGTTTGTAAATTGTGACATGCATGATGAAAGAAAATCGTTATAAAAGATCTTCAGAATAAACTATTGGTCCTAGGACTACAAAATTTAACATGCAACTGTTTCTTGAATAAGACAGAGTTTTTTAAAAATTAGATTTTTAATTAAAAATTAATAAAAGCTATTCTGTGGGTTGACCGTCCGTTACCATTGTGGGTTGTTCAGGTATAGTTCAAAACTTGTCACTTTCCTATTCTCCTGTATACTGACTTTTAATATGATAATGTTTCTAGACTAACATATTGTTTGTAAATTGTGACATGCATGATGAAAGAAAATCGTTATAAAAGATCTTCAGAATAAACTATTGGTCCTAGGACTACAAAATTTAACATGCAACTGTTTCTTGAATAAGACAGAGTTTTTTAAAAATTAGATTTTTAATTAAAAATTAATAAAAGCTATTCTGTGGGTTGACCGTCCGTTACCATTGTGGGTTGTTCAGGTATAGTTCAGAACTTGTCACTTTCCTATTCTCCTGTATACTGACTTTTAATATGATAATGTTTCTAGACTAACATATTGTTTGTAAATTGTGACATGCATGATGAAAGAAAATCGTTATAAAAGATCTTCAGAATAAACTATTGGTCCTAGGACTACAAAATTTAACATGCAACTGTTTCTTGAATAAGACAGAGTTTTTTAAAAATTAGATTTTTAATTAAAAATTAATAAAAGCTATTCTGTGGGTTGACCGTCCGTTACCATTGTGGGTTGTTCAGGTATAGTTCAAAACTTGTCACTTTCCTATTCTCCTGTATACTGACTTTTAATATGATAATGTTTCTAGACTAACATATTGTTTGTAAATTGTGACATGCATGATGAAAGAAAATCGTTATAAAAGATCTTCAGAATAAACTATTGGTCCTAGGACTACAAAATTTAACATGCAACTGTTTCTTGAATAAGACAGAGTTTTTTAAAAATTAGATTTTTAATTAAAAATTAATAAAAGCTATTCTGTGGGTTGACCGTCCGTTACCATTGTGGGTTGTTCAGGTATAGTTCAAAACTTGTCCCTTTCCTATTCTCCTGTATACTGACTTTTAATATGATAATGTTTCTAGACTAACATATTGTTTGTAAATTGTGACATGCATGATGAAAGAAAATCGTTATAAAAGATCTTCAGAATAAACTATTGGTCCTAGGACTACAAAATTTAACATGCAACTGTTTCTTGAATAAGACAGAGTTTTTTAAAAATTAGATTTTTAATTAAAAATTAATAAAAGCTATTCTGTGGGTTGACCGTCCGTTACCATTGTGGGTTGTTCAGGTATAGTTCAAAACTTGTCACTTTCCTATTCTCCTGTATACTGACTTTTAATATGATAATGTTTCTAGACTAACATATTGTTTGTAAATTGTGACATGCATGATGAAAGAAAATCGTTATAAAAGATCTTCAGAATAAACTATTGGTCCTAGGACTACAAAATTTAACATGCAACTGTTTCTTGAATAAGACAGAGTTTTTTAAAAATTATATTTTTAATTAAAAATTAATAAAAGCTATTCTGTGGGTTGACCGTCCGTTACCATTGTGGGTTGTTCAGGTATAGTTCAGAACTTGTCACTTTCCTATTCTCCTGTATACTGACTTTTAATATGATAATGTTTCTAGACTAACATATTGTTTGTAAATTGTGACATGCATGATGAAAGAAAATCGTTATAAAAGATCTTCAGAATAAACTATTGGTCCTAGGACTACAAAATTTAACATGCAACTGTTTCTTGAATAAGACAGAGTTTTTTAAAAATTAGATTTTTAATTAAAAATTAATAAAAGCTATTCTGTGGGTTGACCGTCCGTTACCATTGTGGGTTGTTCAGGTATAGTTCAAAACTTGTCACATTCCTATTCTCCTGTATACTGACTTTTAATATGATAATGTTTCTAGACTAACATATTTTTTGTAAATTGTGACATGCATGATGAAAGAAAATCGTTATAAAAGATCTTCAGAATAAACTATTGGTCCTAGGACTACAAAATTTAACATGCAACTGTTTCTTGAATAAGACAGAGTTTTTTAAAAATTAGATTTTTAATTAAAAATTAATAAAAGCTATTCTGTGGGTTGACCGTCCGTTACCATTGTGGGTTGTTCAGGTATAGTTCAAAACTTGTCACTTTCCTATTCTCCTGTATACTGACTTTTAATATGATAATGTTTCTAGACTAACATATTGTTTGTAAATTGTGACATGCATGATGAAAGAAAATCGTTATAAAAGATCTTCAGAATAAACTATTGGTCCTAGGACTACAAAATTTAACATGCAACTGTTTCTTGAATAAGACAGAGTTTTTTAAAAATTAGATTTTTAATTAAAAATTAATAAAAGCTATTCTGTGGGTTGACCGTCCGTTACCATTGTGGGTTGTTCAGGTATAGTTCAGAACTTGTCCCTTTCCTATTCTCCTGTATACTGACTTTTAATATGATAATGTTTCTAGACTAACATATTGTTTGTAAATTGTGACATGCATGATGAAAGAAAATCGTTATAAAAGATCTTCAGAATAAACTATTGGTCCTAGGACTACAAAATTTAACATGCAACTGTTTCTTGAATAAGACAGAGTTTTTTAAAAATTAGATTTTTAATTAAAAATTAATAAAAGCTATTCTGTGGGTTGACCGTCCGTTACCATTGTGGGTTGTTCAGGTATAGTTCAGAACTTGTCCCTTTCCTATTCTCCTGTATACTGACTTTTAATATGATAATGTTTCTAGACTAACATATTGTTTGTAAATTGTGACATGCATGATGAAAGAAAATCGTTATAAAAGATCTTCAGAATAAACTATTGGTCCTAGGACTACAAAATTTAACATGCAACTGTTTCTTGAATAAGACAGAGTTTTTTAAAAATTAGATTTTTAATTAAAAATTAATAAAAGCTATTCTGTGGGTTGACCGTCCGTTACCATTGTGGGTTGTTCAGGTATAGTTCAAAACTTGTCCCTTTCCTATTCTCCTGTATACTGACTTTTAATATGATAATGTTTCTAGACTAACATATTGTTTGTAAATTGTGACATGCAAGATGAAAGAAAATCGTTATAAAAGATCTTCAGAATAAACTATTGGTCCTAGGACTACAAAATTTAACATGCAACTGTTTCTTGAATAAGACAGAGTTTTTTAAAAATTAGATTTTTAATTAAAAATTAATAAATGCTATTCTGTGGGTTGACCGTCCGTTACCATTGTGGGTTGTTCAGGTATAGTTCAAAACTTGTCCCTTTCCTATTCTCCTGTATACTGACTTTTAATATGATAATGTTTCTAGACTAACATATTGTTTGTAAATTGTGACATGCATGATGAAAGAAAATCGTTATAAAAGATCTTCAGAATAAACTATTGGTCCTAGGACTACAAAATTTAACATGCAACTGTTTCTTGAATAAGACAGAGTTTTTTAAAAATTAGATTTTTAATTAAAAATTAATAAAAGCTATTCTGTGGGTTGACCGTCCGTTACCATTGTGGGTTGTTCAGGTATAGTTCAGAACTTGTCACTTTCCTATTCTCCTGTATACTGACTTTTAATATGATAATGTTTCTAGACTAACATATTGTTTGTAAATTGTGACATGCATGATGAAAGAAAATCGTTATAAAAGATCTTCAGAATAAACTATTGGTCCTAGGACTACAAAATTTAACATGCAACTGTTTCTTGAATAAGACAGAGTTTTTTAAAAATTAGATTTTTAATTAAAAATTAATAAAAGCTATTCTGTGGGTTGACCGTCCGTTACCATTGTGGGTTGTTCAGGTATAGTTCAGAACTTGTCACTTTCCTATTCTCCTGTATACTGACTTTTAATATGATAATGTTTCTAGACTAACATATTGTTTGTAAATTGTGACATGCATGATGAAAGAAAATCGTTATAAAAGATCTTCAGAATAAACTATTGGTCCTAGGACTACAAAATATAACATGCAACTGTTTCTTGAATAAGACAGAGTTTTTTAAAAATTAGATTTTTAATTAAAAATTAATAAAAGCTATTCTGTGGGTTGACCGTCCGTTACCATTGTGGGTTGTTCAGGTATAGTTCAGAACTTGTCCCTTTCCTATTCTCCTGTATACTGACTTTTAATATGATAATGTTTCTAGACTAACATATTGTTTGTAAATTGTGACATGCATGATGAAAGAAAATCGTTATAAAAGATCTTCAGAATAAACTATTGGTCCTAGGACTACAAAATTTAACATGCAACTGTTTCTTGAATAAGACAGAGTTTTTTAAAAATTAGATTTTTAATTAAAAATTAATAAAAGCTATTCTGTGGGTTGACCGTCCGTTACCATTGTGGGTTGTTCAGGTATAGTTCAGAACTTGTCCCTTTCCTATTCTCCTGTATACTGACTTTTAATATGATAATGTTTCTAGACTAACATATTGTTTGTAAATTGTGACATGCATGATGAAAGAAAATCGTTATAAAAGATCTTCAGAATAAACTATTGGTCCTAGGACTACAAAATTTAACATGCAACTGTTTCTTGAATAAGACAGAGTTTTTTAAAAATTAGATTTTTAATTAAAAATTAATAAAAGCTATTCTGTGGGTTGACCGTCCGTTACCATTGTGGGTTGTTCAGGTATAGTTCAAAACTTGTCACTTTCCTATTCTCCTGTATACTGACTTTTAATATGATAATGTTTCTAGACTAACATATTGTTTGTAAATTGTGACATGCATGATGAAAGAAAATCGTTATAAAAGATCTTCAGAATAAACTATTGGTCCTAGGACTACAAAATTTAACATGCAACTGTTTCTTGAATAAGACAGAGTTTTTTAAAAATTAGATTTTTAATTAAAAATTAATAAAAGCTATTCTGTGGGTTGACCGTCCGTTACCATTGTGTGTTGTTCAGGTATAGTTCAAAACTTGTCACTTTCCTATTCTCCTGTATACTGACTTTTAATATGATAATGTTTCTAGACTAACATATTGTTTGTAAATTGTGACATGCATGATGAAAGAAAATCGTTATAAAAGATCTTCAGAATAAACTATTGGTCCTAGGACTACAAAATTTAACATGCAACTGTTTCTTGAATAAGACAGAGTTTTTTAAAAATTAGATTTTTAATTAAAAATTAATAAAAGCTATTCTGTGGGTTGACCGTCCGTTACCATTGTGGGTTGTTCAGGTATAGTTCAAAACTTGTCACTTTCCTATTCTCCTGTATACTGACTTTTAATATGATAATGTTTCTAGACTAACATATTGTTTGTAAATTGTGACATGCATGATGAAAGAAAATCGTTATAAAAGATCTTCAGAATAAACTATTGGTCCTAGGACTACAAAATTTAACATGCAACTGTTTCTTGAATAAGACAGAGTTTTTTAAAAATTAGATTTTTAATTAAAAATTAATAAAAGCTATTCTGTGGGTTGACCGTCCGTTACCATTGTGGGTTGTTCAGGTATAGTTCAAAACTTGTCCCTTTCCTATTCTCCTGTATACTGACTTTTAATATGATAATGTTTCTAGACTAACATATTGTTTGTAAATTGTGACATGCATGATGAAAGAAAATCGTTATAAAAGATCTTCAGAATAAACTATTGGTCCTAGGACTACAAAATTTAACATGCAACTGTTTCTTGAATAAGACAGAGTTTTTTAAAAATTAGATTTTTAATTAAAAATTAATAAAAGCTATTCTGTGGGTTGACCGTCCGTTACCATTGTGGGTTGTTCAGGTATAGTTCAGAACTTGTCCCTTTCCTATTCTCCTGTATACTGACTTTTAATATGATAATGTTTCTAGACTAACATATTGTTTGTAAATTGTGACATGCATGATGAAAGAAAATCGTTATAAAAGATCTTCAGAATAAACTATTGGTCCTAGGACTACAAAATTTAACATGCAACTGTTTCTTGAATAAGACAGAGTTTTTTAAAAATTAGATTTTTAATTAAAAATTAATAAAAGCTATTCTGTGGGTTGACCGTCCGTTACCATTGTGGGTTGTTCAGGTATAGTTCAGAACTTGTCCCTTTCCTATTCTCCTGTATACTGACTTTTAATATGATAATGTTTCTAGACTAACATATTGTTTGTAAATTGTGACATGCATGATGAAAGAAAATCGTTATAAAAGATCTTCAGAATAAACTATTGGTCCTAGGACTACAAAATTTAACATGCAACTGTTTCTTGAATAAGACAGAGTTTTTTAAAAATTAGATTTTTAATTAAAAATTAATAAAAGCTATTCTGTGGGTTGACCGTCCGTTACCATTGTGGGTTGTTCAGGTATAGTTCAGAACTTGTCCCTTTCCTATTCTCCTGTATACTGACTTTTAATATGATAATGTTTCTAGACTAACATATTGTTTGTAAATTGTGACATGCATGATGAAAGAAAATCGTTATAAAAGATCTTCAGAATAAACTATTGGTCCTAGGACTACAAAATTTAACATGCAACTGTTTCTTGAATAAGACAGAGTTTTTTAAAAATTAGATTTTTAATTAAAAATTAATAAAAGCTATTCTGTGGGTTGACCGTCCGTTACCATTGTGGGTTGTTCAGGTATAGTTCAAAACTTGTCACTTTCCTATTCTCCTGTATACTGACTTTTAATATGATAAGGTTTCTAGACTAACATATTGTTTGTAAATTGTGACATGCATGATGAAAGAAAATCGTTATAAAAGATCTTCAGAATAAACTATTGGTCCTAGGACTACAAAATTTAACATGCAACTGTTTCTTGAATAAGACAGAGTTTTTTAAAAATTAGATTTTTAATTAAAAATTAATAAAAGCTATTCTGTGGGTTGACCGTCCGTTACCATTGTGGGTTGTTCAGGTATAGTTCAAAACTTGTCACTTTCCTATTCTCCTGTATACTGACTTTTAATATGATAATGTTTCTAGACTAACATATTGTTTGTAAATTGTGACATGCATGATGAAAGAAAATCGTTATAAAAGATCTTCAGAATAAACTATTGGTCCTAGGACTACAAAATTTAACATGCAACTGTTTCTTGAATAAGACAGAGTTTTTTAAAAATTAGATTTTTAATTAAAAATTAATAAAAGCTATTCTGTGGGTTGACCGTCCGTTACCATTGTGGGTTGTTCAGGTATAGTTCAAAACTTGTCACTTTCCTATTCTCCTGTATACTGACTTTTAATATGATAATGTTTCTAGACTAACATATTGTTTGTAAATTGTGACATGCATGATGAAAGAAAATCGTTATAAAAGATCTTCAGAATAAACTATTGGTCCTAGGACTACAAAATTTAACATGCAACTGTTTCTTGAATAAGACAGAGTTTTTTAAAAATTAGATTTTTAATTAAAAATTAATAAAAGCTATTCTGTGGGTTGACCGTCCGTTACCATTGTGGGTTGTTCAGGTATAGTTCAAAACTTGTCCCTTTCCTATTCTCCTGTATACTGACTTTTAATATGATAATGTTTCTAGACTAACATATTGTTTGTAAATTGTGACATGCATGATGAAAGAAAATCGTTATAAAAGATCTTCAGAATAAACTATTGGTCCTAGGACTACAAAATTTAACATGCAACTGTTTCTTGAATAAGACAGAGTTTTTTAAAAATTAGATTTTTAATTAAAAATTAATAAAAGCTATTCTGTGGGTTGACCGTCCGTTACCATTGTGGGTTGTTCAGGTATAGTTCAAAACTTGTCACTTTCCTATTCTCCTGTATACTGACTTTTAATATGATAATGTTTCTAGACTAACATATTGTTTGTAAATTGTGACATGCATGATGAAAGAAAATCGTTATAAAAGATCTTCAGAATAAACTATTGGTCCTAGGACTACAAAATTTAACATGCAACTGTTTCTTGAATAAGACAGAGTTTTTTAAAAATTAGATTTTTAATTAAAAATTAATAAAAGCTATTCTGTGGGTTGACCGTCCGTTACCATTGTGGGTTGTTCAGGTATAGTTCAAAACTTGTCCCTTTCCTATTCTCCTGTATACTGACTTTTAATATGATAATGTTTCTAGACTAGCGTATTGTTTGTAAATTGTGACATGCATGATGAAAGAAAATCGTTATAAAAGATCTTCAGAATAAACTATTGGTCCTAGGACTACAAAATTTAACATGCAACTGTTTCTTGAATAAGACAGAGTTTTTTAAAAATTAGATTTTTAATTAAAAATTAATAAAAGCTATTCTGTGGGTTGACCGTCCGTTACCATTGTGGGTTGTTCAGGTATAGTTCAAAACTTGTCACTTTCCTATTCTCCTGTATACTGACTTTTAATATGATAATGTTTCTAGACTAACATATTGTTTGTAAATTGTGACATGCATGATGAAAGAAAATCGTTATAAAAGATCTTCAGAATAAACTATTGGTCCTAGGACTACAAAATTTAACATGCAACTGTTTCTTGAATAAGACAGAGTTTTTTAAAAATTAGATTTTTAATTAAAAATTAATAAAAGCTATTCTGTGGGTTGACCGTCCGTTACCATTGTGGGTTGTTCAGGTATAGTTCAGAACTTGTCCCTTTCCTATTCTCCTGTATACTGACTTTTAATATGATAATGTTTCTAGACTAGCGTATTGTTTGTAAATTGTGACATGCATGATGAAAGAAAATCGTTATAAAAGATCTTCAGAATAAACTATTGGTCCTAGGACTACAAAATTTAACATGCAACTGTTTCTTGAATAAGACAGAGTTTTTTAAAAATTAGATTTTTAATTAAAAATTAATAAAAGCTATTCTGTGGGTTGACCGTCCGTTACCATTGTGGGTTGTTCAGGTATAGTTCAAAACTTGTCACTTTCCTATTCTCCTGTATACTGACTTTTAATATGATAATGTTTCTAGACTAACATATTGTTTGTAAATTGTGACATGCATGATGAAAGAAAATCGTTATAAAAGATCTTCAGAATAAACTATTGGTCCTAGGACTACAAAATTTAACATGCAACTGTTTCTTGAATAAGACAGAGTTTTTTAAAAATTAGATTTTTAATTAAAAATTAATAAAAGCTATTCTGTGGGTTGACCGTCCGTTACCATTGTGGGTTATTCAGGTATAGTTCAAAACTTGTCACTTTCCTATTCTCCTGTATACTGACTTTTAATATGATAATGTTTCTAGACTAACATATTGTTTGTAAATTGTGACATGCATGATGAAAGAAAATCGTTATAAAAGATCTTCAGAATAAACTATTGGTCCTAGGACTACAAAATTTAACATGCAACTGTTTCTTGAATAAGACAGAGTTTTTTAAAAATTAGATTTTTAATTAAAAATTAATAAAAGCTATTCTGTGGGTTGACCGTCCGTTACCATTGTGGGTTGTTCAGGTATAGTTCAAAACTTGTCCCTTTCCTATTCTCCTGTATACTGACTTTTAATATGATAATGTTTCTAGACTAACATATTGTTTGTAAATTGTGACATGCATGATGAAAGAAAATCGTTATAAAAGATCTTCAGAATAAACTATTGGTCCTAGGACTACAAAATTTAACATGCAACTGTTTCTTGAATAAGACAGAGTTTTTTAAAAATTAGATTTTTAATTAAAAATTAATAAAAGCTATTCTGTGGGTTGACCGTCCGTTACCATTGTGGGTTGTTCAGGTATAGTTCAAAACTTGTCACTTTCCTATTCTCCTGTATACTGACTTTTAATATGATAATGTTTCTAGACTAACATATTGTTTGTAAATTGTGACATGCATTATGAAAGAAAATCGTTATAAAAGATCTTCAGAATAAACTATTGGTCCTAGGACTACAAAATTTAACATGCAACTGTTTCTTGAATAAGACAGAGTTTTTTAAAAATTAGATTTTTAATTAAAAATTAATAAAAGCTATTCTGTGGGTTGACCGTCCGTTACCATTGTGGGTTGTTCAGGTATAGTTCAAAACTTGTCCCTTTCCTATTCTCCTGTATACTGACTTTTAATATGATAATGTTTCTAGACTAGCGTATTGTTTGTAAATTGTGACATGCATGATGAAAGAAAATCGTTATAAAAGATCTTCAGAATAAACTATTGGTCCTAGGACTACAAAATTTAACATGCAACTGTTTCTTGAATAAGACAGAGTTTTTTAAAAATTAGATTTTTAATTAAAAATTAATAAAAGCTATTCTGTGGGTTGACCGTCCGTTACCATTGTGGGTTGTTCAGGTATAGTTCAAAACTTGTCACTTTCCTATTCTCCTGTATACTGACTTTTAATATGATAATGTTTCTAGACTAACATATTGTTTGTAAATTGTGACATGCATGATGAAAGAAAATCGTTATAAAAGATCTTCAGAATAAACTATTGGTCCTAGGACTACAAAATTTAACATGCAACTGTTTCTTGAATAAGACAGAGTTTTTTAAAAATTAGATTTTTAATTAAAAATTAATAAAAGCTATTCTGTGGGTTGACCGTCCGTTACCATTGTGGGTTGTTCAGGTATAGTTCAGAACTTGTCCCTTTCCTATTCTCCTGTATACTGACTTTTAATATGATAATGTTTCTAGACTAGCGTATTGTTTGTAAATTGTGACATGCATGATGAAAGAAAATCGTTATAAAAGATCTTCAGAATAAACTATTGGTCCTAGGACTACAAAATTTAACATGCAACTGTTTCTTGAATAAGACAGAGTTTTTTAAAAATTAGATTTTTAATTAAAAATTAATAAAAGCTATTCTGTGGGTTGACCGTCCGTTACCATTGTGGGTTGTTCAGGTATAGTTCAGAACTTGTCCCTTTCCTATTCTCCTGTATACTGACTTTTAATATGATAATGTTTCTAGACTAACATATTGTTTGTAAATTGTGACATGCATGATGAAAGAAAATCGTTATAAAAGATCTTCAGAATAAACTATTGGTCCTAGGACTACAAAATTTAACATGCAACTGTTTCTTGAATAAGACAGAGTTTTTTAAAAATTAGATTTTTAATTAAAAATTAATAAAAGCTATTCTGTGGGTTGACCGTCCGTTACCATTGTGGGTTATTCAGGTATAGTTCAAAACTTGTCACTTTCCTATTCTCCTGTATACTGACTTTTAATATGATAATGTTTCTAGACTAACATATTGTTTGTAAATTGTGACATGCATGATGAAAGAAAATCGTTATAAAAGATCTTCAGAATAAACTATTGGTCCTAGGACTACAAAATTTAACATGCAACTGTTTCTTGAATAAGACAGAGTTTTTTAAAAATTAGATTTTTAATTAAAAATTAATAAAAGCTATTCTGTGGGTTGACCGTCCGTTACCATTGTGGGTTGTTCAGGTATAGTTCAAAACTTGTCCCTTTCCTATTCTCCTGTATACTGACTTTTAATATGATAATGTTTCTAGACTAACATATTGTTTGTAAATTGTGACATGCATGATGAAAGAAAATCGTTATAAAAGATCTTCAGAATAAACTATTGGTCCTAGGACTACAAAATTTAACATGCAACTGTTTCTTGAATAAGACAGAGTTTTTTAAAAATTAGATTTTTAATTAAAAATTAATAAAAGCTATTCTGTGGGTTGACCGTCCGTTACCATTGTGGGTTGTTCAGGTATAGTTCAAAACTTGTCACTTTCCTATTCTCCTGTATACTGACTTTTAATATGATAATGTTTCTAGACTAACATATTGTTTGTAAATTGTGACATGCATGATGAAAGAAAATCGTTATAAAAGATCTTCAGAATAAACTATTGGTCCTAGGACTACAAAATTTAACATGCAACTGTTTCTTGAATAAGACAGAGTTTTTTAAAAATTAGATTTTTAATTAAAAATTAATAAAAGCTATTCTGTGGGTTGACCGTCCGTTACCATTGTGGGTTGTTCAGGTATAGTTCAAAACTTGTCCCTTTCCTATTCTCCTGTATACTGACTTTTAATATGATAATGTTTCTAGACTAGCGTATTGTTTGTAAATTGTGACATGCATGATGAAAGAAAATCGTTATAAAAGATCTTCAGAATAAACTATTGGTCCTAGGACTACAAAATTTAACATGCAACTGTTTCTTGAATAAGACAGAGTTTTTTAAAAATTAGATTTTTAATTAAAAATTAATAAAAGCTATTCTGTGGGTTGACCGTCCGTTACCATTGTGGGTTGTTCAGGTATAGTTCAAAACTTGTCACTTTCCTATTCTCCTGTATACTGACTTTTAATATGATAATGTTTCTAGACTAACATATTGTTTGTAAATTGTGACATGCATGATGAAAGAAAATCGTTATAAAAGATCTTCAGAATAAACTATTGGTCCTAGGACTACAAAATTTAACATGCAACTGTTTCTTGAATAAGACAGAGTTTTTTAAAAATTAGATTTTTAATTAAAAATTAATAAAAGCTATTCTGTGGGTTGACCGTCCGTTACCATTGTGGGTTGTTCAGGTATAGTTCAGAACTTGTCCCTTTCCTATTCTCCTGTATACTGACTTTTAATATGATAATGTTTCTAGACTAGCGTATTGTTTGTAAATTGTGACATGCATGATGAAAGAAAATCGTTATAAAAGATCTTCAGAATAAACTATTGGTCCTAGGACTACAAAATTTAACATGCAACTGTTTCTTGAATAATACAGAGTTTTTTAAAAATTAGATTTTTAATTAAAAATTAATAAAAGCTATTCTGTGGGTTGACCGTCCGTTACCATTGTGGGTTGTTCAGGTATAGTTCAGAACTTGTCCCTTTCCTATTCTCCTGTATACTGACTTTTAATATGATAATGTTTCTAGACTAACATATTGTTTGTAAATTGTGACATGCATGATGAAAGAAAATCGTTATAAAAGATCTTCAGAATAAACTATTGGTCCTAGGACTACAAAATTTAACATGCAACTGTTTCTTGAATAAGACAGAGTTTTTTAAAAATTAGATTTTTAATTAAAAATTAATAAAAGCTATTCTGTGGGTTGACCGTCCGTTACCATTGTGGGTTGTTCAGGTATAGTTCAAAACTTGTCCCTTTCCTATTCTCCTGTATACTGACTTTTAATATGATAATGTTTCTAGACTAACATATTGTTTGTAAATTGTGACATGCATGATGAAAGAAAATCGTTATAAAAGATCTTCAGAATAAACTATTGGTCCTAGGACTACAAAATTTAACATGCAACTGTTTCTTGAATAAGACAGAGTTTTTTAAAAATTAGATTTTTAATTAAAAATTAATAAAAGCTATTCTGTGGGTTGACCGTCCGTTACCATTGTGGGTTGTTCAGGTATAGTTCAGAACTTGTCCCTTTCCTATTCTCCTGTATACTGACTTTTAATATGATAATGTTTCTAGACTAGCGTATTGTTTGTAAATTGTGACATGCATGATGAAAGAAAATCGTTATAAAAGATCTTCAGAATAAACTATTGGTCCTAGGACTACAAAATTTAACATGCAACTGTTTCTTGAATAATACAGAGTTTTTTAAAAATTAGATTTTTAATTAAAAATTAATAAAAGCTATTCTGTGGGTTGACCGTCCGTTACCATTGTGGGTTGTTCAGGTATAGTTCAGAACTTGTCCCTTTCCTATTCTCCTGTATACTGACTTTTAATATGATAATGTTTCTAGACTAACATATTGTTTGTAAATTGTGACATGCATGATGAAAGAAAATCGTTATAAAAGATCTTCAGAATAAACTATTGGTCCTAGGACTACAAAATTTAACATGCAACTGTTTCTTGAATAAGACAGAGTTTTTTAAAAATTAGATTTTTAATTAAAAATTAATAAAAGCTATTCTGTGGGTTGACCGTCCGTTACCATTGTGGGTTGTTCAGGTATAGTTCAAAACTTGTCCCTTTCCTATTCTCCTGTATACTGACTTTTAATATGATAATGTTTCTAGACTAACATATTGTTTGTAAATTGTGACATGCATGATGAAAGAAAATCGTTATAAAAGATCTTCAGAATAAACTATTGGTCCTAGGACTACAAAATTTAACATGCACATTTTTCTTGATTAAAAAAAAGTTTTTTTAAAATTAGATTTTTAATTAAAAATTTATAAAAGCTTAATAATATATCTTAATATATATCTTTATAAAGCATATTTCACACAGAGTTCATTTTTACATCACCTTAAAATTCAAAAATTAAGTGTTAAATGTAATTAAAATATTTTCATAAAGTTCATGTTTTCACTTACACGAAATGCACATAGCTAAATTATTTCAGCCATCGAAGAATTCGAATGCGAGATCTTAACAAATTTCTACGCTTCAGACTACACTGAGTGCTATCCCGTGAACGCTATCAACTCGAACATGCTTTGAGCTAGATGGATGAAATTTGGTATGTAGAACATCGAATTTGCTGATATCTAACAAACAAAAATCGAAATCTATTCTGAAGAAATCAGTTTGGCTGGTTGAATGCAAACGAAGACGGTAACATCAAATCGCAAAGAGCTAGATGGGTAAAATTTGCTATACAATTTTAGCATCTAAAATGAGTATCTACTTCAATTTTTGAACCCAGCTGATATGTACAGCTCCATGTTTGGAACCGCTGTAACTCAAACTCAAAGACTTATATAAATATATCATCAAAGACTTATATATTTTGTTAATAAAATTCAAATTCTACGGCACGCTTTGTTTTCAGTTGGCCAATAAAGAGGAATCCAAAATGCATGCTCAATATTTTTTCATTTTTTTACGAAGCAGAAAGTGCTCATTGGCTATGAAAATAAATGTCTGAACACTTTGGGCTTTCACAACCGCGCTCGAAGAGCTTTCTTGCGGTTGGTTGGCTGAGTTTTCTAACGCAAGGGCTATCCTTGGCGATACTGCGCCAAACATATGGTTTGATTTTTTTTATGCGGAGTGAAAAGGATAAAACTTTTATCATTGAAAACGAAATCTATGTTTCTGAGAGACTACTCCTTATGGTTTTCTTTAACCCTTTAAAAGGCCATTTCTTTCTAGTCACATTATGTTAAAATATTTTTAGGCTTGAAATTAGAATAAGAAAAGGGATTCATTTAACTTATTAGATAAATTTTATTTGATTCATTCATTAATTTAGTTAATTAATAATTAAGTAACAAATCAAGACACGTCATTTTGTGTAAGATAAAGAACTAAAGCATCTAAGTTTCTGTCTTTCTAAAAAAATGTGTCAGAACTGATGCCAACCTACATAAATTCATACAAAGATTGATAAATTTGGTGGGAAGCATACTTCCCACGGCCTTAGAAAGGGTTAATTTAAAGAATTTTAAAAGTATGTTGACTGTATCTTACAAAAGTATATTTTATTCTTTTCATTTCATTGGTTAAAAGGTTACCATTAACTATGTACATTTTATCATTATTGTTTGTAATTTATCATTATATATTTTATTTTTAAAAATAACCTCTTCAATCTGGATGTCACTGTTAGGATTCGAAAGGCACCACTTGTTAAAATCTGTCCTTCTTCAATCGAAATAATTATATAAAATATAATTATTCCGATACTAAATAGATAATTATATATATATACTAAATAGATAATTATAACTTCAATTAATTTGCTGATAAATCGTAGGTATCATAGGTAAGTTTCCTATAAAAAATGCAAAATTTCGTTAAAAAAACTATCTTTTAGGGCTATGTAAGCTTGTCTTTTATCTAGGGAGGATGATATAAAGAAAGGTTATGTTTTAATAAATATTAAAACATAATTATTAAAACATAATTGTGGTATAAGTTTGAACTAGAGTTACATTATTATGGAATAATGCTAAAACATTATTGGGGAATAATGTTTGAACTAGAGTTACATTATTATGGAATAATGCTAAAACATTATTGTGGAATAATGCTAAAACATTATTGGGGAATAATGTTTGAACTAGAGTTACATTATTGTTGAATAATGTTAAAATATTACTATGGAATAATGTTTGAACTAGAGTTACATTATTGTTGAATAATGTTAAAATATTACTATGGAATAATGTTTCAAATAGAGTTACATTATTGTGCAATAATGTTTGAACTAGAGTTGCATTATTGTTGAATAATGTTAAAATATTACTATGGAATAATGTTTGAACTAGAGTTACATTATTGTTGAATAATGTTAAAACATTATTATTGAATAATGTTTCAAATAGAGTTACATTACTGTGGAATAATGTTTGAACTAGAGTTACGTTATTATTGATAGTTTAGTTTAGTTTAGTTTAGTTATATTAACGTCCCGTTTGAAGCAACACTAGGGCTATTTTGGGACGGACCTCGTAATTTTGAACGGCGGTCAGATGACGAGGACGACACCTGAGCTGGCACCCTCCTTTCCACAAAACAGACCACACCAGCGGGAGGACGTTTGGTCAGGACGGATTTAACGTGCAACAGACCCCCTTATACGACGGTTCTTCGGTGGAATCGGGTCTCGAACCTGGAACCGAGCCGAGACCTTACCACCAGGCCACCTCGGCCCCTACGTTATTTTTGAATAATGTTAAAGCATTATTGTGGAATAATATTTGTACTAGAGTTTCAAATCTCATGAAAATACTCTCTCGGAGACTTTTATTTCTTGTCTTTTGCCAATACCTGAAGTGGTTTCGACATATTTACAGTAAATAAATAAACAAATGCGAATTTAAAATTCAAATGGAACACTCTACATTTGTTAGTCAATGCAAGAGTTGAAAAGGAGAAAAAAAGCTTTATTTTGGCGCCGTGTTTCCCAGCCTTGTGTACCGAACGCATGAATAATAATCAGGCCCGTGATTGTGTGTCGAAAATCATTATTGTCAACCTCCTAATTATTCGATGGGTGTGGCGGCTGTTGTTGAAAAACTAATCACTCCCCTCTGCTCTATTTTTGTACACTGTTCCTGCATAAATCAGTGTTGCTCCGTCGCAGAGCCCATTAATCACGGAAGTTTCGTATCAACGTAGATGATTGGTGGATACGACAAATATGGAAACTGCCGTAATTATTTGATTATTTATTGCTTTAAATAGAATATGTAGAGTTTGGAGGTAATCGTAGAAGTGTTGGCGGAGGCGAATGCTATTCATTTACATTGTGATGTCATTGCGGATGAATTACTACATAAATTTCATTCTCCAAATCCGAACATTGTTTCGATAAAGACGATAGTTAACTCCTCAGTAACTTCAATAGTTCTAATTTTTGTTCGCTTCGAAAGATAAAGGATTTAGAAAAATGAAACAGTTTTAGCAAATTTGAGTCTCTTTTTTTCCCCTCGCTATATATTCTTATTGGACTCCCTCGTCATCTGACCGTAGTTCAAAGTTAAGACGTCCGTTCCAAAATAGTCCTAGTATTGCTTTAAAACGAGGCGTAAACGAAGCTAAAACTCTGATTGGACCCCAGAACTGCGTATGTGAATTGAATAACGAACATCCGAGTGCTTTTTTATACCCTCGGACTTAGGGTACATTCATTATGGTTTTTAATTTCCTTTAATCTGTTTTATTTTAATTCAAAAGTACTTCAGAATGAATCTGAAAGATCGATTCATTAACAATGTTTAATTTTAAATGCATCAAACATTAAGAAAATAAACAGAATCGTTTGAAATAATCAGCCGAAAAATGTTACCCCTAGCCTTATTAGTGTGGGGGAAAAAACTGAAGACTTACTCATTTGGCGGTGGGGAAAATGAAAAGATTTTTTTGGCGGGAAAGTTAGTTTTTAATTAATAATTAAAATTCTAATTAAAAATTCATAAAGGGACCCCGGATGCACATTCCCGACCTCCAAGGTATACATGTACCAAATTTGGTAGATGTAGGTCAAACGGTCTGGCCTGTCGAGCTCCAACACACACACACACACACACATTGAGATTTATATAAGTATAGATTTACATGAATCTTAAAAAAGTGAGGAACACTTTCTCTTCATTAAATATAGCATCTTGATGTTCACTTTAAATTCCAAAGCCACTTGCACACTGTTGTACGCCTAAACTTTGCCTCCTGTAAATGTAGATGATAAGAAATTTTAAAAATTAAATTTTTATGTGCCCAAAATAAGTGTCAGTTGGTAAAATGTTTTTCTTGCATTCTTCGATGCACACTTGACACTTTTATTTTTAAAAAATTTGCAAGAGATATTAAAAGGAAAATTTATTAGCTTAAATCACTTTTTCATTTCTTGCATGGATTTTAAACAAATCTTTCGTTGCACATTCCAGGTGATATACATATTCCTATAAATTATTAAAAGAAAGGAATCTGAAAATAATTATACATTTATTAACTCTTATTAAGTTTTAAAACTTGGTCAAATGGTACAGTAATTGTTTATGAAACTTGTTCTAAATGAATGTCTTCGACACATTTAAAAATGTATTTTCTTAACAATAAATGTAAACACATTAAATTACTTACAATTAATGTTCATTATAATTGATTAGAATATATATATATATCAACATCTCAAAACGTTCCTCGTTCCTGAAATAGGCCATTTTTGTAAAGCCTAATATCTTGCATACAGCTGCGAGCAAAGAATTGTACTTTTTTTCATTTATTTATTTTGTTTGAAAGTGTACTATCTCTTAAATTATCTATTTCTCAAGTTTCTCTGCTTTGATAAGTTGGAGCTGCAATTGTTGGCTATCAAAGAGGGCAACAATGTGCATTAAATCTGATTATTAAATGCTATAATACTAAGTAAAATATTTACATACAACAGTTTTTATTTATTAAATAAATTTTCATATCTAAAACAAACATTTTTATCTGAATTTCTAATAATTTCTTTTAAATAAAGAATTATATGTCTACAAATTTTTTGATAGGACAGGTTTTGTGGATACAGATGAATTGAAGAGAAACATTTTACTATCTGACACTTTCAGACTATGGAAGTCATTTAAAATGAAGGATCTCTTTTTTTTTCAACCTTCTTCTAGCATTTTCCTAGAATGTTTAACTTAATGTAATAAAATTCGGGATTTAATATTATATTTAGGTGCAATATTTAGGAAAATATACATTTGTTCAACTTTTTTGAGACATCCTGTATATATTAAATAAATTTTATTATATAGGCCGAATGATAACTATTTTCTTGATCATATTTTAATTTTTTTAATATTTTTTTTTATTTTAATGTGTAAAGTTATTTCCATTTTCTTTTTTAAAAATGTGTTGTTCTATTTTCATCTTAATCGTAAAGAGGGCTAATCTTTTCTTATACTATTAATACTTGTTTTTTTATTTGTTTGTTTGTTCTCTTCATTTTATAATTTCACAATTTTTAGATTTTTATCTCGTTCATGTATCATTCAAAGTCAATATATTATTAAAATATTTTGTTTTCATCTGTATTTTCTTTACAGTGTAATAAGTCAATGTATGACTATTATTGTGTAATCCTTAATAACACCGATGTTTCTTCTCCCATTTATTTTCATTGTAATGTCAAATGGCATAAAGCAATCAAATGTTCAATTTTAAAAGTTCAAAAATCACTTGATTATCTATTTTATATATCATTACCACATTTACTGTCCACGAACGTGTTTAATTTAAATAAGAACTTTGGAATTTCGTTCCATAAATATATTCTTAAAGAAATGAGTTGCAGCTTGAAAAAAAATAGTATTATTTTATGCAAATCATAACAAATTTACATCAAAACTATAATTTATATCAAATTGAATCGTTTTGGCCTATTGCAGAAGTGTACCGGAGAATTGTGGAGTACGGAATATTTCCCCCATAATTTGAAATGACATGTCTTCTTTAATTCCAAGTTGTTGGATTATTTTCGCCAAAGCGTTAACATCTCCCTGACAACCGTCAAATTTCTTCTTCTTTTTGTCTTTTTAAATTATAGTGATGGTATTTCTGGTGTACGTACACACTTGAAGATTTTTTTTTTAAATTTTAATTTTAAAAATCCAGTTTTTTCACAATCGGTTATTAATATATGTTTAAACTCATTTCAGTGAAAAAAAACCATATAACACTAATTATTAATTAATTAAATAATATTTAATGAGCTAATTAGCCTATTTTTTGAAACATGATATCTTAAATTCTAATTTGTACAGACCCACAATTCTACTTGGAAAATATGCCTAATATTAGTCTTCATGTTGTCTGCCTCAAACAAGTTATAAAAGTGTATAGTTTTTTTACACAATTTTTTCATCACCGATGAATAGAAAAAGCGAGATTTTTTTCTATAATTTTAACGTTTAAACAGCTATTAAAAATTTATTTCTATAAATATAACTTTGATTGAGGCACAAAACATCCACTATTTCATACAGATTATTTTGATATATAAATAACTGTATTTGGTTAATTTTTTTGTTGAGTTATGATTGTTTGAATGAAGCAACATAGTGGAAAAATATCATTCGTCATAAAATGAATTTTAAAAACACCATAACTAGAGTTTTTAATGAAAGCACCTCAAGAAAAATAACTATAACTCGAGAAATATTTCGAATACTGAAAACATTTTGGTATCGTTTGAAAACTAAAGGATCAGAGAACATTATTAAGCAATAAAAAAATATTCGATATTTTGAACTATTTTCGAAGTTTCAAGTGTGTACATACACCTTAATTCATTTGTATCTGTGCTGACATGTTGAAAAAATACTCCCTCGCACCACGCTTGAAACCATGTCACTTATGCATCACATGTTTTTTTATCTGATTCAATAAAATAAATTCTACAGTCCGCTACTAATTTGAAAGAATAACTTTAACGAATACAAATATTTTATATTTTACTGTTACTAATTTGTCATATTTCAATCAATACTAATATTTAATATTTTACTATTAGTAATTTATCATATTTTTACAAACCCTTTTCTATTTTGCAGGTGTCACTATCTGTAATTAGTTTACTAGAGGCCTTACTAATTGCTTATTTAGGGTATAAGGTAAGAATATATTCCATTATATTTTATTGTTACTCAGTATAATTTATTCAATTCAAAATTTATATATTGAATGTGCGTTTTTTTCTCGGAATATTTGAAAATGAAATGTTCGTGATATTTTTTTTTAATTTCTAAAGGCAAATTTGTAAAAAATTTCTCATTTATTTAATTTTTTAACTCTTTTTAACTAAAGCATTCATAATTAAAAAAATTTAAAGCAAATGTTTGAATTGGCTTTAAATTGCGAATTTCCTCTTACAATTTTAAGACACAAGATGTTAAATATTCAAACTGATTTTGAATTCATTAACAAGCTATTAAAGCATTTAATCAAAAACAATTAAAATTAAATCTATCATAAACAAATTTATTTAGATGTATGGGCTTTCAAAATTGGATATTTATTTTTTGCGTCAATTTCTAAGTTCATATAGAATATCTGAAAACTCTTGAAATACATTTAAATGGGTGACAGAGCAAATCTGAAGAAACTCTAACGACTAAACAATACATTAATACAAGTGTTTAAATGCTGGATCTGCTTCTTGTATTCTTAAACTTTTTCTTTTTTTTAAAGAAATTATTATGCTAATGAAATGACAATATAACAGTTCTCTTTTTGTAATACAGCTAACTGCAGTGCATTAAAATAATGTTGGATATTCAATGAAGAAGTGCATTAAAATAATATTGGATATTCAATGAAGATGTGCATTAAAATAATATTGGATATTCAATGAAGAAGTGCATTAAAATAATATTGGATATTCAATGAAGATGTGCATTAAAATAATATTGGATATTCAATGAAGAAGTGCATTAAAATAATATTGGATATTCAATGAAGATGTGCATTAAAATAATATTGGATATTCAATGAAGAAGTGCATTAAAATAATATTGGATATTCAATGAAGAAGTGCATTAAAATAATATTGGATATTCAATGAAGATGTGCATTAAAATAATATTGGATATTCAATGAAGAAGTGCATTAAAATAATATTGGATATTCAATGAAGAAGTGCATTAAAATAATATTGGATATTCAATGAAGATGTGCATTAAAATAATATTGGATATTCAATGAAGATGTGCATTAAAATAATATTGGATATTCAATGAAGAAGTGCATTAAAATAATATTGGATATTCAATGAAGAAGTGCATTAAAATAATGTTGGATATTCAATGAAGATGTGCATTAAAATAATGTTGGATATTCAATGAAGAAGTGCATTAAAATAATATTGGATATTCAATGAAGATGTGCATTAAAATAATATTGGATATTCAATGAAGATGTGCATTAAAATAATATTGGATATTCAATGAAGATGTGCATTAAAATAATATTGGATATTCAATGAAGAAGTGCATTAAAATAATATTGGATATTCAATGAAGATGTGCATTAAAATAATATTGGATATTCAATGAAGATGTGCATTAAAATAATATTGGATATTCAATGAAGATGTGCATAAAAATAATATTGGATATTCAATGAAGATGTGCATTAAAATAATATTGGATATTCAATGAAGATGTGCATAAAAATAATATTGGATATTCAATGAAGAGTAAGAATGATAAAATGTTTAGTAAGGTTTTCATAAGAAACTTGCCTAAAAGCCTTTTACAATACTTAGCTTCAATGTGTGTGAAAAATAATCAACAACTATGAGTGATATTCTATGTTTACATTTTAGTGAATTTTGACATATTCTTGTTCAGCCTAATTTCATTGTAGCATGTAGTTCTGTAATCAGAAATATTGTGTTAATATTAGTTTTTATTTCTTTTTCAAAAATGGCTTAAAACATGATTATTTTTAAAAAAAATATTTACGACTTACCTTGTTTCAGAATCTGTACCAAGAATTTTCAAATATTCTGAATGTGAAATATCTCCTATTCAATTAATATTTCAAAAATAGATGGTATTTTTTATCTGTGAATTGATGAATAAATTGTGTATCTATCATGTTATAGAAGTTGTGAATGTAGTGTCTTCTTTTTTATTGAAATTTTTCTCAGAAAAAAGTGAAAAACAAATGCTGATCAACTTATTATTAACCATTTCATTTCAGGGAAATGTTTGGCAACAATTTTTATCCTCCAATTTCGTTCTGGAGCTAGTGAATAACGTACCGTTTGTTGTCACAGTAAGTAACGATCCATTAATCTTTTTACTCTCTCCTCTTACTATTTTATGTGAATTAATAAATTTTTTTGAAAAAAAATTGATATAACTATACTGATCCAAACACTTCATCTGGCTTAATAATTTACCATTCTAAACTAAACATTACATACTGCTTTTCGAATGTATTTAATCATTTAATAATAAAAGCTTTATCGATTATTTAACTGCAATGAAAATATGTCGCTGAAAATATACAATTCGAATATATTCAGAATGTTTTTAATAAAATGTTCTAAATTTCATGTAATTTTTGACTAACAATTCAGTTTGTGCAAGTAATCTAGAGGTTGTGGTCTCGGCTTTGGTGCCTTGAAACTTCAGGTTAAAAACCTGATTCCATTAAAGATATGTCTTATATGTATCGTCGTATACTTTAAATCTGATGTCTTAGGTCAAACGTCACCTCGCTGGTATGGTACGGAAGATTTTGTAGGGGATGGTAGCTCAGATGTCGTCATAATCATCAGAAAGAGTTCCGTCCCCAAATAACTCTATCATTGCTTTCAAATGGGTTGTTAACCCTTTTCACTCGGATATCTACTCTCTGGCACCAGTCAAGACGATGCATCATTTTGAAATTTTATTTATTTATTTTCTAACTTTGATTGTTAAAAGTATCTGCAGAATAGTTTGAAGATCTAGCTTAACTTTTCGAGAAATTTATATTAAAACAATTATAAACTTTATTTTTCGGAGCAAAAGCAATTCCTGATAATAAGTGAATAATTGTGCATTGAATTTTTTCGAGTGAAAGGGTTAAATTAACTAAACTTAATTTTTCAAAATTTCTCTGTGGCTTACAAATACAAGCATTTGATAATTTATTAAAAGTAAATGATTACATTGTCTTTTAATAAATTTTTAAATGCTTGTTTTTAACGCCATTCCATTTTTATAACTTTCTACATTTTATGCTATAATTTTTAATTCTGTAATATAAAAAGTGTGGAATATTTTTTGATATTGCAGAATACTTCTAACATCACTCATTTAGAATTAAAACTAAATAATTAATTGATAATTATATTTTAAAAACATTATAAATTTGTATCATCGTTGAAAAGATGCCATTGAAAAAAAATCAAAATTTTAGTCTTAAAAGAAATGGGTGAAGAAAAGAATCAAATTTCCAATTTTTGCTAACATGAAATATGTTAAGGTAAATAAAAGTGCGTAATAACAAATTAAATACAAAAAATGTTTTCAAAATATAAAAAAATGGTGTAAATGCTTTAAGAAACAAAAAATATGTATTTTTTTATTTATTAAAGAGTATATTTTTTTTTAATTTTTATTATTTTCCACTTTTCTATTTTAAACTTAATAGTTTAGAGTTAAACTCATAGCGAAAATCTTCAAATGGTTTTTGCTTATTTGCTAATAGATGTCGGCACTGATACTTTATTAAAATTTAATTAACCCTTTCTAGGGCCGTGGGAAGTATGCTTCCCACCAAATTTATCAATCTTTGTATGAAATTATGTAGGTTAGCATCAGTTCTGACAATTTTTTTTAGAAAGACAGAAACTTAGATGCTTCAGTTCTTTATTTCAGACAAAAGGATGTGTCTTGATTTGTTACTTAATTATTAATGAACCAAATTAATGAATGAATCAAATAAAATTTATCTAATGAGCTAAATGAATCCATTTTTTTATTCTAATTCCAAGCCTAAAAATATTTTAACATAATTTGAATAGAAAAAAATGGCCCTTTAAAGGGTTAAGATACTTTGGTTTTTATTCAACAAATGTTAAACTATTGCATTTCCAGCATTCATAGAAACGTATTTTGAATTCCAACATTTCAGGAAGTCAGTACCATCTGCAATATAAGCATGAAACAAATCAATTTAATTAAAAATACATGAATTTAAATACACAAGATTTTGAACTGTGAAATCGCCATTTGATTAATGAGCTTCAAATGGCTTTGTTCACAAGTCAGACAGCCTAATAGGCGGCTCTTTGATCTATTCTCTCCATTTCGAACACAAAGTTGCCTTTTGAATGCCCCTCACGCCTTCGATATTTAATTAATTAACATCGATAAATCTTAACTCATAATTTCAATGAAATCTCTTCAAAGCATTTCGTATTTATTTGCATTAGTTTTTCACAGTCAGAAATGTGAATTTAATATGGTCTCAAATGTTGCAATGGTTTAATATTGTTACATATATTTGAAAAATGTTGCAATAGTTTAACTTTTCATGCAATTATTTAACTTTGAAGTTATTTCAAAGTTTTAAACCATTCTTTTTACTTCTTTATATACTATGAAACAAAATTGTAATTGTTAAAAATGCCACCTTAGAGATTTTCCTGAATATCAAAGATTTCTGAAAAATATTTTTAATTTGATGCTACTATCATGACCTTTCAAAAACGCAATGAGCTAGATAGATGAAATTTCGCATACAATCTTTACCCCAAAATTTAATAGATCTGTGTCCAGTTTGTTTGACGTTCATTGAAAGCCTGACGGTTTGTCTGTCTGTCTGTCAAGCATGTCCATATGAACATGAATCTCAGAAATGCAACAACAAACGATATGATGAATTTTAATATATGATCAATTTTCATGCATCTGTATGGCGGATTATTTTTTAGTATTTCCATCTTGTAAAAACTAAATGTTATTTCATATTTTCTTGCGTATAAGAACATGATAATTAAAAAACATAGCATGCTAGATAAATGAAATTTGCTGTGTGAACTTGATATAGAAAAATGCAGATGTTTTGAGTTATGTAATAATTCGTCACTATTTTTTTCTCAAATTTAAAAATGCATATATAAGTAAAACATACTGAAAAAGATTTTATATTATTTAATTAAAAATTTGATACTCTACAACGTAGTGCATTTAGATTTTTAAATTTTATTGATGAGTGTGCATTTCATAATCTTTGGAATGTTTTACAAATTGAATAAAATTCAAAATTTTTGTCCTATTTATTTTTTGTATTTAATTAACTTATTTAAAACACCAATGATACGCTGGGGATAAGTATTTTGACAAAAGTAGAAATAATGTTGTTAATTTTAGTGCTGTAATAAATATATATGCAATTCTATAATAAATATATAAAATGATATAATAATGATGAATGAATAAATAATTGACAAAATAACTAATTAAACAATCAAGAGTGATTAAACTAACTCTTTCGCAAAACATCCAGAGGATTATTTGTTTAAATAAATGTATATAAGTTGGAAATTTCAAAATAAATATTAAAAACATTCATGAATTTTTATTAAAAGCAATATATTGTTTCTTAAAATTTTCGAAGAATTCCTAAAATTGAATGGTGATTAACGGGTTCCATGCAGTGGGTATATTGTGAAAAAAGGCAACAGGCAGAATGAAAAATAAAAACATTTACAAACACGAAAGCACTAACACATAGGCAACAAAGAACACAGCCGAGTGCGCAAAAGAACGACTCTTATAGTATATAACAGCATACAAAGAACGAATTTGTAGGAAAAAAATCAATAACAGCACAGAACGATTAAAGAGAACTCCGCCGATAGAGAGACTTCACACTATTATTTACGTCCCTCAAACGTCTGCTATTCCCCATTGTCTGCTTGAATTGGTTGAATTTGACTGCCGACTCACTAATGACTCGACTATACGATTGGCTTCTCGATGCTACCCTAACACTTGACTAAAGGCCTCGGCGCATGACTCAGCAATCGTCTCTTAACTGATCGCTTGAGCTCCATTCAATTGATTGACTGATTCGAGTTCAAACTCCCGAGTTTTTATTGTCTCTAAAGCAAGTTCCAGAAACTTCTAGAAGAATCATTGTAATTTGAGCCTTAATGATCCTATCTTCAAAAGTTTTGTTGGTTGCAGAATCTTCCATTTTCTCGCCAAACTTGAAATGCGTCACTAAGTTAACAAACAATCGCCAGTTTGTTGGTATGCCCGGGTTTATTTATCCGTCATCCGTTTATCATCCCTTAGACATCTCCGTAATACTGTCCTTCTTATAATAAAAATAACTATGTTGGAGAGCAACATTACAAATGGTAACATTTTGTTAGAAATTTCAAGGGGGCTAAAATGCATACTCGGTTTTCGTTTTTGTCGACAATTTAGTCAAAACGTATCAAAATCCAGATACTTCATGTTTAATGAAACAAGAGATTTAAAAAATTTATTGAGGATCTAATACAATAATTAGACTGCAATCTACAATCCGATTACAATACCTTCCTTGACATTAATTTCAAATTCCTAACATATTTCCCCTTTCCAATACAATATCATCTCCGATATTTCCAGATCAATAAATGGACAGCTTTCCGAACACTAAACCTGTAACCTATCATTGCTAGTTAAGATAATTAGCACTCCACTTGCAATTAACCCTCAAGAAACCAGAAGAAAAAAGCCAATCTCACTTCCTAATGATTCACTCAATATCTACGATTCGTCTTCATGAAAGAAAAAAAAAATGAATTAAGACTGCTCCAAGTGGGTTTCTTCAAGGGCATTCTCAATCAATCGAATGTGAAGAGGAAACCTCCTTATTATCTAATTGGTGCTCCAATTATTCGATCGGATTCTAATTGCGTAATTATTCCGGTCAATAGTTAAATGCCTCGTTCGACCACATAGGGGTGCAAACATTGTAGAGGACCGTGCCTTGAATCAAATCCAAGGATAAACTGGTTGGTTTTAAGCAGTTAGAAAGAAAATGCATTCTTTTCAATTGAAACAGATTTAATAAATACTTTGCGTATTTCATTAGTTGAAATGTCACGTGATTATAAAAATTGACTTATAATAAACTAGTTAATATACTCGGCTTTGTTTAGAAGTATAATAATGCCTAATATTTTTAATATAAAAACCACAATACTTTTCTATATAGTATTATAATGTCTGAAATTTTTTTTTAATTCTGAAATGTTTTAATTAAGATTAGAGAGACAATTGAACTAGAAGATTTAACTGCTTTTAGCTCATTTTCTTTATATTAATAAACTAAATAAATAGTTTTTCCTAGTATAAATTAATAACCATCTACTTTGAAATATTTTTAAATCTTCTTTCAGAATTCTAATAATGTGTTGTGGCAACAGATCCTCATTTGTATTTTTATTTTGAAACAATAAAAATTATTATTGTAAATATTGCATAAATTTTCTTTTAAAACTCAATATATAAAACATTATATATATGCATATAATATTTAAAAATATATTTATTAAAATTGTATTTAAGAAATATTTATTAAAAGCATATATAAAAATGTATTTAAAAATAAAATTTAAATATAAGAAATAAATATAGGAAAACTCGGAGTTTCCATGATATCTAACAATAGATTATTTATAATTTTTTTTAAATTTTAAAATCACTTATCTATTCTTTTATTTTTTAAATTTTGAATATTTTATAAAAACTGAAGGAAACATTTCACCCGAATAAAACTGATACATTAAAAGGGAAAACGTTTGAATTTCAAGATGGTATAAAAATGTATCTTGAGGGATAATCCGACGTTACTGCAAAATAATAAGAATTTTGATTAATTTCTGATTAATTAAATGTTTAATTTATCTGTGTGCTTTGAAAAAATCGCATTTTGATGCATTAGTGAAAACGGGATGTTTAAAAAAATGTATATTATTTTCGAAGCAAAGTTTTATTGGAAAATTAAATCCATTTATTAATTATTGCATTCAGTGCAATGTGGATTCTAAAGCAAATATGTTTACCAGTCATTTGGTGTTCTGAAAACTGGCTACATAGGGTTATTTCTAATTTCCCTTGCCTTTTACAGAATTACATACATGAGATTGTGGCGGGTTTGCGATACGTGAGGATAGAACTTGGGACCTTGTGGTTCGCAGGCCAGTAACATGACCACAATACAAAAGCAATTGCCTGTGCAGCGTAGCTGTTAACTGGCTTATAAACTTTCACCACAAGATTCTAGTTTCTTAGCTAGGGAATATTTTGCAAATTAGTATTGTTTTTGAAAGATTAAACAAAAAGGTTGCCAACTTCTATTCAATTTTAACAAAACGAGTTGTTTCTAAAATCAGGTCACTGATCATCAATGTAGATGATACATATAAACATGCCATTTTTTGCTTTTTCATATACGAATTACCGAGAAAGTATTGTCATCGTCGAAAAAAATTCGAAATGACGACTTATCTCCGTGTTTTAGACCTATCCGAGTTCGAAAAATACATTTCTGGCAAATGTCTACCTCTCTGAGATAAAGATAACTCAAAACCATTCCCTCGCTATACAGATGACATTTGGTAAATGATTTTTGCAATAAATTTGTAGGTTCCTATCAAATATGTAGCTACCTTTATTTAAAAAAAAAAAAAATATGCCGGCGTCCTGGCATAGGGGTAGCGCGTCTTCCCCGTGATCTGGGCGTCCCGGGTTCGAGTCCCGGTTTGGGCATGGTTGTTCTTCTGTTGTTCTATCTGTGAGATGTGTGAATGTGCCCTCCTGTAAAAAGGGGTTGTGCAAGCGAATGAGTGATGCGTGAGTAGCAAAGTCGTACTCTTGGCCCTAGTTGGCGCTGCTATAAAAAATAAGAGACTTTCCCCTCAGGCGTAAATCGCTGTCTTCGTAACAGCGGGCTTGTCAGTGGCAAGTGCCATAAGAAACAAACAAACAAACAACAAAAAAAAGTATGTCTGTCCCGATCTTCTAATATAAGTTGTTGTTGTTGTTGCCTATCCCCATGATCAGCAGTGCTAGATCAGGTTCATGATACTGTGCACCCTAAAAAAAATCCAAAAGCTTCTGTGAACTGTTTGTTATATCCTGTCTGGTAAGCCCCAGCCAGGAAAGGATGTGTTCAGGTGAAGTCTGCACCTTAGAGCAAATGGTGCAAACATCAAAGCACTTGGAGCCACCAGAGTATTTTAATGATCTAAGATGACCACTGAGGAAGCGAGTGAGGGTGGTTTGATCGTGTCGGCTGCAAACAAGAGCCAGAGAGCCACCCGGATGATCACCTCGATATCAGTGGTGCACTAGTGGAACACACCAAGAAATTTTATTCCTGTTTTCAGCGATGGAAAAAAGCTCCGTAGAGATGCAGAAGGTATCAAAGCCTCTTCATCACCGGACTTGACCAGGAAGTCGGCAATCTCATTACCTTTGATATCAACATGGGAGGGAATCCATTGCAGATGTATCTGACGAATCGAGGAAAGGTGCTTCAATTTTTTAAGGATATTTACTTCAGTGTCATGTCTCTCTAATATAAGTTAATACGATAACAAAACGGAGAAATCTATATGAATAAAATTCTATATGTAGATTTAATATCTATATTGTAGACACATATCAAATTTTGAGCCAAATCCAGCCAGAGGTTAAAAGTCTATCGGTCTGTAGTTTCAGAAGCATGTAGACTTCACAACTGATAAACGAATGGACTTAAATATATGAAATTTTGCATGATATTTTGTGACTGTAATGATCGTGTTGTGTCAAATTTCGATTTCAATCGATTGGGAAAAATTTAAATCAAAATTTATTTTTATTAGGGAGTATTTTTGAAAAGAAGTTAGGAAGTCACTCATCAAAATTTGCATTGAATTTAATTTACCCCATTGGTTTACTTTAAATTAGCCTAAGAATGTTCCCCTTTATCTTGTCCTGTACTGATATACAATATATTTTATTGATCGCAGAATAAAACTGTAAATCGAATCAGAAACTTGGATTATATAATAGTAATAAAAACAAAGTTAATAGGAAAAAAGTAACAAAATTAAACCAAATAAAATAAGAATCCGGCCTGAAGACTTTCTCAAGGGTCACCCTCAAGTAGGGATTCAAAAAAAAGGGTTTTTTTTCTGTGAGGAATACGGACTAAAATGTCCAACAGCACTGATTCCTCGTGATTCGAAAATCCTCTGAAATTAGGCCTAAGAGATGCACCACTTTAACAGAAAAGAAAAGGAAACAATAAATTAGAAGAATAGGACCACTAATAAGCAAAAATACAATAACATAAAATAACCATATAATAACAGTGAAACCAATTATGAAAACAGAAAGGAAAGTACATACCAGCAGCAAGCAAAAATTTCTTTCTTTTTTTTTTTTTTGGTTTAATTTTGATACTTTTTTTCTATTTACTTGGTTTTTATTATTATTGTCTTGATTCATCTGTGTTTCAGTAGTAGCTGCATGTGCGCTCTCTAAATACAATGGTGCTTTTTCTGTTCTTTTTTTAGTTCTTAGTTTGAATCAAATAATTTTTTAGTTGCGATTCCGAAATAATTTAGTTTCGTTTCCAAAATATTTTTAATTTTAGATTGTTTTAATTATAGGTTTTAATTACATAATGATAATATTTTTGGTTACTATATATATAAATATATATATAATATCTTATTCACTCCAAAATTTGATGCAGATTTCCAATTTTCAGGACAAAATTAGAGCCAAAATTCATATCCAAATTTGTGATTTATCACGTCCACCGGCTTATGAAAATACATAGCTTTTGTTAGTTAGTTTTGCTGCAAAATTGAATGTTGACCTCTAAAATTGCAGGCCAAATTTCATTTATTTGGCTCATTGTTTGTTAATAATTATATTCACTTCCATATAGACAAACTTCCTGTGCATGTATTTCCAGCAAAAGATTGATACAAATTTACAATTTCAGTGCGAAGTTTTTGTTTAAAATGTTATTGGTTATTCTTTTTGCGTTTTTAAACTATCTCTTCGCTTAAATATGAGAGTAGAAATAGATATAATTGTGTGAAAGGTGTGTATATGTTTTCTGTGTATGTCTTGGGAGTAGAAATTCCTTTCAATATTCACGCAAGATTTCAGACATTTATAATACTGAAGTTCAAAGAGATGTTTTGAAAATTATCAAAATAAAATATAGGGCAATCTTTCAAACATAATGCACAATATCTGAAATTTCCTTATTGCAATAGTTTCAAGCTTAAGCGTATTTTCCCTTCCAAAGACAGCAAATGATTCGGAATTTCCCCATCAGCAAACAAATCTCTTCTCTAACGAAATCAACAATATATAATTCTAATTAAGTAAATTAATCCGCCGTTTAAAGCCATCGCCTTTTGTGAAACCAAACGAAACCCACTTTCGCCTGTTAGTGTACGCAAATCTACTCTAGGAGAAGAAAAGAACTAAAATGGTTCGATTTGGATAACTTCAAAGTCAACCAGTGTGTGAAGAAGAATTCCCTTCATTATCTAATTGGAGCTTCGGTTATTCGATTGGTTTTAATTATATAATTATTCTACTTATTTGCTAAATGTCGTCCTTTCACACAAAGGGAGTTCAAACATTGTTGAATTTCGGATTCTTGGGTAAATTGTTTGGCAAAACTTGCATTTATCTGTATGTTTTTTGAATTAAGTTTGCCAAAATGATTTAAAGTACATACATGCCCTTTTCATACGCCATTCTAGGGTCCATTTCAAGTCAGTTATACTCTTTACAGAATCTATACTTATTCCTTAATGTATTGAAATCCTAAAGGTAAATCATATCACTGACTCTCTTACCCGCCTGAAGGCACACGGATAATAAATATTGAATGACCGGATAGCCGCAACAGTAACTATAGCGGAACTGGGGTTGAGTCCTAAGGGCCATCACAGGCCACGGTACAACCCTTCCCTTAGGAAGTACCTCCCATCATCGATTGGGGGAGCCAGACCCCCCACCTTTTCGTAAACCCACCAGGGTGGCGAGATCCAACCACCTTGCCGGAAGCATCTCGCCCTCATTTCGAGGTGCCTCCATGGGGGATAAATCCTTAAAGTAAGTCAACCATCTAACTCTCCGACCCGCCACGAAGGCACACGGATTTAAACCATAAAACTGAATGACCGGACCTTCGCAACAGCAACATTGGCGGAAACTGTGGTTGAGTCCTAAGGGCCGCCACTGGCCACGGTACAACCCTCCCCGAAGGAAGTACGTCCCGTCATCGATGGGAGGAGTCAGATCCCCCACCTATTAGTGTACCCTCCAAGGTGGCGAGATCCAACCACCATGCCGGAAGCATCTCACCCTCATTTCGAGGAGCCTCCATGGGGGCACCTAAAGTAAATCCTTAAAGTAAGTCAATCATCTAACTTTCCGACCCGCCACGAAGGCACACGGATTTAAACCATAATACTGAATGACCGGACCTTCGCAACAGCAACATTGGCGGAAACTGTGGTTGAGTCCTAAGGGCCGACACCGGCCACTGTACAACCCTCCCTGAAGGAAGTACGTCCCGTCATTGATGGGAGGAGTCAGATCCCCCACCTATTAGTGTACCCTCCAGGGTGGTGAGATCCAACCACCATGCTGGAAGCATCTCACCCTCATTTCGAGGTGCCTCCATGGGGGATAAATCCTTAAAGTAAGTCAACCATCTAACTCTCCGACCCGCCACGAAGGCACACGGATTTAAACCATAATACTGAATGAGCGGACCTTCGCAACAGCAACATTGGCGGAAACTGTGGTTGAGTCCTAAGGGCCGACACCGGCCACTGTACAACCATCCCCGAAGGAAGTACGTCCCGTCATTGATGGGAGGAGTCAGATCACCCACCTATTAGTGTACCCTCCAGGGTGGTGAGATCCACCCACCATGCTGGAAGCATCTCACCCTCATTTCGAGGTGCCTCCATGGGGGATAAATCCTTAAAGTAAGTAAAGTAAGTAAAACATAATACTGAATGACCGGACCTTCGCAACAGCAACATTGGCGGAAACTGTGGTTGAGTCCTAATCGCCGTCACTGGCCACGGTACAACCCTCCCCGAATTAAGTACGTCCCGTCATCAATGGGAGGAGTCAGATCCCCCACTTTTTAGTGTACCCTCCAAGGTGGCGAGATCCAACCACCATGCTGGAAGCATCTCATCCTCATTTCGAGGGGGACCCCCGGGTGGTAATCCTTAAAGTAAGATAAACAAATCCCGATTAAGCCAAAGGCCGGAAGGATTACTAGATGCGCCGCCAAAAAGCAATCACACCTTGCAAAGGACCCAAGCAACACATATCGATACCGAAAATGGGAAACTCAAAGCCCTCTAGAGTCACATAACATTTAAGAGCAGAAATAAAGCTACAATGCTTTGACAGAGGGTATGTGTCCATAAAAAGGAAGAATGACTGATGACTTCATGCCTAACCCAGAAATAAAAATAAAAAGATACTATCCACTGATAATCCAAATTATATCAGTACATGGGAGATTTCCCGCATAATTTTCCAAAGATTTGGATGGACATCGTGTATATTTAGTTCACTTCCTTTGCGTTCAAGAAAACAATTTTTTAATAAAAAAAAAAGTTAAATACCTAATGTTTCAATTAGTTCGAATTTTTTTTTAAATTTCAAACATTTTTATATTTATTTTAACTGGATTTTTGTACATTTATTTAGATAGATATCCACACTCTTTGTTGAAAAATAAAATTATATCTAGTAAAGGGCAGATAACGCTAAAACTATTAGTTAATTTATTGCAAAATTTTAGTTAATTCACTGTTTAAATTAATATACGGAGCAATTACAAAATAATCATCTGTTTTTGAAAAAAATGAATTTGAAAATGGTAAATAGAATCTATGATACTAATGGAAAATGAAAAATATTTAAATAATTTTCACATATTTTTTTTTCGCTTTAGCATTAGATAACGCACAAATTTTAAGTGATAAAAAAATAGTTGCAGAGATGTCATATTCACTTATGTGATGTTGACAACTTACTCGTTTTAGATTCTTTTGAAACTCACCAGATTAAATGTTTTGCTATTTCTTCATTCGGAGTTATTTTAGACGTTTCAGAAAACTAAAAAATATATTTCTAATTTTTATTATTTTTTCCTTTTTTTTTTTCTTTTCAAAACTATGAGTACTTCAGTATTAAATTAATCTATAAAATATTAAACAACGGCTGAAGGTCATTGATGGTTATATCAGGGAAAAGCGAGTTATTATTACGTGAAGGTTAAATCAATGTAAATAGGATTTTAACGGAATTGCTCTAAAACAATGTAACAATATTTTTAAAAAGAAACATTGCCCTCAGCAAAATCTAATTAATTTGTTCTTATAATTAAAACCGGAAACTTTTGTTCTATAAAAATGTTGAGTTATGCAAGAATTAAAATATTATATTATAAACTGAGACAAAATAATATTTTACCTTAATTACAATAACTATTAAAAGATAATGCAAGTCATTAAATGTTATTATTTTTTCTCTTTATTAATGGAAAATGTTTTGCTAATAATTACATTATGGAGACAAATTATTGCAGACAAATTACATTCCATTAAGTTTATTTTTACTTTAAAACAGAAGATGCTTTTGGAAATTATGTCAAAGCAAAATTTCCCTAGAGCACCGTTTTGCGTCTTCTACATTCATTCTTTCTAAATTTCAATGAGTAAAAAAATCTTTATAATGTCGCAGATATTCTACAGTGCGTTTAACAAAATCATAGAAAACTCAACAAGATTTTTTTCTACTTGATATCTCCATATACATTGACGCAATCTGTTCAATATTCTTATCATTAATCTTTACTATGGTACGAAGGACACAATTCCCATGTGTAAATTTCAACACTCGTAGCGTTTATGGCCTGGTGCAAGGACTACAATTTTATTTGGAGGGAGGGGGGTAGGAAATATCTTTATTAGAGAACATGCCAGAAAATTTTGAATAAATCACTCTCGCTGAGTGAGCTTTCGCATTTACACATAGAGACAATAAGAGTTGAAATATGTTTGATATTTCGAGAACCTTCTCTGCCCTACAAAGAAAATTATAGAAAGCCAGCAGTCCAAGAAGAAGACAATCGTGTATTTGGTATAGATTCATATAGCGAGTCGAGGCGAATTAGTTGGATCAATCTAGCGAAGTGCAAGTGTTGAGTGGGGCTCAAACGATGAGAGAATAGAGTTATGTGCCAAATCTTGGAGTTTATTATAAAAGCAGCATCGAGTAGCCAGTCGTGTAGTAGTGATTCGGCAGTTGGATACAGCTAAAGCGAAGAGACTGC
The DNA here is from genome assembly GCF_947563725.1 of Argiope bruennichi. Taxonomy (NCBI): domain Eukaryota; kingdom Metazoa; phylum Arthropoda; class Arachnida; order Araneae; family Araneidae; genus Argiope; species Argiope bruennichi. Next base: position 13,791,076 of record NC_079161.1, read on the forward strand.
GGAAAATTGCAGACGTTTGAAGAGACCATAGAGAATAGCTATGTAGATTCCCTCCTCCTGATGAGTTCTTTGAGGCCGCTTTGTATGCTGTGGTTGTTGTTTTCTACCAATTACTACTTAAGGACTGCTACTTAGTCATTTGCTATTGAGGTCTGTTGATTGTGTTAAACCATACACCCACTACAAACGAACCGTTGACTTTTACTGACTTTGTGGAAGAAGTCCTGTAACATTATAGAAGTATAAGCGTGTGTTGTCTCTTTTCGAGACTTCGCTTCAGATCTAAAGTTACTAAATTGTGTATACAGATGTACTTTGGAGGGTAGAAATGTGCACCTCGGAGTCATTTTTTTGTCATGTTATAATTAAAAATTTAATTAATTAAGCAAATTTTGACATTTCCTCCCTTATAGTTACTGTAAATATTAAAGTACAAAAAAGAGTTTCAAGCCATCTTAAAGTTTGAAATAAAAATATCTTTTCAATAATTATCTTTTAATTTAATTCTCACTTGGCATTTTTCGACTATTTGTAATTAGTTTTTGAAAGTGCTTTAAGCTTATTTTATAACATTTTTTTTCACTATTATCCAGTTAACAGATATGACCTCTTCAGAAAATGCGTATTTAAATTGTCATATATATTGTTACGAATCCTTGATTCGGCTTCCCAGCATAGTTGGTTCCATAGGAAGTCCCAGAGCTTGGCGACGAATTTGGCGACTTTGGCGCCAAAATAGATTATACCCGAAACATTGAGAATTTTCCCGATCCGTCCAGTAGGAACGGAGATACGCCTCGAACGTTTCTGATTGGTTGAGGGGCTTTTAGCCCCGCCTCCTGAGACCTATGAAAGGAGCTGCAGCTGCCGGGGAGTGACGGTGAATTGAGTAGTTGCGAACCAGTGGGGAATTGAGTCGTGAACCAGTGGAGTGCAAGGAGTCGTAGTCGGAAGCGACAGGGAAGAGTAGTCGGGATCGACGGGAAAAAACTGGCCTTCCAGAGATAAGCGGAGCAGCGACGAAGTGAAGCTGGTGCTGAACTAAGCTGTGTTCTACTGCCTGCAGTAGAGTCTGTTGTATGCTGCTGTGTATTATGTTGTATGCTGCACTTCTCAGCTGAAGATAATCGTCTTCTGTGCTGTATATAGTTGTCGTCTTTGTGCTGTCCTGTGTGTCTTCGTGTAAATAAACGACGTTGTTTTATTTTCTACTTCCGCCTGGTGAATGAGCGTTCATCACACCATATAACTTCCACTATCCAAACGAACCCCGGAAATTTCGTAACAGTAAATATTTTGAAAATTTGTAATAATTATAATTAAAATTTAACTTTACTAGCAAGCAATTATGATTATTTTTAATTGCGTCTATTTTTAATCTGTTTAAGCCAGAGAGAGTTTCTCTTTATTAACTAAAATTTAATTACTTCGATCTTAGATTGAAATCCATAATTTAGCTGATAGAAAAATTAAGGAGATGCACAACACAAAGAAAAAAGCGGTATAAGGCTTCGGAAATATTAATTGTTGCGTATCTATCAAAATTTGAATCTTAAGAGCAAGATATAAAGAAAATTAAATTGAAAATTTCAGAAACTCTCGATGTCTGCGAACGAACTGGTCGCCAAAGACGGCCAGTGTTTTCAATAAAATAACCTCTTAAATTTCTTATCCATTGCAGCTACATTACCTAAAATATCGCTTTCTAAGTATGCCCCACTAAAACATGTATTAAGTATTGTTATATTATATTAGAGTGTGTGTGTGTGTGTGTGTGTGTGTGTGTGTGTGTGTGTGTGTGTGTGTGTGTGTGTGTGTGTGTGTGTGTGTGTGTGTGTGTGTGTGTGTGTGTGTGTGTTGGTAGTCTACCCTACTTCAATACAGGACAGACCGCCTAATCTACAGCTATCAGATTTTTTACAGATATAATTTGGAAGATGGTAATGTCTTAATCGAAACATTTTTTATTTTATTTTATTTTGAAATTTTAATTAATTAAAAAATAATTAAAATTTTGAAATATTTTTACCATAACTTCAATAAATATTAAAGAACAAAATCATTTCAAAAATCAAATTTTCAATGATACCCATTTAATAAACGTGAAAGTTTTTCCTGAATTTTGGCAAATTTTTTAAAAACATTTTTTGCTTTAATTTTTGACGTTGTTGCCCTGAAATTAAAACCATTTCAATTATTTAAAGAAATATTTACTATCATCATACCTTACTATCATCTTTTCCATTTTTTAGAGCTAAGGAGGAAGAATTCTATTTAACATATGCGCAGTTTGTTTCAAAAACGAATACAAAATTTGCTATTACGCCTTTATTTGCGCTATGAATATGATGTGATGGGATTGACTTCCATTAGGAAGGTTCATGTGCACAATGAGCAAGAACATGTGTTATACTATTAAACTTTTGTGTTATAATGACGTGTCTCAAACTTTGCATTGAAGTATTGAATTTTTAGTATTTAAATTAAGCAATTAAAGTAACTTAATGAATATTAAGTTATTAAAAACGCAATTATCACTTCGAAAAACTTCAATATTTCAAGTGTCCTTTCTGTTATTATAAGGATTTAAATAACAATAGATGTCCCTAATAGAATGTGTTATATAAGGAAGATATTAAATAAATATAGAGCGTGCACAATAAGTTAACTTTACTCCGTTTTAATGTTCAGGACAATTTGGTTGTTTAAAAGTAGCTTCTTGAAGAAATCGTGGACATGAGTTACATCTGAGAGATTTAATTGAAATTAAATTCACCTAAAATCCGTGACGAATCAAATTGATTACCAAAGATGGCTAGTATTTCATAAATTTCTCCATTTCAATGTGTTTTACAAAATTTTTTAAACTGTTCACTGCTTAAATTATTCATTAAAATAAAATCAATCTGCCCTTCTGCTTTGAGCGTGAAGTAACAATACTCAAACTTAATTTAATCAAAGTTTCTGAAAGAAATCATTTGAAAATGTTTTAGCATCGAAATAAATAATATTCCTGAAAGTTTTTAAGCGTGTCATATCTCGTAAATTTATGTTATTTCTTTTGGCAACCATAAAAAGAAAACGACTTCAATTTACTAAAACGGCACATTTCATCCAAAAGATCGTTTGCGTTTTTTTTTTTTTTTTTTTTTTCTGATGCAAATGGCCCTTTCTTTGCTTACGATTCTTATCTTAATATTCTGGAAAACATTCCGGCAACATTCGCTTATTTCAACTGGCATCAGAAATGCATTAAATGTGTGCGATTTATGGTGCAGGTAAATTAACTGATAAGAAATCTGCGCAGAGTTGCTCGCAAAAGAAGCGTCATCAATAAGAAGTTAGAACTTTTGGGAATTAAAAATTTTCGGTTACATCTGCTACTTCTGCGTTTATAATGGAAGGATGATTTTCCCGAATTCTTGCATGTTAAAATTATTTTTCAAATAACTATCAGAAATTCCCCGGATGTTGAATCGTATTTATAGTTAAATTAGTTAATATAACCGATGTTGCTCGTGTTTAAAAACCTTTATGTATAATGTTTCAACTTAAAACCTATTTTTTGTATAAAATATTGTAACATGCAAAATCTTTTTATCATCTGCTTTTAAATAAAATTAGAATTATCAGTTGGGCCAGAGAATTCTTATAAACCACTTATATAAGTTATCTCCATAAGTGCCGGCGTCCTGACATAGGGGTAGCGCGTCTTCCCCGTGATCTGGGCTTCCCGGATTCGAGTCCCGGTTTGGGCATGTTTGTTCTTCTGTTGTTCTATCTGTGAGATGTGTGAATGTGCCCTCCTGTAAAAAGGGGTTGTGCAAGCGAATGAGTGATGCGTGAGTGGCAAAGTCGTACTCTTGGCCCTAGTTGGCGCTGCTATAAAAAATAAGAGACGTCCCCCTCAGGCTTAAATCGCTGTCTTCGTAACAGTGGGCTTGTCAGTGGCAAGTGCCATAAGAAACAAACAAACAAACAATCTCCATAAGTTATTAATATTTGTTATATTAGTAACTGAATAACATTAGTATTGCTGCCGATTTTGTTAACAAATGCTAAGTATAAGAAAGGTTATCTTCAATTGAGGGTTTGATTTAAGCTTAGTTTCATGTATGGTTAAGTTATTGTTTTACGACTCATAAAAGTTTTATTAAAAAAGTATTCAAATAAAAAATTTAAAAAGTAGTGGTCTAGGTTCAAAATGTCAAAAAAGATCAAAGTTTTCTACTTCTGAATATGTCTTATATAATAAATGTGCAAAATTTGGTTGAATTTCGCCCATTTTTTTAGAAGAGGAAGAAAAACAAATTTGGAACATACTTACATACGTACACGCATGTAGTACACCTACAAACAAATATATAAACACGCATCAGGTATCATCTCCATATGCACCTGGTATTTTTCATGGCACTTGGTTCGTCGCTACCCTTTAAATTAAATCCAAATACAAACCAATTTTTAAAACTGTAGTGTCAATTTAAAGATAAATTGCTTTCTATTTTAAAGGTATTTAATAATAGTTAAGTTTATTTCACCAATACGTTGGTATCTTATTTCTTACTTGCCGCCTTTGGTGACTATCTCATTCGCCCAGATTGACTTTTTAGGCTGTTAATTATTAATTGGAATGCACATTTTTAGATAATTTCAACATGCTTTTTAATAAGACTGAAAATCATGAATTTGGTTGAAGAATTCTAAGAAAATTACAATGCATGAAATTTAATAAAAGCGGAAGCGAAAGCCATATCTCTGAAAAGAAAGCATTTTTTAAAAAATCTTAATTTTAACATTGGCAAAAGCATGAGATTTAATGTTTTCATTGATGAATTTGAATTTCATAATAAAAATTATTATAAATTTTGCATTATATTTAAAAGTTTGCGAGATAATATATTTGGTTGATAAGGTCATCAGATTCAAAAAAATATGCCATTTTGATATCTATCTAGCTATGATTAAGCCTATTTTCGAGCTTTATGGAGCATTTTTGATACCTAATTTTTTTTATTTCTTTTAGATTCTATTTCCTTTGAGTGAACAAAGTTTTTAGTGCATTATTTCTGAAGTATTTCTAATAATAATTTTAAGTTTCATTAAATAATAAAGCAAATACAGCTCTAAAAACGTTCATTGATGCGGTCTGAAATGCTTTACAGAGATTTGTTTATATTTCATTGTTTTTATTTGATAGAAACCAATAAGAGTGTCCTGTTAATCTGTGTCACATACCTCAGTGCCTTATATATATACTAGCCGCCTTTGGCGACCAGCCGGTTCGCCAATCTTAATGTTCGTTTAAATTTTAATAATTAAATAGGTTTAACCGGAGTTTAACCCCCTTCTTCGCCAAGTTGCGATAACGCACCAAAGCTGGCAATCTTTATTATGCACTATAATTGAACATCTGCTTCTTTGCTTTTGAACATTTCGCAAGGCCGTTGTTTGCGATTTTTAAAAATTTCGCCAAGCAGGGGATAAAACTCCGGTCGTACCATTAAACATTTTACGCAATTCCAACTTTAATAGATTCTTCAGCAAAATATTTTAAAACTTCAAATTTTGATAGTCATATAATTCACTCATAATATTATAAAGGCCTTCAGTTATAGCGTGATATATATCTCTCTAATTTTCTGTTACCCCTCGTAGAAATTATGCTTTAAATTACAGTGTAAATGATTAATCTGCAATTAATATAATATTTTTTACTGAAACAAAGCATTTTTTTTAATAATATGATTACTGATAATAGAGTCACTGAGCGTTTAAACTTTATGGTCACTAAAGAATATCTTTCTTAATTTATGTAATATCTCAAGAATTTGTCAACAAAAATTTCTCAGATTCATCATGAACAGATCGATTCATTAACAATGTTTAATTTTAAATGCATCAAACACTAAGAAAATAAAATGAATCGTTTAAAATAATCGGTCGAAAACAGGTTTAAAAAAATCTACTTAAAAAACGATGTACTTAAAACTATAAGCATATACAAAAAATATATAACTAACATAAATACATTTTACTTACAAAAGCATGCAACTAACCTAAAAATAATTTAAATCGTCCGTTGGTTGTCATGCCAACAATCAGAACAATGCGCATGCGTGGATTTTCTTCGCCAGTTACGTCAACGCAAATGCGTAAATTTTTCTACGCCAGTTGGGGTAACGCTATGCAGATTAGACATTTTTAATTTCCTTTATTCTGTGTTATTTTAATTCAAAAGTACTTCAGAATGAATGTGAAACATGGATTAATTAACAATGTTTAATTTTAAATGCATAAAACATTAAGAAAATAAACAGAATCGTTTGAAATAATCCGTCGAAAAATGTTAACCCTAGCCTAATTACTGTTGGGAGAAAAAAACAACTGATGCCTTACTTATTTGGCGATGGGGAAAATGGAAGATTTTTTTGGCGGAAAAGTTGGCGTTGGGAAAAATGGAAGATTTTTTTGGCGGGAAAGTTAGTTTTTAATTAATAATGGACTACCCCTAACATTTAGGGGGATGAAAAATAGATGTTGGCCGATTCTCATAGATACCGGATAAGCACAAAAAATTTCATCAAAATCGGTCAAGCCGTTTCGGAGGAGTATGGCAACGAAAACTGTGACACGAGAATTTTATATATTAGATAATGATATCTCTTAATCCAATTTAAATCCTAATTAATTTCATAATTTTTATGTTAACTTAGCTCATATTAACTTCATTCTAAAATGGTCTTTTATTTCTTGATCCAATTCCCATTTTTTTAATTAATTTATTCAGTACAGGCTCCATAAAACTGCTCTTTTCAGCCCTTGTATAAGTCTACATGTATAAAAAAAATTTCTATTAAAATATAAGTCTACATGTGTCAAAAAAATTCTTATCAAAATATCATAATAAAAACCACTGAAGGGAAAAATTTGGCTCACTTTTGCTCTTCTGTTTTTGTATCGCGATGCACACTGACGTATTGCTAACAGCCTTTTATCTGTATAAATTATGCCCCAGGAATAAAATAAACCGAAGTTAAAAATTTCAAGTTTTTTTCTTCTAGGCTATGCATCTGCTGAAATACGTTTATATAGAGAGAAATATAGATATTATTTCGTATATTCTTATTTGACCCAAAAGACAAATAATTTTGATTCATAGAAAAAAAAACTATAACTTATAAATTCGTTTTTCACCGAAAAGAACTCAGCTATATTTTGTAAATTCGTTTTTATATTTGCTCTTTTTTCTTTTTCAATTAAACAAAAATGTTTCCCCAGATCTACTTTTGCAGTTTCCTAGCATCGAATATCTTTTTTCCCATTGGCTAATGGAAAGTTACAAATCGGGAAATAGCAGATAAAATAAATGGAAGCCACTGCTATTTCCCGAAACAATCCGTTCCTTACAGCTAATTGAGCAAAGTAGCGGAAAAAGGGTTTTTTATTTGTTCCATTTAATACGTTATTTTTTTATCCTTTTCTACTTTTGATAATAGTAGAAATGAATTTGTGATGAGAAAAAAAAATGTTGTAATTACTTTCTGACACTGGATATTATTTCAGCAGTAGAAATAATTTATGCATGAAAATTCCAACCCATTACAGATATTTCTAATATCAACATTTCATTTTGCCCAAAAATAAATTTTAACTTTCCTGTATTCGAATTATATAGAGAATTAGTGAAAGTGGTTTTACGTTTTCTTATATGGAAAAAGTTGAAAACAATAAAAACTGTGGAAGACTAACTCATTGGTTTTGTGTCTTTGCACAATTCCATTATTATTCGTGAATTTTTAACCAAAAAAATCAAATGCGGCTTCGCAAGCTCCTAATTCACCTGATATGGCACCATGTGATTTTTCTTGTTCTTCGATTGAAATTACCTCTTCGTAGTCACCTTTTTGATTTCAATAATAAAAGAAATGCATCAAACTTTGATGGGATTTCACGATAACGACTTTAGGAATTTTTTGATGATTTAAAAAGTATTAACAGAAATCCATTGCAGTCATAGAGGAGGAGATGCAAAGAATTTTGATTAATGAACTGATACTTTTTGATTTATGCCACTATTGTGGGTACTTTCTGATCATAATAATATAATCAAATCTTATTTCATATCATACAGATTTTAAAATTTCAAATACTTATCGTTTTGTTTAAATGAGAAGATGACAACATAAAACTTATCGAATACTTTGATTCTCTTTTAGAAAATTTTAGAAAAAATAAAAAAATAAAGTATAATGGTATTTTTACAACATTTAAATGTATCTTAAAGATTTGTTACATTTAGGATAATGCTTTAAGATTTGCTATATTTTTTTTCAGCTCTTTTGGGCGCCCCTTAGAAATCTATTTATTCCTGGTTTCCTCAACTGCTGGCTCGCGAAACATGCTTTAGAAAATATGTTTGTGAGTATCTGAAACTTCATTTATTTTGTTGACAAATGTTTATAGATTTTTTTCTTTCCTATTTATGAAGTAAATAAGTATTATAGTCACAATTTTGTATATTTATGATTCATTTTATATACTATATTTATTTCATACACGTCACTTTCTATAATTTTCTACAGATAAAGAATTTTACCTTCATATGTTTTCATAGTCATTTGAGAGAAAAGTTACAGGACCGTGGTAGCTTAATGGTAAATTATTGGCTTCGGAACCGTAAGGTTCCAGGTTCGAGACCCGAATTCACCAAAGAATATATATTGTATAGGGTCTGATGCAGGTTAAATATGGCGCAGCCAGATGTTCTTCTGTTGGTGTGGGACGAAAGTTTGGAGAAGTACCAGCTCAGGTCATGTCGTCGTCTGACCGCTTTTCAAAATTCCGAGGTCCACCCCAAAATATCCCTAATATTTCTTTAGAAAATAGAACGTTAATATAACAGAACTGAAATTAGAAAAGATTTTCACCATCGGAATTTTGATATATTTGTATACCTATCTGCTTCCGCACAAAATGGTTTTTGATTGAATGTTATAATATCTATCCATGTGAACACAATTATCAAAGAAACGGAGCTAAATATATAAAATCCTTGATGTTTTCATATTGTCTAAATCATGGATTTGCTTGAAAATTCACATGAAATTCTTCAATAGGAACCTCTTTAAACGCATATAAAGTATATTCTTGTTAATACTTGATTCATCAAACATGTATATACAATTTGAATAAATCTTCGCTGATAGTAAAAAAAAAAGTTCGAATCTTTCATTGTTTTTGTCCAGTGTCTTCTTATGTCACTAATGAAATAACTAACATTTTTAACCTTTAACTTGGCTTTTGGGATCTCCTTTAAGATGATTAGACTACTTTTGAAATTATTAATTCTAGTTGGACTAGGATTTTAAAAATTTCATTTCGTATTTTCTCGCAAAGAAATACATCGGAAAATGAAATCCGATGTGTGTATGTTTATGGAGTAACCATTTCAATTCATCTTGAACTATCAAGGAAGAGTTATCATTAATCAAATAGGTGTAAATTTATTACAAGGAAGTATAAATCCGGTGGGAAGAAAAAAATGATTGCAATAGTTGAATTTAATAGGCTTTTTGGTGTCATTTAGCCCTGACAAATTTTTTTCATTTATCATACAACTACAAAATTATTTTTTAAATAAATTAAAACTGGAGCCGAAAAATTTACGAAACTAAAACTGAATCTTTAAAAAGGTTATTAGTTAGATTTTAAAGTGGTACAAAAATGGTTTTTGTGCTATATATATACCTCAGAACTATATTATACTATCCATGAAATGCAATATGTATGATTTAAATAAAAAATCGTTAAAACCCTTTTTAAGACAGATCGTGAAGAAACTGAATTTGACACGTATTTACTTCTTGGTTAGTAAATGCTCACTAAAATTTTACTTTAATTTTTAATCACTTCTTAAATTAACGCTGCGTTTACACTCTGCCAGTTATAAGACGGCCAATAAACAGCGCATGCGTAGAAAGGCTGAAAAATGCTGTTTGGTCGATGACAAGTAATTGTCCAGACGGGACAACAACACGCCTCTATATTGTATTTTCTCTTACTGCGCATGCGTTTGTAATATTTGGCTGTTTTTTTTTTTTTTTTGCGTGAAAAAATTCATTGCTTATTATAGATTAATTCCGACATTTTTTGCTCTTTGTTCTTTCTAATGTGAGGTAGTGTTTTTTTTTAATTTTATTTGCCATTTCTTTTCTATAGTTTTCCAAATTTAGGTATGTTGATCTTTTTTTATTTTATTTTACCATGTTTCTTTGTGTAAATATCTATCATTTTAATACTATACACAGTGAAAAAGAAAAATGCAGGGAAGCCAAAACGGCAATTTATAGCCAAGCATGGAATGTCTGAATCTATATTATGAAATTGTAGCAAACATAAATCGGTTCCTTTCTGCGCATGCGCTGCTTACTGGCCGTCTTATGAATGGACGAGGGTAAACATGGCGTAAGATTAATAAAACTTTTTGTATTTTTCATTTATATTCATTTTTGAAACCTTTTTATCGAATTTTCAATTTTTAAAAAATTTTTAATGTAATTTACAATAATGTTTTGTTTCATTTTTTTATTTACTGAAGTTATACGCATCATCTTTATATGCCATATTTTTTTTTTCTAAACTATATATTTAAGAGCAAAGATTAAAAATACAATAAAGATTGTTGAATCAAGTTTAAAATGTTATTATACGACTGTGTTTTTTTTTTCATAATTTTATTTCAGACTTAAACTAAATAAATATTCACTTTTAATATAATAATTTGTATTGAATTTAAATGAAAAACATTTCTCGAACTTTCATACATTTTTTTTTATAAATGTATTTTTTTAAAACATTTCTCTGCGATTTATTCATTTGAATTTTAAAATAAAAGTGTGTCGAAATATTAAAAGATTAATTAATTTAAAAATGATGAAGGAATTTATTCATGATGGAAAAATTATCGTCTGTTTCAGTCTTAAAACAAACAAATGAGGATATTAAACGATGAATCGATTTAAAATTCTCACGAATAAAATTATTATCGTCTGCTGATTTAACCTACGTAATTTCATCAATTAATCTACAAAACCTTCATGAAAAATTAAACAAAGGATCAAATACTTTATCTTGAAGTAAAGTCGTTTAAATTTTCTGCACGAAGGAATTAATGCACAGAAAATACTTTCTTTTGTAAGTTATACTTTAATATCTTTAAAACCTCCCTTCTTAAAGTTAATAAGGAAGGGAAAAAAATACCCTTCCAAAATATATTTATGATCTGAAATTATGTTTTAAAATTCAATTATTCTTTTCTTATTCAGAATTCTTTAATGAAATATTTTTAATTTTTGTACAACTAAAGCGCGTTATACGCTTTAAGCTCTTGCGATGAAAAATTAATTAGTTAATATGCATATCGATATAAGCCGATCATTTTCATCAAAAATTGCTTTAATGAAATAAATGAGGTTTAATGAAGTTAACTGAATCCATTAATCTCAAAATATATCTTATGTCATAAATTTAAATTTTGGAAAGAATTAGAATATTTGGAAAAGTAAATGAAGTGGTAGGGTTGATTAGATAGATTCATTTATTTTTAAACATAGAGAAAAAAAATAGCAGCTATTATGTTGCTTTTTATATCGTATTTAATCTGGGTTTCACGACAGAAAGATTTCACGATTTTAAATTAATTGTTGTAACATTAAATCATTAATGCCATTTATAATCGTTTGAGTTCGAAAAAGCAACATGATTTAATTTAGATAGGATATTTTTTAGATTTAAAATTGTATAATTAAAATTTTAGGTCAAACCTTGTCTTTTTTAAACCATTATTAGACTATGAGGATGATATCTAATCAGGAATATTTTGACATTAGAAAAATGATATTTGGCCCTGATGGATTTAATGTCCACCAAATCCATGTGCAACATAGTTATTTCTTAAATAAAATCGAATCTCAAACTAGAAATGTACCATTAACGCTGTGACTTATGAATTGATTCAGATATTTTAAGCAAAACTTCAGAGTATCAACCAACTCATGGAATTAGTCTATGAATAAATCAAATTTATCCGCTGATAATTTCAATCCATCACAGGTTTCAACTATCTAGAAATTCAGTTGACTACCAAGAGTTTAATCTAATTGAATTGTCGTGAAATTATCAAAATGTAGAAAAAAGTTACATAACGGCAATTTTATTAATATAAGCTTTTGGGATTATTATTCAAAATAGATCACTGTTTTTGGTAAACGGTTTGAACCCTTGCATTAATTAATAAAAAATCTTGTTGGTTTTCCTCTAATTGCTAATATTGTAATTAAGTTGGTGATCAAATTTGTATTCTCTATATATATTATACATTTTGTATGATGTATCCTTTTATTTGACTTAATTTGTTGGAAAAGAGTCCTTGTTTGAATCTTCGTTTGAGTTTTCCACCTATTATGTATGCCTGATATACCCTTTTAAATTTATCCCATGATTTTAGAAACACCCTGTTTATAGATTACACGAAAAGATAAATGAGCATTTTCAAAATTTTCATATTATTGTATTACAAAATGCAGTTCTCATTTACATTACAACTGACATTTGTATAAAGTGATTGATTGCTAATGGATGTTTTTATTCCTCTCTCAGAACGACCTGCACCGGGCCATGCAAAGGTCTCAATCCGCCCTTTCCCAAAGACTTATGGTCCTTTCAGCAACACTTCTGTGCCTCATCTTCACGAGGTGAGCATGCGCAATGGATAACAGCTTTCTGTTTTTATCTTTTATTGTCACAATTCTGATAGCAGAGTGCCAAGATAAATAATCCGCTTTTAAGTTATAACCAGGGGTGGTCTCCTTAAAACTTTATTGCTTATTTTCTAATAACAGTGTTATCTCAACGAACGGCTTACGTGATTTTGGCGTACAATAATTAGGAAATATCAAAGTTTGGCATGAATTTAGCATTTTCACTTCATCAATTGTGCATCCTTGGCGCATAATATTTAAGCTTGCATTCATATACAAAATAAAATTATTTTTATATGTTCTATACGGCATTCGTTTCTTCACACCATTTCAGTAACGATAATAATATTGAAAATGTATTTGAATTGTCTGTTTCTAGTAGCCTTTACTTCGCCAATAGCTGGTAACATTCTCTGCCCGTAGCGTTACTGAAAAATTCATTCAAATTCCCATCAAAGATGACTCCCACTGTATTAAATATGTCATTCCTTCAATAATCAATTTTCTAACTTAGGAGGTTAGTAATGGTTTGATTTCACTAACACTTTAAAACTAGTACTACTATAAGTATCCACACTAGTAGCTCAACAAACTTTTTAATAAGGTTTCTGTCTTTTCATAAACTGCATTAATGAAATATCCTTTTATTTCATTGCCCTCAAAATATTTGGTACAATAAGGCAAGTTGTTTTAAGGTTGGCTTCTGTTATATTAATGCAGCCAAAGAAAACAAATTAATTATTATCATCCTCTTGAGGAATAATAGTATTCACCTTACTTAGAAATGCACTTCAAATAGAAATTTAAAGGGTGATAAAATATTAGTTTAGCTTTTTAACTACGCGTAAAATTATGCACATATACGATGCCAAACACAATACCAGTGATAGTAATAAAGGTCTTTTTCCAGAGAGTGCTTGGCACGGATTAGGGTGCAATAGTTATGAAAAATTGACCTTCGGCGTGGACTTAGTATTTTTACCATACCTTTCGTGTATCCTTGGCAAGTTTTTTGGCGATTAATCTCTGGCATGCGGTCAAATTATGAGGAAATCGAATTTGTATTTTAGACGCGTTTTTCCCAAGCGATTGAAATCAAAATTTGGCACAAAACTTAACTTGTAGTCACAAAATTGCATATCATATTTGATATATTATTGTCACTGGGTTTTTGTGTTATCGCGTTTATGCGTTTCTGAAAGTACAGATAGACAGAACGTCAACTCCTTGTTTGGATTTGGCTTAAAAATTGATATGTATATGTACAATAGATGTTAAATCTGTGCACCGAATTTTTTCTGTCTAGCTTATTGTTCCAATTAACGTATATTCAGACATGCGAACAGACTGAACGGATTTAGCCCAAAATATGATAGAAATCGGCAAATATATTATAAAGACCATATCTCAAATTTCATTCATCTAGCTCAAAGCGTTTTTGAGTTACTTTTTTCTCAGGCTGATAGACATGATGCCAAAAATGGTTTGTTTGTTTTTAACTGGAGGAGATTTGAAAAAGGAGATTCGATAAAATCGAATTTATATATATATATATATATATATATATATATATATATATATATATATATATATATATTCGATTTTATCGAATCTCCTTTTTCATATATATATATATATATATATATATATATATATATATATATATATATTGATGATTATAATACTTTTCCTATACTTTTTATGCGAGAAGTACTCATTTTACTTTTTCCTATACTGTGCATGCAAAAAAGTAAAAATGAAAACAATCCGGAGTTAAAAATATATAAATTTGCTGATGGATATCTGGGCGTCTATTGGTGACTGCTATGTATAATAAAATGTAGCAAATATGAAACCTGGTTTTACAATCCTTAGAATGCGAGGCAGACTTGAAGTCGCCGATTGACGACAAGAAGTTAAAGGTTTAAATCAACAATAATTTTTTAAAGTTTGAATTTGGTTTTCAGTACTGCAGTAAAACACTGCAAACTTTTTTTTTTTTTTTGCCGAAAGTTGCGAAGTCAACGCAAAATTCGTAAAAAGATTCTAAGTACATTTCAATTTGCATTTGTAAAATTTTAAATTTTATACATCTTTATTTCTAAATCTTTTGACTAAAAAATAAATTACAATATCTGATAAATATTTTTTATAAAAATTTGATTGAATGATTAGTTAATAGTTATAATTAAAATACGAAAAAATTTATAATTCTATGTTATTTCGCAGACGAATCCTAACATTTAAAGACTGGATAGAAATATAACGTACCTTTTTCGTTCTGAAACTAAATTATGTTGCCTAGGCTATTGCCAAATATTTGGATAAATCATTTGATAAATTTCAAAACTGGAAGAATTTTGCTTCATACTCCTTTTACCCCAAAATAAAAAAATAATAATATTTTTTCAGAATTCTTTGTGCTCTTAACTGATGTTTTTTTCTCTCACAGGTGCTTTTATAATATATTTTATACAAAAATTCAAAAATACAACGTTTTTTTACTATTAATTACACATTTTTCCATCGCATAATAATCGACAGCCGAACAAAGAGTTTAATCTCGGAGAAAATTAAAATCGTCTGCCAGGTTTGCACTTGCTCAAAGATAGTCTGCTGCCGGTAATATCTTCTGCCTGCCGATGTAAGCCATTAAAAGTGTCAACATCTTTGGGAAGAGGGTGCAGGTGTTGAAAGAGATTTAATCTTTGTTCCACTTCACTTCTACTCCTTTTGCAGTGATTATTTTTCAGTGAAGGGCTCGTTCTTCAGGATAGGTAGTTAGGTAAAAGATTCGCGTTTAATGTCCAGGTAATGTGTGTCGCCTAATGCGTCTTGAGAAGTATTATCTTTCAATCGTGGATAGTTCATTGCTTTCTCGCATAAAAAGAGATTTATATAAAGAAGTAGGCGAAAATGTAAAAAGAGAATTAGCTTCAAAATGTTCGATCTGAAGATTTCAATGAATTCCTAAATTGTTAATAGAAAAATATCCTTTGAATTAAAAACAAAAAAAAAAACTCTTTTGATGTTATTGTCTGGATTTCTGTCTACCATAGTTGTGTATTTTCAACCAGGCAACTGCCTAAAGTTGATGAGCTGAATGAACTTCAGAAAGGTCTATTAAAAGATATTTTAACTTATAACAAATCAATAAATTCGTGAAAAACCGAAATTTATGAATTATAAAATATTAGTTTAATATAATTGGTCTGATATAATATGAAATATAATCTAATATATATTAAGCATAATTTCTCGGTTTTTGTCTGTTTTATTGTATTCATTTGGTTCCTTCTACATTTATAAACACCAAGCGTCTATTGTATAATAATTGTTCTATTTTGAATGTTACCAGACCTTACCTTGAATGTACCCACGGGGGTGGCGTACTTCCACCATGTCGGAAGCTTTTCATTCTCAATTACGAGGTCCCCCCCCCCCCTCGTGGGACTCCCATGCAAGTAAACAAGATGACATATGAAGGAAATTTTGTGTAAAAGTCGTGTTACTGATACTGTAACTTTGTATCAAACCATGGTTTCAATCTGTTGACAAAAAGTTATCAAAACGCATACACTGTTTTCTTGACTATTCTGCAAATCACAGAATGATCATTGGCGAGATTCTGAATGTTAAATTTAAGCTCTCTTGGCGTGAATGTAGGCGAGAAAGCTTTGAAAAAAATTACTTCCGTTGGCCTTCGATGAAAATGTTGTAATAACATTTTTCATTATTTAGTTTTTATTTATTTATCTTTTTTGTTATAAGAGACTGAACATTTCTGCCTTGTGACTATATATTGTGATTATAAATATTTATTTAAAATTAAAGATCCATATTTCATATTAAAATATGCGTAATTTTTCGGTTACATTGTATTCTTTCAGTTTTGAGTTGAAAGTGCGTTTCAGAACGCTTATAACTTCAAAACAAATCCTATTTTGAAGATAAATGATGAGAAACTTATTTTTTATTCCATCTCTTTTCCACTCTCGGAGTTCATTAATTCTGCTCGAGTCAAAATGATAAAGTGTTTCTTTGAAAAAATATATTTATCATTTGAAATAGAAAAGCCTTGCTGAAATGAAATGAAAGATAAACACCAATAATTTACACTTGACTTATTTTGGTAAGTCACGTGTATAAAACCTGAAATCTCTATTTTCGAGTCATGACTTGTTGATGTTTTCTCTCGAAAGAATTTTAGATTAATTTTCTTGAATTTAAAGAAGGCGTTTTAGCCGCACTGCTGCTAGATCTATCGCCTGAAGTATTACCAAATTTAACGAAAATATTTATGACAACATAAAATAATAAATGCATCAAAAAATATGCCAATTTATTTATATTAATATACTTAAAGTATATGTTTTGTTTCTTTGTTGTCTTTGAAGATTAATCCATTATTATAAACATTATGAATTTTTGAAACCATTTTCTTCTCAAATTTAACATCAGACGGCCCAAATGAGTCAGGTTTAATCAAAGTTTAACTAAATTCGTTGACAATTGATTTATAAAATCGTTAAAATTATGCGTTTTGATTGAACGTATGTATTAATGTATAAAATTACAAACTTCGGCACAAAAGAAAATATTGAAAAAGATGATAGAATTCCTTTTGTATAAACATCAATCAAATCAAGTTTTTTTAAAATTGAAATCATTGAAAATTTATTCAGTTTCACTTAATTCAATGAAAAATATTATTAAAAATGCTAGGATTTGAGCTCTCCGTATCACAGAAACTTACTTTGGGACTAAGAAAAGAAGACGTAAAAGAATTAAATATGATAGAAATAAGTCAAACAGAAGGTTTAATCGAACAGAAAACAGGTTTAACCATCACCAGATAGGCAATAACTATAACTTGATTATAGAAATTGATGTCCCTATTATCCTCTACTGTTATCTGACAAAAATTATTTGTCAGATAACAGTTGCATCACCTGAAAAATTACAACATTATGTTTTTACGAATATCAATATCATTTAAATACATTTTTTTTTCTTTCTTTCTAATAATTTTTAAACTTTAATTTATACTCTTTTCGCAATAATGTGTTCTATGTTATCATGTGATTCAAATTTAGCCATTAACATTCATTTGCGTGCTTTTGTCATTGTTAAAATTAAGTTTAAATATTATTTCATTGAACATTAACTTTGATTCTCATTTTCACTTTTATTTCGTAGTATTATATGTTTTTTTTTAATTTGCACTTATAGTAATTATAGTAAACTGATTCAATTAAATTCATGTTTTTCAGTCTTATCAAGTATCAAGGAAGAATTTTTTAAAAACTTCATATTGATATTTTAAAGCTTAAAAAGTCAGAAATCTAAGCAAACAAAACTGGTCACCAAATGCAGCTAGTTATATTTTTTAATATGTTATATCTGTTTCGGTTATCACACTAAGTAGAAAGATTGATAAAAAATCGATCCTAGACAGATTTCGCCCAAACTCTGCAACTGATATGATTATAGTATTAAAACCATATTACAAATTCCATCTATTTAGCTCGTTGTACTCATAGTCGTTATATTCGCATACATATGAGCGAACCAGAGGATAGATTGTTTTTGGATAGATTTATTCCAAACCTGATACTGATGTAAAGATAACACACCAAATTTTATTCATCTAGATCTTCCAGTGTATTCAATTATCACGTTTTTAGACAGAACGAAAAGCTGGCAAGAGATAAAAATTCCTAAAATGTTTTCTTTTACGGGCGAGGAGATTTAAAGCGTAACAATTTTCAAAATCTGGATGTGCAATTTTTTTTTCTTTTTTGATAATTGAAATATTTTTATTTTATATATTAACCCTTTCTAGGGCAGTGGGAAGTATGCTTCCCACCAAATTTATCAATCTTCGTATGAATTTATGTAGGTTCGCATCAGTTCTGACAATTTTTTTTAGAAAGACAGAAACTTAGATGCTTTAGTTCTTTATCTCAGACAAAATGATGTGTCTTGATTTGTTACTTAATTATTAATTAGCCAAATTAATTAATTAATCAAATTAAATTTATCTAATAAGCTAAATGAATCCCTTTTCTTATTCTAATTTCAAGCCTAAAAATATTTTAACATAATATGACTAGAAAGAAATTGCCCTTTAAAGGGTTAAAGTAAAAATTTATAAGCAAAATTGTTTCAACTTTTATTACTGTATTATAAATAGTTTGCTTTAATAGATTATTGAGCTTCGTTTTCAACAACAAATCAGCCATATACACCTAGCTATTTATAGTTTAACAGTTATGCTTTCATACGGGAATCAGCACCAAAAGTGCTAAATTCAACTTTTTTTATTACCAAAACATGTTCTTCGTTAGAATCTATACCGAATAATATTTAAACAAAAATTTGTGAGAAGAATGAATTACAGAAGTGTGTATTACATATATGTGTATTCATTCCAAATGCACATTACGAAACGAAATGAATAACTTACGCAGGAAGAAAAACGCAGGACAGTATTTGCTGCATAGTTGGGTCTATCAATGCAGTTCTATCCGAATATTTATATGGTATACCCAGAACTAATGAATCTGGAGTCCCAAAAGCACTCCTGTGTAACTTTTCGTCCCATGGGATGGCTGATTCGATATTTATGTAAGAAATATCTGCCTATCTGTTATGTCCAGATACTTAGTGATTTATTGCTCGGTTTATTCAAATAATGGGTACTGAGACTGAATTTAGGTATTTATCACAGTAAATTTGTTTTCAGCATAATATTAAATGCTCTGATCACCTGTTTTTTTGAAAAATTTGACTTTTCCTTCTAGACGTTTTGTACGAACCGCTGCTAAAGTTTGTGCCATTTCAAAAACTTTTCCCACGTCACTCTTTTTTAAAGTGCGGCGTGGATTTGACGTCATACTTCGAATTCATAATTCTTATTTTGATGAAAAATAGGTCTTACTAAAGAAAGTTATAAATATAATTCCAAATTTTTCTAAGTTATATTATTTTTTATCTTTATCATTTGCAAACTAGATAAAAAGAAATGCCAAAATAAGTATTGTATTCATGAAAAAAATTTGAAATCGAGATTTCAATGAATCTTCGCGTTTCATAGCTCTTTAAATGCAGAAAAAACATTTTCACTTTTTCGTCTGCAAACTGTAGAGCGATTATTGCAATTGTCAAAAAATTCGCGTTCAAACCAACATGTTTTATATTTTCCTGAGTTCGAAACAACTCATTTTTGAAAATGTCTGGCTGTCTGTAACAAATATAGCTAAAACACGATTTGAGGTACACAGATGAAATTTGGTATAGAGCTTTTCCACCAAATTTGTAAATTGCTATCAAATTTTGAGCAAAACATATTCAGAAGAAATATATATGTAATATAATTTGACACAACAATTACAAAACTATTAGAGCTAGATGGATAAAATTCGGTATACAGATTTAACATGTATAGTGAAGACACCTATCAAATTTTGAGCCCAATTCAACCTGTTGGTTGACCATCTGTCGGTCTGTACTTTCAGAAACATGTAAATGCGATGAATCGAAACTGAAAATATTTAAATATACCAAACTTGGTATATTATTCTGTGATTAAAAGTGTAGTTTTGTGTTAATTTTTTGTTTCAACGTGTCTAAAATATAAATTATATTTTAGGACACTATTAATCGCATGCCGCCGGCGTCTTTGCATAGGGGTAGCGCATCTTCCCCGTAATCTGGGCGTCCCGGGTTCGAATCCCGGTTCGGGCATGGTTGTTCTTCATCTGTGTTCTATCTGTGAGGGGCAGATACTTAGTGTGCCCCCCCTGTAAAAAGGGGTAGTGCAAGCGAGTTTCATCTTCATATGAGCTAGAAGTCAGACTTCTGCCCTCGGGTGCTCAGGGGTCTTTACCCTCAGAAGCTACTGCACCCCCTTTCCGAGGTAACGCGGACACGACATCATCATCATCAATTTCATGCCAGGGAATAACACCAAAGATCACACGATAGATTTAGTAAAAATAATAATTTTATACCAATGGTTGATATTTCATAATTATTGTACGCCAATCCCCTGCAAGGCGCTTTCTGAGACAACACTTTTATTAGAAAATATGCGAGAAAGTTTTGAGGAGATGACTCCCGCTGGTAGAAATTGCATTTTGCTGACTCTCTGCGTTTCTTAGGAAATGAAAACCCAATCAGCAACAGGTGTGAATCTCCAATATGTATCATTAATATAAAAATGACTGCTTTCTCTCAAATTTTGAAGGAAGTCCATCTAAGGAAAATATATTTGTTCGTCTTTTCACTTGTCATGTTGTTGCAAATGTTAGGTTAATTTGATTAATCGATGTTTATTAATCATAAGTTCTGTTAGTATTAACAATAACGGTCATGCGATCGATAAATCGATTAATCACTTTGACCAGTTATCTCTATTAGTAATAAAGGTGTGTGTGTGTGTGTGTGTGTGCGTATTGAAATAACATGGTTGTTTTAATAACTTTAAACTATTTAAGGTGTACGTACACACTAGAAGGTTTTTTTTAACTTTAAAAATCCAGTTTTTTACAGTAGGTCATTAATATATGTTTAAACTCATTTCAGTGAGAAAAAACCATATTACATTAATTATTAATTAATTAAATAATATTTAATGAGCTAATGAGCCTATTTTTTGAAACATGATATCTTAAATTTTAATTTGTACAGACATACAATTCTAGTTGGAAATGATGCCTAATATGAGTCTTCATGTTATCTGCCTCAATCAAGTTATAAAAATATACAGTTTTTTTTAACAATTTTTTGATCAACGATGAATAGAAAAAGCGAGATTTTTTCTGTCATTTTAACTTTTAAATAGCTATTAAAAATTTATTTCTATAAATATAACTTTGATTGGGGCACAAAACATCCGCTATTTCATGCATATTATTTTGATATATAAATAACTGTATTTGGTTCATTTCTTGTTGAGTTATGATTGTTTGAATGAAGCAACATAGTGGAAAAATGTCATTCTTCATAAAATGAGTTTTAAAAACACCGTAACTAGAGTTTTTAATGAAAGCACCTCCAGAAAAATAATTATAACTCGAGAAATATTTTGAATATTTCATCTTGGTATCGTTTGAAAGCTAAAGATCCGAGAACATTATTAAGCAATTTAAAAAACATTCGATATTGTGAACGATTTTCGAAGTTTCAATGAAATTAAAGGCTTCCAATAACTGGTCGCTAAAGACTGCTACTTAGAAATAATCGCATTAACTTTAATCTAAACACTCATTACCAGTGTCAAATTAAGATGGAGCAAATCAGAGCTTTTAAGTGTCAAAGATATTGAATAGCTAGATTGAATACATTAAGCGCATAGAATTATAATTAGAATTGGAGATGCGTTTCCAATGTTTGACCCAATCACACAAAGGGTGGTCCTCCAATCGGCTAATAAATTTCCGTGCCTCTCAACATAGTTAAATTGCAATAAAATGACAATGAAATTCCTTTCATAGGCTTCTCATCATGGCTGTAGGTATGTATAAAGTTACATCCCCTCCGTCATAGGATAGACTGTCTGTCTGTCTATATAAATGCGGGTTTGTGAAGGAGATCAGCCATACACAAAACAGCGACAACTCAATGTCTGAGATAAATGTTATTAAGACAACATATAACGAAACATTTCAATATTTACACTATTTACAGTTATGGTATAATATTTAATTAGGAGCAGGGTTCACCTGAGATCGGGACGCCAGACATGGCTAAGCTTAAAAGGGGTACGTAAAGGGAGTACGTAAACAACGTCAAACCTCACTCGCCCATTGCCGCTGGAAAAATTGAGTGTTTCTCTTTTGGGAGCCTCTTAGACTCTTGAACGTCATATACGCGTGAACTATTGGATGCCAAAACCTCGCCAGATCCGACCTGACATGATTGGCGCCACCATCTCTTACAATTGAAACCAATTAAATACTTCAATCAATCACCGTCCGTGAAACAAGTTTACAGCCAATATCACTTACTACATGTATCACATTTCGGATCCAGTCATTGAAAGAAAGAAACAAAAAATCCATGCTTAGTTTTCTCCAATCTGCTATGAAGTATTAAATCATTACATCGCGTTAATTTACAAGAGTCGAGGGGAGAATGTTAAATGTTGTCACATACTGCTCTGATTCGTAAATTTCACTGTGTTTTTCTCCTTTCCCTCAGTGTCTGTGGTTTCCAGCACTTCCAGCGGTCCGGCAACCACGAGGTGGACCTCTTCAAAAGCCTTTACTTCGTGGTGGTCACCTTCTCAACCGTCGGCTACGGCGACTACCGGCCGGACGTCTGGCCCTCGCAGCTCTTCATGGTCGTCATGATATGCGTCGCGCTCATCGTCTTGCCCACTCAGGTGAGCATGCGCAGTAACGCAACAAACGAAACCAAGTGCCCCTTCAAGGTCATTTTACTTAATAAAATTAAATAAATAAGTTTTTTATAACGCGTGCTCTTATTAATGTAGAAAATAATGTGTTTTTATCAAAACCTAACGGTTAAAATAAAATTTGTGAAACCATAGAGGAATTGTAGAAATATTCTAATTAAAAATGAATATCAATCGAATGCAAAGTTTTGTTTAGTTTAATTATATTAATGCCCCGTTTCGAAGCAACGTGGTGATTAATTTAAGGTTGAACCTCGTCCTTTTGAAGCCTAGTCAGTCATCAGAAATAAGACCTTAGTTGGCGACCCACTGCCCTTAGGTGCATGAAATACCTCCACTCTTCTCTTTCCTTTATCGATGCTCTTCGGCATTTAATATAGAAAAACATTTACAATTTCTTCGTATTCGAATAAGACCATCAGTCCTTTGCCAGTTCGAAACAAAATTGATACGGTTTCAACAAGAACAAGTGTTTAATTTTCTGATTGAATTCCACGAACGATTTCCACACTCCGAGTGCCTCATTAAGCGCTGTTTATCCAATGCGAATTCTTTGAAGTACGATTCGAACTAGAACAATCCTTCGTTTGAAGATTCTGGTAAGACACGTGGTGACATTTAATATTTAAAAACATTTACAATTTCTTCGTATTCGAATAAGACCATTAGTCCTTTGCCAGTTCCAAATAAAATTGATCCGGTTTCAACAAGAACAAGTGTTTTAATTTTCTGATTGAATTCCACGAACGATTTCCACATGCTGAATATCTCATTAAGCTCTGTTTATCCAATACGAATTCTTTGAAGTGCGATTCAAACTAGAATAATCCTTCGTTTGAAGATTCTGGTAAGACACGTGGTGAGATATTTTCCTAAGCAACATCTACATTCATTAGCAATTCTTTCCGCAGTTCCCGAGTTCTTTTTGGAAGAGAGAGAAAATATTCTTGTTTTGATAGCTTTCGTATCAGAAAGTCAAAAGAACCGAGGTGTTTTCCTGTGAATAGAAGCTTTATTAGTTTTGCAGTTTCGTTTGCTGGAAAAGGTCTAATTGACTGTTTTCTTAGAGATTGTTGGATGTATCGATAAAGTAATTAAAGTCGCAACAACATTTTTTAAAGTTAGTAAAAATAGAGTTGTTTCTATCTAATTGGGCATTTTGTTCCTCTGATTTTCCGAAAGGCTGGTAGGATGCTTGAAATGGAAAATATTTTACTTTATGCGTATGTCAAAGACATAAGGGCCAGTAGACAGTATACTGCAGCTTAAAATTAGAATTTAATTTTTCAATATTTATTATAAACTGAATAGTTTTATTGTATAATGTTAGATTTCGTGCATTATGTACACTATTGCAATGCGTTTCTTTTATAAAACTCCAACAATCGGGCAATCCTTTGGCTAGATATCTTCCGAACTACTTTAACCCTTTCCAGGGCCGTGGGAAGTATGCTTCCCACCAAATTTATGAATCTTTTTATGAAATTATGTAGTTTGGCATAAGTTATGACAAATTTTTTCAGTAAGTCATAAACTTAGATGCTTCAGTTCTTTATCTCAGACAAAATGATGCGTCTTGATTTGTTACTTAATTATTAACCAAATCAATTAATGAATCAAATTAAATTTATCTAATAAGCTAAATGAATCCCTTTTCTGATTCTAATTTCAAGCCTAAAAATATTTAAACATAATATGACTAAAAAAAAACGGCCCTTTAAAGGGTTGAAATATTGTAAGTCTTATCGTTATAATATTTTGCAGAGACAGTACAAAACAGTCCCGAGTATCCGACCTGATGTGGCGAAAGGAATGGCTGGATAACAAAAAAACCGGATAGAACGGAGTTCTATTAACTTATTTCTTTGCTCACCAATACCAGAAAATAATGTTTTTATATCAAACCTCACTATTTTAATACGTATTTTCTCACTTCTTATTGATTACTAAGCCCTCCATTTATTTCGAGCCACGTAGAATGTAAACGGTTTTTCACCCATTTTGAAAGTTTCACTGTGGTATACTTAAAAAAAAGCATTCAGCACACTCTAACAATTTGCGAATACGGTACGTAATGTGCAGTTATAATAAAGGAACAGCGGCAACAATTGAGGACCGTTACACACTGACGAATCAATGAACAACAAGCAGAACGCTGCTCTTTTCCTGTCACAACTTTTGCACACGACATGTAAGAGGATCATAACAGACGCCCGCTGCCAATGCCTTGGTAATGTTGACAATGCAATGTTCTGCCTTTTTACCTGTCTTTAATTACGATAAAAGAAAGCTAGGCCGGATAGTCACGAACCGGATTACTGCATTAATTTATATTACTGCAACCGGATTACTGCATTTAATGTTACTCATTTACAAATATTTATTTGAAGCGACCTTGTGTATTGTCCTGTAACTATATGAATTAGTTCTATATCCTAAGTACTGTTAAGAATACCCTGAACTTTTAATCAATAATTTTTTCTTGAGCTTTAACTTGATTAAGTTTTCATTAGATTTGATTCAATTTTATTCCATCTGCTTCATGACAATTTAATCGCTGGAAACAGTTCTATAAAGGAATAAAGCTACAATGAATAGGGTCAGGAAGAAAAATTCCAATAATATTGGAATGTGTGCCTTTACGATATTTTTATCTTCATAATTCTGTTTTAAAAATTACTTTCTTCCTTTCAATACAATAAAATAAATTTCTTTTATTTTCATTCAAATTTTCCAAAATTCTTAAATAACAAATCCCAACAAAAAAAATTTCGTAGAACAAATATGCAGAAATAAACTCTCACCCTTTTTCATCATTGAAGAGAATTGATTTCATTTTTCTGAACAAGTGTTTTAATTTTCCAATTGAGGTATGCAAAATGATTGCCACATTTTGAAATGCTTCTTAAGAGCTATTTATTCAAAACGGATGAAACTCCCTCGGCAGACGATAAAAGCTGGAACAATTCTTAGTTTTAGTATTTTTCGAAGAAATAATGAGGTATGATTTTCTTAAGAATCGCTTTCTTTTTGTGGTTGTTTCAAAGTGCCCTATGGGCTTTCATACGAGATGGATTTTTTTTTCCCTTTTTGTTCTTTATAAGAGATAAAGAAGCTTAAATGATTTCCTTTTCTTGGAGGCTTTATTAATTATTCCTTTCAAGGTAGTAACTTTTGAAAAAAAAAGGCAAAATGTTTTATTTATTCAAAAATTCTGAATGTATTGAATTCTTATATTAATTTGGAGAAATTGTACCTCTAGATACTTCATTGGAATAAAAATAAATCTTATTATGTTTGAATTTTTTATAATTCTTTGTTTGAATATTTGAGTGTTTTTATTGCTCGCTTTTATTAAACTGGATTTGTTTCCAATTTCTATAGATGATGTTCTTGACAGAGTATAGGAAAAAAATGGCTTGCTTTTCTACTGACATTTAAAGATAATTTGAGTTTTGGCAGATGTCTGTATTCTAATTTTTGATACGTTTCAATATATATTGTGTTTTTTATGTCTATTAGTTGTAGAAACAATTGATTGTGTCGTGAACGTAGTGAGCTTATATTGTAAAATCCAGGTTAAATATGAAAAATTGGAGACCGCAATGAAGAAATATGTTTTGTTATGTACTTAGCAATGCCCATTGGTTTAAAGTAGGTTAAGAACTATGTTTGTTAATGCGTTGGTTACCTTGAAAAAAGTTCGGCATAGAAGTTTATGATTTAAAATATGTTTAGACTTAAATTTTCACAGTCATGTTTTCATTAATTCATGATTGTTAGATGGGAACTGCAAAACTTTATCATATGATAATTAACTTTTTCTTTCGACCTACAAATGCCAATAAAAATAACAGTTATAATCGAATTCGTGTGCATATCAAGTGTCCACCAATATAGTGCCTATAATTAGCTATGTCCCTGAAACCTATAATTAGTTTTTTTCCAGTTTCGTTTCGCTTTTATACTTTCTTGTATATGAAGTAAAAAGAAAATATTGTAATTGTCAGAAAATTCGAACTCGAGATTTTGATGACTATCCATGTTTTCGAACTCCCTGAGTTCGAGTAATACATTTTTGACATTTATGTCTGTGTGTGTCGAAGTTTCCATCGTCACTGTTTTGTCAAAGTCTGTGTCTCTGTTTCCATCGAATTTGTAAATTGCTATCAAATTTTGAGCAAAATTCTTTGAGAGTAAATCTGTCTGTCTGGGTGTTCAAATATAAATGAACTCTATGATTACAAAAAAAATACAAATTCAGATAGATAAAATTTGGTTCACTGACTTTGTATTTAAAATCTAGATGGTCTTTACATCAAATGTATAGACTTTGATCAAATTTTGAGCATATTATATTCAGAGGAAGACTCTGAATATAATATGCTCTGTCCGAATATAACACAATAACTTCAAAACGAAAAGATCTAGACACGAAAAAATTCAGTACACTGATTTTACATCTATAGTGTAAAAGCCTATCGAATTTTGAGCCAAATCCAAGAAGGGATGGATCATCTGTCGGTCTGTACTTAGTAAAACATATAAGCGTGATAACTCAAAACGCAGTGACACAAATATAACAAATTTGGAATGTGATTTAGTAACTGCAATCGTAGTTCTATGTCAAATTTTAGTTTTAGTCGTTAAGGGACAAAAAACAAGTCTAAAACACAAATTAACCTTTATTAGAAAGTATGCGAGAAAGTTTTGGGAAGACCATGGTTTCTGTATGATTTGTTTTGCTTTCTTTCCAGTTCGAGCAACTCGCTTACACTTGGATGGAGCGGCAGAAGTTGGGCGGGACGTACAGCATGCACAGAGCTCAAAGCGAAAAGCACGTCGTGGTGTGCAACACAACACTCCGGGCTGACACTATCATGGACTTCCTCAATGAGTTCTACGCACACCCACTCTTACAGGTGAGTTACCTCTCTCATGAGTAAAATCACTATACTGTGGCAGCTTTCAAATATACAAAATATATCGCCACTGAACCAGATTCGTCTCATATCCCCATAACCATAATCTTCCTATTAATGCATGGTTTGATGAACATGGTACACTCCCAAGTATCCGACTTCCGAACAATCAGGCGTAGTTTTCTTTTATCATAACTTAATGAAGAAGACAAGGCGTCTATAAAGTCATCTATTTAGGATTTTTTCAAAACCCCAAAATTATAAATTTTGACTTTTATCTTAGGGTTACCTTTTCATACCTGTGTAATCATTTATCAGTGAAAAATAAAATCAATTTGAGCCAAATTTCTTAAGAATTAGACCTATACGTTAAAGCTTTGTTCATGTTTCCTGCGTTTAAGTTGGGCATTACAGAATTCATGTTAAAATGTGGACAGCTTATATCAATTAATTTACTCTTTCTCTAATAAATTCTTGAAACGTGCAATGCAATGCAGTTTGTAAGCATACGTAAGCTACCAGTGCGTAGCCTTCTATTTTAACTAGACAAGTTACCGGCAATTGCTTCTGTGATTCATTAAGTCGCGGCTGCGTTCATATTGAGATAAATGAATGGCTTATTACTCAGTAAGAAGTGAGAAAATATGTATTACAACAGTGAGTTTTGGTATAAAAACTTTGTCTTCTGGTATCGGGGGGGGGGCAAAGAAACGTGTTCATAGAGCTCCAGTCAGTCTGTTTTGTTATCCGACCTGCCCTTCAGCCACATTAGACATGATATTAGGGAATGTATTGCCTTAAACCAATATATAGAGTGATTCTTATTGAATGGAACAAAAAGGACGGTACAGTACGAATTCTACAATGATTTATTTATCTTGAACAAATTTATTCTGAAATTACAATCATATGAGGTTCCTGTGGCAAATTCTTCTTTTAATAGAAAGATTCGAATCCGTCGTTATCAAAATGGCGTCAACCATGCAGGAGAAAGCATTTTCTGTTTTGGAATATGTCAAAATATCGTCGTTTTTCGTCGTTCCGAGAGATTTTTGCACATTTGGTAAAGAACCACGGCTTGGTCACAACATCGAAAGATAGATGAAGCAGTTTTAGGACACTGGATTCTTACGAAAGAAACCAGTCCAGGACGAACACCCGCCAAACCGAAGTGGTTAAAAAAAATTTGTGAAGCGTTTTTTATGAAGTCTCAAAAAATTGACACGTTGTATTAGTGCAAAACTGAATATGTCTCACAGAATGGTGTGTTGCGAAGGCCTGGCCTATATTAATGGATGTATTAGGTTCATTAGCAGGGGTATTCTATCCTAAATATAACAGGGACTGGAATCGTATAGGTATTCGCCGTGTCACCGAAGAGACGCGCAGAATAGCTAATGAGACTTGGATCATTATAGTTTCACAATAAATTTGATTTATCAAAATAAATTAATTACAGTATTCACATATATGTTTCATTTTTATCTCATTCAATACAAATCACACTATATTTTCAGAAAAAAATATTTATAATTTGGAAAAAAAAGAGGGGGAGATTTATTTCCTATATTTCGGGATTAACAAAATCTACCCCCCCTCCCCTCACTATGCAGTATTTATATACCCACTTCTCAAAAACAAACATAATGAGATTATTGGCTTTAAAAACACATGCATCAGGTGTATGTATCATTGGTATTCATATCAGCTCATTCTATTTTCGCGGCGGTGGAATGTGAATACGAAGTAAACTTACCCAACTACTGTTTGTTCTGTTACGTGAAACCGAGTTTAGCTGCATCGTTGACATCGCAAACGATAGCATAATGTAAGTCAGCCCTTTTGATATCAATCCAAAACATGTTTATGCCAAACAGAGAATTAAAGGATATAATATTTTATGCAATATGGAAAGGTATTTATGAGTTCCTAAAATTAACCCATGTGGCTAAGTTCGGAATGAATTTTTTTTTGAAAAATGTAATAAAATAGATTCTTGAATTTTGCATAAAAGTGATTGAAAAATTATCTATATACCAAAAAACTAGCAGTTAATTCATATCATGAAGAGATTTACAGTATATCGAATGATTATATTGATATTAAAGAATGATTATCAGTGTAATCATTCGATTTACTATGCATTTTTATAAGAATGTTTAGTTTGAAAATGGTATAAAAAAGAAGGCTGAGTGTTCAAATCACGTCCGGGTCACCACAATTTTGCATGCCTTCTAGAAAACTACCCGTTTTCTTAAGCTTCAAACTATAGATTGTAGAGCATCTTAAATTCTTAAAAACTAAAATAATACTCCAAGCATTTTAGAATTCATCGGCTTGTTTATTCTTTCAACAACATACATTACAAACCATTGCCAGATTCCAAAAGATATACAATTGAAAATCAGCTATTATACAAAAAAAAACGAAATAATATTAATAAAATATATTTATCAAAGAAAAAAATCGTTTGCTTTTACCTTTTAATAATATTTTTACTGAAATAAAAATAATAGCAGTTATAAAATGTCTGAAAAGGAATCGTCTGCTAAATATCTATTAACAGATTTAGATTATGATATTTACTGAAGACAGGGACATTCAGGTTAGGAGAATATTAAAGGTTTTTTTTTAAATTTTGGAAATAACTTAATGTTTTGATTCAAGAACCAAATAATATGTTTATTATTTGTATTTCTATCTAATCTTTAAATACTATATTTCTATTGATAAATAATGGGGAAATTTCTTTTCCAAACATATGAAGAAATCATTTATCAAATTTAGACAAAAAAATTATGCCTTTGTCTATAATTTGCGAGTTTTAATTTTTTTTAAAAATTACCAAAATTTCTGTTCATGCTTCTCTAAGAAAATAACATTTAAAGATGTAACATAGAATTAAAACATTTATCATGCAAATATAAAAAGGAGTATAACTTCCGAAAAAAAGGAATTCAGAAACGAATTTCAAACAATTTTATAAAAAAAAAATCAAAATTTAAGAATAATGAATAAAAAAGTATTCTATATTTTTGCAAAAAAAAAATCGATTTTTAACATAGTCACCTATTTTAAAAATGAACATATATTTAAAAATATGATCATATTTATAGCATATTTTAATTATTAATGATATTTTTATAAGTCATATTTTTATAAGCCACTTACTCTTTAAGGATTCAGTTTTGAATTTCATATTTCTGATTTAAAAATCCTTTGAACTTTTTAGAATAAATATAAAAATGTTTTTATATAAAAAATATTTTTATTTGTTTCTCGTTTTTTTTAAAAAAAATTCATTAATGTATTTATTATTTCAACATTGTTATAATTATGTAATTTTAGACATCTTTTTAGAAAATCACTCTCAGATAGAGCACCCCATATGAAATTTGATGATCAATTTAATTAAAATTGATTGTGTTCTAAATTCTTAAAATATTATATTCTTTTGTGAGACAGATATAAATTCAAAATATCGAAGCTCTAACACTTTAGAGAAATTTCTATAAAATCGGTTACAAAATTCGAAACAGTAGGAATATTTTATTACTTTTAATTGCCATATCTTCATCAGAATTGTACCAGAAAAATTAGAAAAAATTCTAAAACTTAAAGATTATTATTATATAAATAATTCACTTACCTCTTTCATGCGTGATGGTTTATTTCCAGAGCTATTTATATAAAAGTTATACTTATTAAGCGACTTAATGAAATAATTGTATATTTAAAATTTAAAAATACATTTTCTTCATTGAGTAACTACAAAACTGAACCACCATTCTTTAAATACTTTGATATAAGCGGTTCAGGAAATAGATCACCACACTTGAAAAAATTAAAATTGTTCGCTGCAGATCAAATATGTTCAGCAAATCGCTTATTAAGAAAATGTTTATTTGCCTGAAATCATGTTATGTTTTATACTAAAAATTATTATGTGCACCTGTAACTTGAAAGTGTCCCTGATTTTCTTTCAGGACTTCTATGTTGTGCTGCTCTCCCCGTGCGAGCTGGATGCCACGATGAAAATGATTCTCCAAGTGCCCATGTGGGCCCAAAGGGTGATTTATATCCAGGGCTCAGCTCTCAAAGACACAGACCTGACTAGAGCTAGGTGCGTATATGTTCAGTGACTGAAACACCACTGAATTAAAAGTATTGGCCATGATTTGATTAAAAAATAGATTTTAACCATCTCTTCTTTGCAAGACAGATTAGAAAGACCGTTTTCTTGCTTTATGTGTAAAAGGGAAATTTCGAATACTAAAAAAAAAAAAAAAAAACAGAAAGAAAGAAAAACCCGGAATACAGAAAAAAATATTATTATAAGTACTAAAAATAATACAGCGGTTTCTGTTGGTATTTAAGTAGCTTATCCGTTTAAACTTTTCCTTTTGTGTTCGTATAGAATTCTGTTGATTGTTATAAAATTGAATTGCCTTGATTTGATTAAAAAATAGTTTTTAACCCTCTCTGCTTTACAAGACAGATTAGAAAGACCGTTTTCTTGCTTTATGTGTAAAAGGAAAATTTCAAATACTAAAAACAAAACAAAAAAAAAATAGAAAGAAAGAAAAACCCGGAATACAGAAAAAAATATTATTATAAGTACTAAAAATAATACAGCGGTTTCTGCTGGTATTTAAGTAGCTTATCCGTTTAAACTTTTCCTTTTGTGTTCGTATAGAATTCTGTTGATTGTTATAGAATTGAATTGCCTTGATTTGATTAAAAAATAGTTTTTAACCCTCTCTGCTTTACAAGACAGATTAGAAAGACCGTTTTCTTGCTTTATGTGTAAAAGGAAAATTTCGAATACTAAAAACAAAAACAAAAAATAGAAAGAAAGAAAAACCCGGAATACAGAAAAAAATATTATTATAAGTACTAAAAATAATACAGCGGTTTCTGTTGGTATTTAAGTAGCTTATCCGTTTAAACTTTTCCTTTTGTGTTCGTATAGAATTCTGTTGATTGTTATAGAATTGAATTGCCTTGATTTGATTAAAAAATAGTTTTTAACCCTCTCTGCTTTACAAGACAGATTAGAAAGACCGTTTTCTTCCTTTATGTGTAAAAGGAAAATTTAGAATACTAAAAAAAAAAAAAAAAAAAAATAGAAAGAAAGAAAAACCCGGAATACAGAAAAAAATATTATTATAAGTACTAAAAATAATACAGCGGTTTCTGTTGGTATTTAAGTAGCTTATCCGTTTAAACTTTTCCTTTTGTGTTCGTATAGAATTCTGTTGATTGTTATAGAATTGAATTGCCTTGATTTGATTAAAAAATAGTTTTTAACCCTCTCTGCTTTACAAGACAGATTAGAAAGACCGTTTTCTTGCTTTATGTGTAAAAGGAAAATTTCGAATACTAAAAACAAAAAACAAAAATAGAAAGAAAGAAAAACCCGGAATACAGAAAAAAATATTATTATAAGTACTAAAAATAATACAGCGGTTTCTGTTGGTATTTAAGTAGCTTATCCGTTTAAACTTTTCCTTTTGTGTTCGTATAGAATTCTGTTGATTGTTATAGAATTGAATTGCCTTGATTTGATTAAAAAATAGTTTTTAACCCTCTCTGCTTTACAAGACAGATTAGAAAGACCGTTTTCTTGCTTTATGTGTAAAAGGAAAATTTAGAATACTAAAAACAAAAAAAAAAAAAAAAAAAAAAAAATAGAAAGAAAGAAAAACCCGGAATACAGAAAAAAATATTATTATAAGTACTAAAAATAATACAGCGGTTTCTGTTGGTAATTAAGTAGCTTATCCGTTTAAACTTTTCCTTTTGTGTTCGTATAGAATTCTGTTGATTGTTATAGAATTGAATTGCCTTGATTTGATTAAAAAATAGTTTTTAACCCTCTCTGCTTTACAAGACAGATTAGAAAGACCGTTTTCTTGCTTTATGTGTAAAAGGAAAATTTCGAATACTAAAAACAAAACAAAAAAAAAATAGAAAGAAAGAAAAACCCGGAATACAGAAAAAAATATTATTATAAGTACTAAAAATAATACAGCGGTTTCTGTTGGTATTTAAGTAGCTTATCCGTTTAAACTTTTCCTTTTGTGTTCGTATAGAATTCTGTTGATTGTTATAGAATTGAATTGCCTTGATTTGATTAAAAAATAGTTTTTAACCCTCTCTGCTTTACAAGACAGATTAGAAAGACCGTTTTCTTGCTTTATGTGTAAAAGGAAAATTTCGAATACTAAAAACAAAAAAAACAAAAATAGAAAGAAAGAAAAACCCGGAATACAGAAAAAAATATTATTATAAGTACTAAAAATAATACAGCGGTTTCTGTTGGTATTTAAGTAGCTTATCCGTTTAAACTTTTCCTTTTGTGTTCGTATAGAATTCTGTTGATTGTTATAGAATTGAATTGCCTTGATTTGATTAAAAAATAGTTTTTAACCCTCTCTGCTTTACAAGACAGATTAGAAAGACCGTTTTCTTGCTTTATGTGTAAAAGGAAAATTTCGAATACTAAAAACAAAAAAAAAAAAATAGAAAGAAAGAAAAACCCGGAATACAGAAAAAAATATTATTATAAGTACTAAAAATAATACAGCGGTTTCTGTTGGTATTTAAGTAGCTTATCCGTTTAAACTTTTCCTTTTGTGTTCGTATAGAATTCTGTTGATTGTTATAGAATTGAATTGCCTTGATTTGATTAAAAAATAGTTTTTAACCCTCTCTGCTTTACAAGACAGATTAGAAAGACCGTTTTCTTGCTTTATGTGTAAAAGGAAAATTTAGAATACTAAAAACAAAAAAAAAAAAAAAAAAAAAAATAGAAAGAAAGAAAAACCCGGAATACAGAAAAAAATATTATTATAAGTACTAAAAATAATACAGCGGTTTCTGTTGGTATTTAAGTAGCTTATCCGTTTAAACTTTTCCTTTTGTGTTCGTATAGAATTCTGTTGATTGTTATAGAATTGAATTGCCTTGATTTGATTAAAAAATAGTTTTTAACCCTCTCTGCTTTACAAGACAGATTAGAAAGACCGTTTTCTTGCTTTATGTGTAAAAGGAAAATTTCGAATACTAAAAACAAAAAAAAAAAAATAGAAAGAAAGAAAAACCCGGAATACAGAAAAAAATATTATTATAAGTACTAAAAATAATACAGCGGTTTCTGTTGGTATTTAAGTAGCTTATCCGTTTAAACTTTTCCTTTTGTGTTCGTATAGAATTCTGTTGATTGTTATAGAATTGAATTGCCTTGATTTGATTAAAAAATAGTTTTTAACCCTCTCTGCTTTACAAGACAGATTAGAAAGACCGTTTTCTTGCTTTATGTGTAAAAGGAAAATTTCGAATACTAAAAACAAAAAAAAAAAA
The DNA here is from genome assembly GCF_947563725.1 of Argiope bruennichi. Lineage (NCBI taxonomy): Eukaryota > Metazoa > Arthropoda > Arachnida > Araneae > Araneidae > Argiope > Argiope bruennichi. The sequence goes on from NC_079161.1 coordinate 13,826,547, forward strand.
ATAGAAAGAAAGAAAAACCCGGAATACAGAAAAAAATATTATTATAAGTACTAAAAATAATACAGCGGTTTCTGTTGGTATTTAAGTAGCTTATCCGTTTAAACTTTTCCTTTTGTGTTCGTATAGAATTCTGTTGATTGTTATAGAATTGAATTGCCTTGATTTGATTAAAAAATAGTTTTTAACCCTCTCTGCTTTACAAGACAGATTAGAAAGACCGTTTTCTTGCTTTATGTGTAAAAGGAAAATTTCGAATACTAAAAACAAAAAAAAAAAAAAAAATAGAAAGAAAGAAAAACCCGGAATACAGAAAAAAATATTATTATAAGTACTAAAAATAATACAGCGGTTTCTGTTGGTATTTAAGTAGCTTATCCGTTTAAACTTTTCCTTTTGTGTTCGTATAGAATTCTGTTGATTGTTATAGAATTGAATTGCCTTGATTTGATTAAAAAATAGTTTTTAACCCTCTCTGCTTTACAAGACAGATTAGAAAGACCGTTTTCTTGCTTTATGTGTAAAAGGAAAATTTAGAATACTAAAAAAAAAAAAAAAAAAAAAAAAAAAAAAAAAAATAGAAAGAAAGAAAAACCCGGAATACAGAAAAAAAATATTATTATAAGTACTAAAAATAATACAGCGGTTTCTGTTGGTATTTAAGTAGCTTATCCGTTTAAACTTTTCCTTTTGTGTTCGTATAGAATTCTGTTGATTGTTTTGGTACCATTTTGCATTCGTATTGTTTTTTAGTGTTCGTGTGTATATCGTCTGAATGTAAAACTATAATATTAAATATGTGGGGGTTTTTTTTCTTGTTCGTGCGCCAAGTTAAAATGCGATAAGACTAAGAACTGCATGAATATCGTAAGATGTAGTTTTTCCATTTACTGATTAGTGGAAGACGTGACTATTAGGAAAACAATAGGAATTAAAGCATTTCTTTTCTCTATATCATTTCTTACTTCTCCTCTGTTTTCTCACAAATGATGAAAAGTCGCAAAGATACACTTTATTTATTTTTTGAACCCATATTTGATGTTTTTACTGTCCTTTTTCTCTTTTTCTTCTTTGGCTAATTCCACTTTCCCTTCCAGTTTTATCAATTAGTGATTACGACGTTTTTTAAATTATTTATAAGTAATTATTTCAATATCCTTTGATTTAAAGGGCTCAATATAAACAATTGCTTACACTCTAATTTTTGGAATTATTAGATAAAATTAAAAACAAAAGCTCTTTAAGCTTTTTGTTAAATTAACTGATTATTATAACAAAATGTAGCCAAACAAATTTTCTATATCACTATATAATAATATATTTTGCGCTTTAAAACAATATAAGTACTGTTAGGCTTTTAAAATTTATTTGATTATATTTATATCTACACACTCATTCACCAGCTACGTAGAGCTGTTTATTAAAAGTTATATTACATTCATATTGTTATAACAAATTTGATCTATTCTGTAGTCCAAATATTTAATAGAATGGGATTGATAAATTATACAATCTAAGCGCCACTTCAAATTGACAACTCTTATTTATACTTTCATTTAAAAAAAAACGATTTTTTTAAAACTTAATATCACCATGTCATCATAAAACAATCGCCGATTTGGTGAAATATAATCAAATTAAAGAACAAAACATCAATTCAAAAAATCTCTACTAATTTGGTAATATTGTATTGCGACTAGTTTTATTCTTTTTTGTTAGGCGACTTGTTCTTAGAAGTCCATACTGAATCATACCATTCAATTTAGTTACAATTCATATCTTAATCAAGTTTTTAAAATATTCACAAATTTTTACATTTGCAAACATATTTTGACATATTAATATAGATTCGAACAAATTATTAATGAAATAGGATATAGATAAATTAATACTGCCAATGCAATGCAATACTTTGCTGTTACATTAGGGCCATAATATGATGATCATGAATTTTCTAGAGAAAACTCATTACATATCCCCATGAAGAAACGTACATTAAAATTAAATCATGACAAAGTAACGGTTTATGTTTTGTCTAGACTTCTCTTCAAATTACAAATACTTTCCAATTTAAATGTCACATAATCACAACTCCATCTCTTTTAAGACGTGAAAACAGCACTCAGCAAAACTGAAGTACTAAAGAATTATCTCCCAGTTTCTTGAATTATTGATCAGCATGCTAAAACAAAAGGTGGGGAGGGGGGGAGGAAAGAACAACTTATTTTTTACTTCAGTTTCCCATTTGCATATGCGCATATCTAATTGGTGCTGTGAATTGCAATATTATGCAAGCAAGAAGTCTAATGCATTTCTCCCTCTGATTTTTTTTTTCAAAAGAATAATTTTTTTTTTCCAGAATGAATGCAGCAGAAGCTTGCTTCATACTTGCAGCGAGAAACTATGTGGATCGATGCGCGGCGGTAAGTAGTTCTTCTAAATTCAATTTTACATAGCATCGCGGAAATGACAACAGAAGTTGGTTTGTTGTGTCAAGTACTGAATGTTTTTTTTAGTTAGCGATTAAATTCTTTTTTTTTTTTTTTTTTTGAAAAAAGAATAAATTAATTTAGAATACTGTGACAGAAATTTTTAATATAGTGAGTACGAATGTATAATTTATAATATAAAAAACATTACTTTGTGATTGTTTGAATGCAAATAACGTTTAATCTATTAAAAAATTAAATTATAATTATTAAAATTAAATTATAATTATTTTCTAAAAGTGTTGCCTAAAATATTTTTAATTATTTGAATGCAATGTACTTTTAATTTTATGTGAGATTTTAAAAATATTAAATTTATCATTAAAGATTATAACTTTAGTTTGTAACACTTTAGGTTTATTTCTGTTTTATAACTGCAACTTAACTTGAGTAATAACTGATATTTTAGAAAAAGAATAAAATAATATGATACTATTGTTATTTAAAATACTTGAAATCGTTTATAGTTAATATTATTAAAGTATTCCTTGAAAAATCATCTTTTTTATTGTGATTATTTCATTTCTTTATTTTCCCAAAGCATTCACATAATAAAAATATCATATATTAAATATTGCTTTTTGTTTGTTAAATCAAAGATATTCTTTTATTTATAAGAACTAGAATAATATAATTTATTGCAATAAATTGTATTTATTAAAAGATAAACGTATAAAGATGTCATATATTAAATATTGCTTTTTGTTTATTAAATCAAAGATATTCTTTTATTTATAAGAACTAGAATAATATAATTTGTTACAATAATTGTATTTATTAAAATATAAACGTATAATTGAAGGAAAAATTCATTTTTTTTCTGATATATATTAAATCATTTCTAGATGATAACATCTTAATATATCAGCTGAAGTTAAAATTAAGCATAATTGGTTGAATTGAAATAAAAATTTATGTCTCATTTAATACATATAAATTAATTTTTTTTGATTACGTAAATTGGATTGAATTGTATTCATTTTGCTGTACAAAAAATATATGACACAATTTATTTAAATGTCACAAATAAATGCCATAACTATTGGAATGACTGGATATTTTAAACAGCTTGTTGCCAATAAAAATTTGTAAAAACAGTTCTTCTGTTATTAACCAATTAGGTTATTGTTACTATCTCTTACAAACTATACAGTTTCATACATTACGTTATGTTACAAGCTGTACACAGCAAGATAGACACAATAACGGTAGTTGGAAACAATAGCAAAAAAAATGTATTTTTTTTATTATTATTATTTTTACGGCTTATGTGATAAATCGTAAAAAAAAGCAAACTCTTGCCAATTTGGCAATTGACAACTCGGCGCTGGTAACCTTAACTTATTCTGAAAGTAGCCAGAAATGCGATTATCTTGACGAAATGCCGCTTGGCGGTCTTGACGTGGTCTGAAAATCGCCAAGAACCTCGGGAGGCGTAAAAATAAATTGATACCAAAAAAAATACTTACTTTTACGTCATTCAAGGATTAATGGCGTCTCCCTCTTTGTGTTTGAAATAACATGTTATATAGCAAAAAATACTTGTCACTGTATGCCCCACTAGCCTTTAATGTTTGTATCATGATTTTGGAAATATTCTGTTGAGAAAGAAGATCATGATTGCAATAAATTTAATCATTTTAATTTCTATGCCCAGAAATCGATCTCAGATATCGCAATGTATCCGACATTCAGAATAACATTGCGATATGTGACGGGATCCATTCTTTTTCATTGTTACAAAATATTTATTTTTAAAACTTTTTATATAAAGCAGTTTCAAAGAATACTTCAACAAAAAAGTCAGTTAAAAATTAAAAGCTTTCAAAATTGAAAGAAATATGAGTCTTTTTTTCGCTAAAACATGTATAATGCAAAAACCTTTTATTTCAAAAGTTAATCAAATAATTTATTCGAAATCTTGCAGATAGTTTTAAAAAACACATAGCTTAGTTCTTGTACTGAGAAAAATCTGTATTTCTGTCCAATCTTTAAATGTTGAGGTTTATCTGATAAATGGGATTTTAAATTTGTCTTCTTTTTTGTATCGTGAAGCATTAAACAACAGTTATTTTTTTAAATAAAAAAATTGTTTATTCAGATGTTTAGGAATTGCTGAACATATTGAGAAAATATTATTCCAATTTTGGAAAAAAATATAGGCATTATATTTTGATTTGATGTTTTTTTTTCTTAAAATGTTTTAACAAAAATTTAGAAATTTTGAAAATGACACTTAAAGATATAAAATAATATTAAAAGAAAAATTATATAAATAAAAAATGAATGCAACTTAGCACAAAATTATATAAAAAATTAATTTAAACGGTTTTATATGAAAAACGTTTTAAAAATTTCAGAATATTAAATAAAAAATAAGTAGCCAATATTTTCAGCACAAACCGACTTTCTAATAAAGCCACCTACCTTAAAATGCTATATTTTCTGTAATACAAATTCAAGAAAGAAGAAATGCGAAAGTGTGGTTTTTCAAAATGGTTACTCCACTTAAAAATATTAATGCATATCATTAAATGCTTTTTTAGTTATTTACAAGATACATTCATTTGAATTTTAAAGATTTTAGATATGTTAATATTATCTGATATTATAAGCACAGCGAAACAATAAAATAAATAATTAATCATATTAAAAAGTAAGTAAACTTATTAAAATTGCTTCCTTATATAATGTATTGAAATTTTCTTTATTATATTATACATGGATTCCTTAGTGTATTTTTATGTGACAGTAAGAAATTCAAATTTCTCAGATTCAAATTCATCTTCTAAGAACTTTTCTGTCATATAAAATAGCTTTGCTTCAATCATTCCCAAATGTTCGTTTAAAAATTTATCAGAAAAAGTTGTTCTGAATTCGACTACTTTCCGAAAAAGTGTAGAACAAATAAATTAAAATTTCATTGCAGTAATTCTGCTTCAAACTTGAAAAAATGGCCCTCTGTCATCGGACGATTAAGGAAATTCTTTTATAGTGAACACAACTTGAATGTGTTCCACCAATCGAAAATAACCATCCACTCTGTTCTTTTCCAGGACGAGCACACCATTCTAAGGTCGTGGGCAGTTCGTGATTTCGCTCCTAACGTTCCTCAGTACGTGCAGATCTTCCGTCCTGAAAATAAAGTGCACGTTGCATTTGCTGGTAAGAGCGATCAGCTACTCTAATGCTGCTTTCTTTTTTTGGAGCGAACGTTCCTTTTCAAATTTAAACCTCCTTTGCTTTCTTTGTTGCCCAGAGCACGTTGTGTGTGAGGACGAATTCAAGTACGCGCTGCTGGCCAACAACTGCCTTTGCCCCGGCACCTCCACCCTCGTCACGCTGCTGCTGCACACATCAAGGGGACAGTAAGTATGACCTTCAGGATTTTTTGATGAACAACTTTGTGTTATTGTTTACCAATAGTTACTTTAACCCTTTCTAAGGCCGCGGGAAGTATGCATCCCACCAAATTTATCAATCTTTGTATGAAATTATGTAGGTTGGCATAAGTTCTGACACATTTTTTTAGTAAGTCAGAAACTTAGATGCTTCAGTTCTTTATCTCACACAAAATCCTGTCTTGGTTTGCTACTTAATTATTAACCAAATTAATGAATGAATCAAATTAAATTTATCTAATAAGCTAAATGAATCCCTTTTCTTATTTTCATTTCAAGCCTAAAAATGTTTTAACATAATATGACTAGAAAAAAATGGACCTTTAAAGGGTTAAAATAGTTATATTTTCGAATATATGCAAAACACGCATGAAACCAAACTAAATCTGTAAAATTACAAAAATCTTTGTAAAAAATTTGGGAAAAAGGCGTTTTTTGGTTAAAAAGAGGTGTAAAGCAAAAGTCTTTCAGTTTAGATATATATATATATATATATATATATAAAATATCGAATGATGTGCTTAAAATTGTGCAGATAATTTAAAAAATACCTATATACAAAAAACGCTATCTTACATGGCACAGAAACCGCTCTTATTACTTATTGTCGACTGGCAACAGTCAAATGTAAACAAAATATCATACGAAATTTAGACTGCTTCATTCAATAGATTTACAACTGCATTGAATTGAGCACTTCGCTTAGTCAATTGATGGAATTGCAAAATATTATTAAATGTTTTGAAAAGGATTCGCCATGTCTACAAAACAGTCAATCCTAGATGGGCCCACCTCTTGGCGACTTATTTGAAATCTCGCCAAGTTGACAACTAATTGAATATTTGTTATTATTATTATTTTTCAATTAAAAAACGATACTTGAAGGCCAGAAATAATAAAAATATATATATTTTAAATTAACACTTATAAATAATAATAATAATAATATAAGATAAATTAATTAATATAAGATAATTAAATAATAATAATATAAGATTCTAGACAGTTATCCTCCATAATCCGTCTAGGTTGCCACATTGGCGACGTTATCGATCATTTGGCGAGAATTCAAAAAGACGCCAAGTGATGGGCTGTGCTAGGATCCCGGGGAAAGAAAGCCAAGAAATAAGTTTCAAACAGAAAGTTTAATCAACTGCAAAAATAGGTTTAACCGTTAGCAAATGGATAATCATTGAATTGTTAAAATTGATGTTCATATCTACCACAATAATTATCTTTGAAAAATTCCCTTTATATCATTTTGAGATTCAAAGAATTAGGGAAATCAAATGGATTTCTTTAAATAGATATAATTTTTATTTCTAAATATTAACAATATCGTTTAATTCAGTTTGATGCACAATATTTTTTTAATGTTATATTTGAATTCAATCTGATCCATCAAAACATTCAGTCGCGCGATTTTGCGAATCATTAACTCATAATAGGATTTTCACTTCTGCTGTTATTTATAATATATATTATTTTTAATTTGCTCTAAATTGATTCAACGGAGTTCATGTTTTTCAGTTCGTAACAAATAACGAAGAGAATTTTAACAAATATATTCTTCATTAATCATTTAAAACCTAAAATAGTCTTGGGGAACCTAAACCTAAAAAATCTTGGGGAACTAGTGGGTTGCCAAAGGCAGCTTAAGTTGTATTACTTAACTCCTGAATTAAAAAGTATTTCTATTTATTCTTTAAATAGTGGGTTTCGACGGATAAACAAAACACAATTTTCAATCTTTTATTGTGAATTGTTAAAGCAACTAAACATTTTTAAATCAATTCATTATTTATTCTCTAATTCACGAACTGCAGAACTTATTGAAAAGTTATTAAATCAAATTTGAACAAAAAATATGTATAAAATTTTAATTTATGTGGTTTTTCATAAGACAATTTTGCGAAAGATAAGAATTTCAGAAAATGTCATTTAAGGATGCAAAACAGCTTTAAAATGCATAGATTGCAATTATAAAATTCAGTGCAATTTCTCAAAAATGGACTTGGAGACAAAATTCAAATGATTTTATAAAAAAAATTGTTTGAACATTAAGAATATTAAATAAAACAAATTCTTATTTTCACAAAAAAAGTGACTTTTCAACCTTAAAAATCCTTTCATATATAATAACTTTAACATATAATCAACTTTTGTATAAAATATTGTAATATACGAAGCTTTTATGTCATCTGAAATTTATTTTTATTTAAAATTACAATATCAATTCAACTAGAAGGTTTTTGGAATACGACATTTGCTATTTTTTCCCACAAGTTATTAATGTTCTTATTATTAATATTTGCTATGTCAGTATTGCAAATTTTGTTCACAGATATTGAAGATAAGAAAGGTTAAGCGAATGGCTTTAAACTCTCAAAACATGGTTAAGTCACAATTTTAAAACAAAACAAAGTATTGTTAGAAAAATATTTTAAAATAAAAATTGAAAAAAATAGTAGTAGGATAGATCAAAGTGTAAAACAGGCAAAATGTTGCTTAATTACTAATTAATTGAATATTCAATTAATCTTTGTATTTTGAAAAATTGATGGCCTTATTTCCCGTATCTTATTCAACCCTTTACACTCGGAAATATAATTCGATGCGTAATTATTCACTTAATACATGGACTTATTTATTACATCAAAAAATTAATATATGAACTGTTTTAAGTTGAGTTTCCCTGAAAAAGGAATCTACATCTTTTCAACATTCTATTGGTATTTTTAACAATCGTTAATCTATACTTATATATAAAGCTCAATGTGTGTGTGTTGGCGCTCTACAGAAAAGACCATTTGACCTACAGCTACCAAATTTGGTACGTGTATACCTTGGAGATCTGGAATGTGCACCTGGGGTCCGTTTTTTTGAAATTTTAATTAGAATTTTAATTATTAATTAAAAACTAACCTTCCCACCAAAAAGTCATTTCATTTTCCCCGCCACCAAATAAGTAAGGCTTCAGTTTTTTTTTTTTTTTCCAACAGCAATGAGGCTAGGGCTAACATTTTTCGGCAGATTATTTCAAACGATTCTGTTTATTTTCTTAATGTTGTATGCATTTAAAATGAAACATTGTTAATGAATCGATCTTTCAGATTCATTCTGAAGTACTTTTGAATTAAAATAAAGCAGATTAAAGGAAATTAAAAAATTTTAATCCACATAGCTTTACCCCAACTGTCGTAGAAAAATTCACGCATTTGCGTTACCGTAACTGGCGTTGAAAATTCACGCATGCGCATTGTATTCTGATTGTTTACATTTCAACGGAAGAGGACTCGATTTAAATTATTTTCAGGTTAGTTGTATGCTTTTGTAATTAAATTGTATTTATGTTAGTTTAAGTTCATCGTTTTTTAAGTAATTTTTTTAACCTGTTTTCGACCGATTATTTTAAATGATTCTGTTTATTTTTTTAGTGTTTGATGCATTTAAAATGAAACATTGTTAATTAATCGATCTGTTCATGATGTATCTGAGAAAATTTTGTTGACAAATTCTTGTGATATTACATAAATTAAGAAAGATATTCTTTAGTGCCCATAAGGTTTAAATGCTCAGTAACTCTGTTTTCAATAATAATATTACAAAAAAAATGCCTTGTTTCAGTAAAAAATATTATTATATTAATTGAAGATTAATCCTTTCCACTTTAATTTGAAGCATAAATTCTACGGGAGCTAACAGAAAATTGGCGAGATACAGATTACGTTATGACTGAAGGTCTTTGTAATATTCTGAGTGAATTGAAATTTGAAGTTTTAAAATAATTTAGTGAAGAAGCTATTAAAGTAGGAATGACATAAAATAGTTAATTATTAAAATTTTAATGAGCATTAAGATTGGCGAACCGGCTGGTCGCCAAAGGCGGCTAGTAAATAAATAAAATATCAAAATGATGCACAATCTTGAATGGTGACAGAGATAAAACGCTCGAGTGTAAAGGGTTAATAACTGTGCAAAGTTTTGTTGAATTCAGCCCAATTGTTGGGGAAGAAATGTAGAACATACTTATATGGGTAGTCACAATGAATCTTGTTAAGATTAATAACAAAGGCGAATATATGCCGTGTGTTCTCTTAGCACTCTGCGTAACACTACGGAATTTTGAACTGCAAAATTGAATCATAGATCACTATGTATACTTAGGAGATATTAAAATGTCAGTTAAATTATGGCGTATTTTGTGAACAAAAATCTAAAACATTATCTTAACTCAAAGTTAATTTTCAAAAAATTTTAATGATACTCATTTAATCGGCATGAAGTTTTTCTAAATTTTGACTGCTTAAATATTCATTGAAATTTATTGATCTGTGTTATTCTACTTCTTTTCATTAAAATTTAATAAAATGTTGACATATTTCATAAAGAATGCTGGAAAGAGGAGATTATTCTTCCTGAGATATATGGGTGTTACTTCTATTAGGTGCTTGCGTGTATTTTTTATCATTTTTTCATTTTAAAAAAGTATTTACTGAGAAAAATTGATACAATATACATCAATAAAAATAATTCTCATCATTTTCTACAACTTTCTCCCATTTTCGTCCAATATGTCTTGCAATTGACTATCTTGGAATTTTCTTGATTCTCGGGCCGTTCTTTGTCATTTACATCGAAATCACCGCTCTTAAGTCGTTGAAACCAAAACCGACCATCGGGATATGACGGAACAGCCTCACCATGAGTTTCTAAAAGTGGCTGATGGGCTTCGGCAGCAGATTTCTTCAAATCAAACACACAAAAAAGCAATCAATGTCGAAAACGCAATTTGGAGCGTTCCATGATTAGGGTCTTTATACACTGAGTAACCCAATAATACTAAATGGAACACTTTCAAAATGATAACAATAAAGTAATAGTAAATTGGTAAAACCCAAACCCGCTGTCGTGCGGTTCCTACAAGAGAACGAGGAATTGATTTCTCCAGACCCAAGCCCAGTATAAATTTTCGTTTCATTTCTCAACCAAGCTCTTCTCCAGAATATATTACCTTCAATAGATTTCATCTACTCATACTCCCCACCGAACACCTCCCTCATCATTATAATATTGCATATAGTTACTTTTTATGTGTATTGATGATATTTTATGTCTTTTTTTGTGTATATTGATTTTTTTTTGTCTTTTCATGTGTACAAAGACAATCGGAGTACAGTAGACTCCCGATTATCCGCGGGCGGGTTATTCGCGGTGCGGATTATCCGCGCCTGCCGCACAAAGTTTTTTTTTTTTTTTTTTGACTGATTTTTTTTCAAAAAGGTGCAGTTTTACAGTTATGCTTTTGTAATTACATAATACATTACAGTATTAAAACAGTACATATGTATTCATTTTTCTGTGTATCCTTGACGCCTCTCGTAAATACAAAGCACTTTTCTGTTTTCATTAACAAAATGCATTTTAGGTTAGTTTTGAGTGATATACTAAAATATTAAGCGTTAGTTAAACATTTCCTGCTGTTTATTTTACGTTTCATTGTACATAAAAAGATTTTTCAAAGTTGGAATGACTGTTTTCTCTTTTGCTATACCCGTTTTTAGCTTTTTTCGGATTATCCGCGATTTTTGTTATCCGCGGCGACCGCGCCACCCAATTCCGCGGATAATCGGGAGTGTACTGTATTTCTTTTATCTTAATAAATACTCCCACGTATATCCTTTCAACCGACAGGGAATCCTAGAGATTCCAAGTTCGGGGATATTCTGTGGCGAAAGAAAGAAACCCGTTGTCGTTTGTATAGATAAATTGCATATGTTTACCAATAGATGTCGCTGATTAAAAGACATGCAAGCACCTAATACATTCTATTGAAAATTTGGAATCCATTAATTTTTTAATTAATCAAAGCAGTGATTGAACGAAATTTGGTTAAAAAATGAATTTCCTGTATCGATATTCTTAGATCTCTTTTATACAGTACATCTCTAGATTTTCCCATCATGTGCGTATATTAACACAATTTTGAATTGAACTGCAGAAAATTTATTTAATATTTCAGTCATGTTTCGATAACACGGTTATCAGCCCCTCCCCACATAAACACATCTAAGAAATACGTTTCGTGACAGGGAGGATTACTCAAGCATCTGAACAGTATTTACCGAAAAATGACACTTCTTTCAGACTTTCGGTTCTGCTTACAGCACCGTCTGCTTGTTTATTTTTGGAGAATTTTGAAATATTTTTAAAGCTCGATTCTTCAGTATGATATATTTTTGCTCAGTTTCATTTTCTTTCAACAGATTGAAATGAAAGTAAAGAAAAATGGAGTATCAATGCTATAATGTTTTTAAACTTTAAAAATTTTCATATAGTAGGTAAACGTACACACTTGAAGATTTTTTTTTAATTTTTACTTTAAAAATCCAGTTTTTTCACAGTAGGTTATTAATGTAGGTTTAAACTCGTTTCAGTCAGAAGAAACCATATTACGCTAATTATTAATTAATTAAATAATATTTAATGAGCTAATGAGCCTATTTTTTGAAACATGATATCTTAAATTCTAATTTGTATGGACACACATTTCTAGTTGGAAATGATGCCTAATATGAGTCTTCATATTGTCTGCCTCAAAAAAGTTATAAAAATGTATAGTTTTTTTTAAATAATTTTTTCATCAACGATAAATAGAAAAAGCTAGATTTTTTCTGTCGTTTTAACTTTTAAACAGCTATTAAAAATGTATTTCTATAAATATAACTTTGATGGAGGCACAAAACATCCGTTATTTCATACATATTATTTTGATGTATAAATAACTGTATTTGGTTCATTTCTGGTTGAGTTATGATTGTTTGAATGAAGCAACAGAGTGCAAAAATATCATTCTTCATAAAATCAGTTTTAAAAACACCGTAACTAGAGTTTTTAATGAAAGCACCTGAAGAAAAATAATTATAACTCGAGAAATATTTCGAATATTAACAACATCTTGGTATTGTTTGAAAGCTAAAGGATCAGAGAACATTATTAAGCAATAAAAAAATATTCGATATTTTGAACGATTTTCGAAGTTTCAAGTGTGTACATACACCTTAGGGATCAAATGAAATATGTAACGTTTTTGATTACATTTTGGATAATGTTTTGCATTAAATAATTAGAATACAAATATCTGTTGTCAAGAGGACCACCGTTAGCTTCAAGTATACGAATTGTCAAAAAAAAAAAAAATGCAGCAGTGAAAAAAATTTAACTTCGAGTTGTTGATAAATCGAAATATTTTAAGTTTTTCTAAGTTCGAAAAAAAAAAGCATTTTTATTTTTTTGTATGTGAATTATAGATAAAGTATTGTTATCGACAATATAGTTAAATTGGATATTTTGGCGAATCGTTTAAGTTTTGGATCTCCCTTTGTTCGAAAAATATATTTTTGTAAATTATTTGTCAATGTGTGACAAAGATAACTGAAAAAAGCTTTTAGCTAAACGAATAAGATGTCAAAACATCTTTATGATGATTTTTTTTGACGATTACAGTACTTTCTCTTTGTATACTTCAGATAAAGAAAAATTAAAAATGATCTCCTATCCAGCAGAATATTCATTTCAAAGATTTGGTTTCCATTAAGTGGAAGTCTGTCTGTCCGGCTGATCGAATATAACTATACATCTACAAAAGGAAGACAACTAAATGGATGAAATTCGGTTAGCAGATTTAATGTTTTTAGTACAGACACCTTTCAAATTTTGAACCATATCCAACAAGGAGTTCACCGTCTGTCTGTCTGTACATTCAGAAACATGTAGGCGCGATAACTCAAAAACGAAATGATCTATATATATTGTTACGAATCCTTGATGCGGCTTTCCAGCATAGTTGGTTCCATGGGAGGTCCCGGAGCTTGGCGACCATTTGGCCACTTGGCGACGAATTTGGCTACTTTGGCGCCTAAATAGATTATACCCGAAACATCGAGAATTTTCCCGATCCCTCCAGTTGGAACGGAGATACGCCTCGAACGTTCCTGATTGGTTGAGAGGCTTCTAGCCCCGCCTCCTGAGACCTATATAAGGAAGCACCCGCAGCTGCCGGGCGGTGGTGAGTCGAATGGTGGACCAGTAGAGTCGAAGTGTAGTCGGAAGCGACGGTGAAGAATTCGTCTTCCAGAGACTAGCGGAGCAGCGACGGAGTAGAGCTGCTGTGTATACTGTGGTATGCTGCATGTCTCGGCTGAAGATAATCGTCTTCTGTGCTTTATATAGTTGTCGTCTTTGTGCTGTCCTGTGTGTCTTCGTGTAAATAAACGTCGCTGTTTTATTTTCTACTGCCGCCTGCTGATTGAGTGTTCTCCACACCATATTAACTCCTACTATCCAAACGAACCCCGGAAATTTCGTAACAATATAAAATTTAGTATTTGATTTTGTGACCAAATATACTTCTGTGCCAAAATTTTCTTTCAATTTGTTCGGAAAAATGTATCTAAAACACACTTCCGATTTTCTGCTATAAACCGCAAACTAGGGATAAATTGACAACGAGTGATCGGCCCCTTTTTCACTCGGTGTTCTTGCTAGCCTGATTTCATCTACAAAAAAATGAGTGATCCACCCTTATGTCATTAGGTTTTCTTGCTAGTCTGATTTCACTCCCTGATAATTCTAAGCACATGATAACCTGGTGGTAAAGTCTTGGATTCGAAACCGGATACCATCCAAGAACCACCAGATTAAATCTGTTGAAAGCAAAGTATAATCTCGTCGGAGTAGAGCAGAAGTTTCTAAGAAGTTGCCAGTTCATGTGTCTTTCTTTTTATTTAATCATGGTTCAAAATTTTGAGGTTAGTATCAAAATAGTCTTTTTGCTTCTTCGAAGTAGGACGTAAACACTATATCGAAATTGAATATTATTCTGAATTGAATTCTGGCCTTGAGACTTCTTAAAATGCCTCGTATGACATGAAAACAGTTCTCTCTGTTTATATTCACACATATTTATATTTTTAATTTTTTTTTTTTTATTATATGGCAATTGCATGATCTGAAATATTTATTGTTATCTATCCACTCAAATATTAAAATTTTATTTGTACAAAAATTGCCCACAAAAATTCGCGCTAAAGACACAATAACAGGAAATCTGCTTCTTCTGGTTCCAATTTTTGATATCTAATTTGTTTTCATTTAATGAAAGGCAACTAAAATTTTGTATAATTCAGAATAATAGAACCCCAAGAGTTGATTAAGATGAATTTGAACAGGCTTGTACATCTGAGACAGAAAATAAAAATTTGAAGAAAATAATATTTTGATGTCGTTTAATGGATGCTTGTTGTTATTGGTGAAATAAATGCCATTTCTAGCTCATTTAATGTTGTTTTTTTAAATTAAGAGACAGTTAACTTACATCGCGATAATCAATTTTCAACACGTCTGCCCACTGGTGGGGTGTAGAAGTTTGAAGAGGGCCCTGCCAACCCAGGTGTCGCCCACGTCATCTGACCGCTGCTCTAAATGGAGAGGTCCGGCCCAAACGTGTTGCTTTAAAACGGGACGTTAATATAACTAAACTAAAACCAAAATCTAAATTTCAACACGTCTGTCTACCGAAATTCATAGCGAGACACAATTTGATTTTACCAATTCTTGCTTTTAATCTTTATTTTGTTTTTATTTGTATGTGCTGATCGGAGAAAGAAGAAAGCTAATTATCGTTTGGATTTTTTTTCTTTACAGAGAAGGCCAGACCTCCGCCGAGGAATGGCACCGCCTGTACGGGAAGTGCTCTGGGAATGAGATCTACCACATCCGGCTGGGCGACAGCAGATTTTTCGGAGAATACGAGGGAAAGAGCTTCACTTACGCTTCCTTCCATTCACACCGAAAGTGAGTATGCTTGCAACGTTTCTCGCTGGTGAAAAAAGGTACTTATGATGGCACAGATTCCTTGGATTTAAATAGTTCAATTTGCAATGAAAATCCACTTATTCGAAACGAGTGAAGAAAGATTCTTATATAATTCAAATTCAATCGCAATAAATTTGATAGCATAACACGAGTCGTGGGTATCTCAGAGATCACTTCTGCCGATTTCAGTTAGTACAAAACGCTCGACAACATTATTATAATAACTTTCACTATATTCTCACGATTGTGGGCTGCTTCCCAGCGCAATTTGTTCCATCACAATGAGGATACTTTTACAAATAGCTCTGATGGATCCTGAGCGGATGGCGGATTAATGACCCCTGATTTAGCCCTAGTTTTGGTGACCATTTGGCAAAGAATTTCGCGACAAAATGAAAGATTCAAGAACCGACCGGAATTTTGGTGATAGGTTCATTAGGACACGAACTGAGATGATTTTTCTAGAAGTTTCAGTCTCTGCTTCATAAACTATAAAAACCCGCAATCCAGCTGCGTTGAAACAGTCAATGAAGTGCAAACTTTGAGGCAGTGTAGTCAGTTGAATTCAAGAGATTAGTGAGAAGTTGAGTATTAAGTCGTGTGCCAAGTTCTAGGGAGAAGTATTGAGGCAACATCGTATCCTATGCTGAGTAATCAGACTCTTAGTCTAATCAGTACTAAATTCAGCTAAAGCGAGTAGATAGTCGAGGATAATAGCAGATGTTTCAGGGTTGTAAGCAGTTGTATGAAATCTCTCTTCCTACTGAGTTCTGTCTGTAGCTTTGTGGTGTTATGGTTGCTTCCATCTATTCGCAATTTGTGTGTTGCTGTAAGCTGTAAGTATTGTTCTTATGTGCATATCGGCTGTGTTTTGTAATCTGTGTGTCTGTGTGTATTTAATATTGCTCAAAAGTATTATTAATTAAAATATTGAGCATTGTGAAGACAGCGTACAATATTTTGTGCAAGTAGGAATAATTCGGCTAACTGTGAAACAGAAATTCCAGCGCTGTTATTTGCCTTTCTTTATATTGGGAGGTCAGGAACAGGTTGTAAATTGATTTAATTGCATTTTCAGTATGTACCTTATTGACAACAACAGATCATTAGAGTTTCAATTTATTTTCATAATATTTTAGAAGTGAAAATCGTTTATTAGAAAACATAAACTACTAAATACTAAAAAAATGCTTAATTTCTTAACCAGAAGTGACTTTTGTTTGCATTTCAAGCATATTAAGTAATTAGCATGTGGTATTGGTAATTTAAAAATTTTAATGAATGTTGAAGTGGCAATTCTTCAAACGAAAATACGAGGCCTTACTCCATTACCACACTTGCAAATATTTTCACTTTCGTCTAATTCATTCGATTACAAATAGATCTTACAAGATGTATAGTATACAAGTATATTTATTCAACCAAAACTTATAAACAACGAATGGGAGAAACTGAAAAAAGGCGTATTTGAAGGAATGAGGAAAAAGTATATCAGTTGGACAAGACTGCCAGAAGCATAGCTAAGATATTTCAGCAAAGTTAACTTCAAAGGAAGCATGGGTTGATTTTCCTATTACTTTCTTGTATTCAAATATAGAAAAAATATTGTAATCTTCGAAAAACTCGAACTCAAGATTTTGACGAATCTCCATGTTTTGGCACTCTCCGAGTTCGAGATGCACCATTTTGGAAAATGTCTGTCTATCTGTGACAAAGTAACTCATAAGCAATTTGAGTTAGACGGATGCAATATGGTATATAGTCTTTATGCCAAATTTGTTAGACGGATGCAATATGGTATACAGTCTTTATACCAAATTTGTTAGACGGATGCAATATGGTATACAGTCTTTATAACAAATTTGTTAGACGGATGCAATATGGTATATAGTCTTTATATCAAATTTGTTAGACGGATGCAATATGGTATATAGTCTTTATATCAAAGTCTATATAGTCTTTATATTGCATCCGTCCAACAAATTTGTTAGACGGATGCAATATGGTATATAGTCTTTATACCAAATTTGTTGGACGGATGCAATATGGTATATAGTCTTTATATCAAATTTGTTAGACGGATGCAATATGGTATATAGTCTTTATACCAAATTTGTTAGACGGATGCAATATGGTATATAGTCTTTATGCCAAATTTGTTGGACGGATGCAATATGGTATACAGTCTTTATATCAAATTTGTTGGACGGATGCAATATGGTATATAGTCTTTATGCCAAATTTGTTGGACGGATGCAATATGGTATATAGTCTTTATGCCAAATTTGTTGGACGGATGCAATATGGTATATAGTCTTTATATCAAATTTGTTAGACGGATGCAATATGGTATATAGTCTTTATACCAAATTTGTTGGACGGATGCAATATGGTATATAGTCTTTATGCCAAATTTGTAAATTTCTATCAAATTGTGAGCAAATTCTATTGCAAGGAAATCTGCCTGTCTGACTTTTCGAATGTAAGTTAACAAGATACCGACAAAATGAAGAGAACTAGATGAATAGAATTCGGCACACATACTTTACGTTAGACACCTGTCAAATTTTGAGCCAAATATAACAGAGGTTGGTTGACCATCTGTCGGTCTGCCCTTTCAGAAGTACGGAAACACGATAACTCAAAAACATAAAGATTTAAATTTATATAATTTGATATGTAGTTTTGCAATTACAATTGTACCTGCGTGTCAAATTTGAGCTTAACTCGGTTGGGAAAAAAACATCTAAAAGAAAAACTCACCTTGATAAGAAAGTATGCGAGAAAGCTTTGAAGAAACCACTCCCGCTCGTTCTATCTATCTATCGATGAACAGTGCCCAGTTCAAATTCTGATGATCTTGGGGAGCTACTTCGGAAGCAATCCCAATCTTACTTATTATTTCAGTTCATTTCTTATTTTTAATACTGTATTGCTTTCTATTTTGATCATAGCCCTATCGGTAAGCAAATGAGATTATAAAAACAAAATTATTAGATTTAAAGATAATTTTAGCGTGGGCTGTCATCTTGCAAATATAATGGGCGAGTCGATAGGCACTAATCTAGACACAAATTGCTAACTGCAGAACACGAACGAGTCCAACTCTTGGGGACTTTATTGATATTATTGCCGGCGTCCTGGCATAGGGGTAGCGCGTCTTCCCCGTGATCTGGGCGTCCCGGGTTCGAGTCCCGGTTTGGGCATGGTTGTTCTTCTGTTGTTCTATCTGTGAGATGTGTGAATGCGCCCTCCTGTAAAAAGGGGTTGTGCAAGCGAATGAATGATGCGTGAGTGGCAAAGTCGTACTCTTGGCCCTAGTTGGCGCTGCTATAAAAAATAAGAGACGTTCCCCCTCAGGCTTAAATCGCTGTCTTCGTAACAGCGGGCTTGTCGGTGGCAAGTGCCATAAGAAACAAACAAACAATTGATATTATTTGCTTAATTGCTTGAAGTGGGCAATCACAACGTTTATTGCAAAAAATAAACTTATTCGACCAACTACTTTGCTATAGAGATCAGTAAGTTTGTTTATTAGATTTACTGGATTAATTTTAATTTTTTTAAATTATTCAATATGCTTATCATCGTGTTAATTATCATTACTAAATACTATTGAAGAATACAGTACAGATTTTTATGTAGGTTTTAATAATTCCCTTTGAATATTCAGAGTGTGCGCTTTTGATACCAGAGCCGTTAAGAAGGAACTTGAGAAACATTTTCGAATAACAGTTTATCTGTCTTTATCGCATTATAATAACCGAAAGTCTAACAATGCCTTATATTCTTTTAGGCAGAAGTTTGATAAAATGCTCACAAAGCGCAACACGCTAAAGAATGGCACTTGCTGAAATAGATTTATTAAATGATGACACTGACAGTTAAGTCATGACATGACTGTAAAACATGGAACGAATCTTTTATGAACAATTGATATAACTGTAAAATTTCATTGTTTACGGTCTCTATTAAGAATTTATCGATTTCGTACAGGTACGGAGTGGCTTTGGTCGGCGTCCAGACGGACATCCCGGACACGTGGCCCATCATGTTGAATCCCGGCCCCTCCTACCACATGCAGTCCTCCGACATCTGCTTCTACATGAACATCACGAAGGAGGAAAACAGCGCCTTCCTGCCCGCGGGCGGGGACGAAGAGGCGGGAAGGGCCAGGAGCCCAAATGTGTCCACGCTGCAGCTGCACATGAGCGAGTCCGGCGGTGAGTGAACGCCATTCTTATCTTTTTGAGGGTAGTCCCGCGCAGCGGTGGTAAGGTCTCGGCTAGTGAGCCTGAGGGTTTCAGGTTCGAGACCTGATTTCACCGAAGAACCCTCGTGTAAGGAGTCTGTTCCACATTAAATCTATCAGGGCCAAATCCTCCCGATGGTGTGATGTGGAGAGAGGGGGTGTCAACTCAGGTGTCGTCCTCGTCATCTGACCGCGGTTCAAAATTGCGAGGTCCGTCCCAAAATAGCCCTAGTGTTGCTTTACAACGGGACGTTAATATAACTAAACTTGAGGGTAGTCCATTGTAGAATATCGAATACATGTTGGTCCTATATTGATCCTAGATTGTTTTAAAAGATTATAAACTAATTAAAATATATTTATATTAATATATCTATTATCTAAACTATATGGTCTTTTCCAGAAAGGTAACTCTAAGCTATGCATGGGGAAATGGTGTGAAAACGATATAACGACAAGATTTCAGGTCAATGGCGTGAGGTTTCATTAAGGAATGACCTTCGAGATACTAATTATAATATCGTTCGTTATAATAAAATATATTAAATCTGCATCTACATTTTGAATAATCCTGTATCTGCGAATAAATTGTCTAGGAGGATTTTTAGACACAACAAATTTGAATTTCTTTTGGAGAAAAATTGGGAATACCTCTTATACCAATGTTCAAGTACGTATAAAGTATTTCCTCACTCATGATTTAGACAATTCCTTTGAATAGACTGAGGTTTTTAGAGTTGAAAATTGTCTTCTTCGTAACTGTATACTGTAGCATGAGACAGTTTAAGCAGGAAATTGAAAGTCGCTGAAAAGAGAGAATTGCACTATACCCCGACTATATGGCATTCTTTAAGCGTTTCATAGAGAAATGTTTACGCCAAAACGATATAACGCCAAGATTTGATTTTAGACAGGTTAGCGCATATTAGAGATTTGATTGTTCATAACAGTTATAGTATTTGCAGTTATACCCCAAAAAGATATATCATTTTAAAGGTATTTTATTCAAAAATGTAATTCCTTGAATTATTTTCAATTTTTTTTTTAAGTTATAGCTAAATGACCAGAACAAAGAACCCCACTTTCCTTAAGTTCATAAGACATAGCTTTCTTCATTTGAATGTAGTCAATAAGCAAGATTTTTTGGAAAGCCAATGAAGTAGTCTCGTGTTATCAATAAAATTTAGCAATTAACGCCTTATTTTGGAACTGAGAGAATGTTGTGCTTTCAGGTATCGTGATTTCTATTAAATCGGTCACTGTTCTTTGCTCTCTTCCATTTTGCTAATTGTCAAAACGCAAAAAAAAAAAAAAAAAAAAAAAAAATGTATTAAGGGTGACTGATTTTCCAAACAATTTACTATTGCATAAACAAGTCTTTCATTATAATGAAGGTAGCAATAAAATTGGTAGAAATCTAAACTAAAGATGGCATTTCTAAATTTTTAAAGTACCCTAAAGAAATCCAGTCGCTAAAAAAAACTAAATTGATAGAATCGAAAGAGGTGCACAACACCAGGTGATGATAGATTAATCAAAAGACTATGTCTACGTAATAGAAGAAAATTATTTGGAAGTGCACAAAGTGAAAAGGCGCCGTGCAGTATGCACTTGGGTGCTAGGGCCATTCGACTCGGTTTACAAGAATTCCAAGAGAAAAGGCATTTTTAAATTTGGACAAAGGTTGAAATGATTAAACTGAACAAACTCCCTGTTAATTGGACAGTGAGACAGTGCAATTTGGAGAAAAGAGACCAAAATTTCACTATTTTGTTACGATGGCATAAAACGCGTAAAGAGAAGAGAAGAAAAATATTTCCTTCCTGATTACATTACACAAATTTTAAACATCCGGCTAGTATTAGCATCTTGTGACAGCGAAATACATGGTAAGGATTAATGTAATTAATAGCAATATAAATATCCCAAAATACATAAATGAAGTACATATTCCTAAACTGCTGCCTCCCGCTTATTATCTTCATAGATTATGAAGAATTTAGATTTTAACATAATTCAATTCCATGCCATGTTGCCACTGTGTATAAAAATCGGTTCCTAAGTAATTGTATTTCACGAAATGGCTTGGGAATAACCTAGACCTTAACTTAATCGAAAATCGATACAACAGATTAAAGAAACATGTTGCACAGAAGGAATCCCGCAGTAAAACCAAATTAAATAAAACAATAATTCAATCATGGTATCACATTATAACAGCTGAGGGACTTAGCGCATCTGTGAATTTTGTGAGACGGCGTCGCAAGGTTGTATTTAAGTCTGCAGGTTACCCAACTAAATGTCAATTACTAACTGAGTATTTTTGTATACGATATTATGATATGATATATGATATTATGATATGATATATGATATTATGATATGATATATGATATTATGATATGATATATGATATTATGATATGATATTCTTTGCTCCATTTTGCTCTTTTTATTACTGCTATTCCAATATTTTAAAAATTGTTCTATAAAATTCTTTATTAAATAATTTTGGAAAATGATTTATAACTTTATGGTATTTCATTTTATAAAAAATTGCTGTTGCGAGCTAACATATCATAAAAATGCATTTTTTTCAAACGGTTTCTGCAATACTTTCCATTACTCTATGACTTCATGAAAGTTTAACACTGATGTACCACAAGTTGCTTTCCGATAACAATTTATAATATATATTTTTTTTTTCAATTGTATACCATTTTTTTACATTGAACCTATTTTACATAGCAATTTTATAATATTGAAGCCTAAATACATTATTTTATCTTTATTTCTTATTTTTTTTCTTTTTCAGGTACATATAAGGTATATCACTTTCATAGCATTTCATTTTTACAATACTCTTACACATATGTATAAATATAATGTATATTTTTTCATATTTTAAATACATTATATATTTTTATATTTTACGTACAAGGCGCACCAAACACAGTATAACGCAAAACAGATAAAACAGCACTAAAATTAAGCTAAATAGCGCATGCAAGTATATACATCAGGTAGCTCATTTCATTGCCGGCGTCCTAGCCTAGGGGTAGCGCGTCTTCCCCGTGATCTGGGTGTCGAGGGTTCAAGTCCTGGTTCGGGCATGGTTATTCTTCACCCTGTGTTCTATCTGTGAGGTGTAAGAAAGAGCCCTCTTGTAAAACGGGGTTGTGTAAGCGAGTGTGTGAGTGTTATCTACAGTGGTGGCCAAAAGTGTGGACATTTTTTGAAAGTTTCATGTTTTTTAACTTTGCGTGCTTATAGAATATATTCATTTTCACTTAAATGCAAATGTTTATATATCAAATTAAAGGTAATTTAATCTAAAATTTAATAACAAAAACAGCATTACAATATCTGAATTACAAAAAAAGTTACACTCATTTTAGTAAGATCTATCTTAGATTTGCATTTTTTTTAAAGTGATACTTACACAATCAATACTTAGTAGGATAACCCTTATTTTTTAAGACAGCTTCACAGCGTCTTTTCATCGAGTGAACGAGTGTTTGGAGTTCATCTTTCGTAATCACACGGTGTCAAGAATCAATTATAGATTCAATAAGTTGTCTTTTATTGGATGGACGTTTTTTTTCGTACAAGAATTTTCAAACGTCGCCACAAATTTTCGATTGGATTGAGATCAGGGCTGTTTCCTGGCCATGGTAATACATGTATGCCTTTATTTTGTGTGCATACTTTTGCTGTGTGGCATGGAGCTGAATCCTGCTGAAAAATAAATGGTGCTTTGTTGGGGAAGAAATCCCTGATGGAAGGTATCAATTTTGGTTCCAGGACAGTTTCGATGTATTTTTTGGCATTCAGGATGCCATCAATCACTTGAATTCAGCCCACACCATCTGCAGACATACATGTCCAAATCATGGCATTTTTTTTATAGTTGCTTCAATGCAATCAGGATGAAGCGCTTCACCTACTCTACGTCTCACGTAATTTCTACCATCACTACCAAAGAGCGATATTTTAGTCTCATCGCTCCAGATTACTTACTTCCGTTGATTTTCTGACCATTTAATGTGTTCTTTTGCCCACTTAACTCGTTTTTCGCGTTTCTTTTGATTTAAATAGGGTTTTTTTCCTTGGAATTCTAGCTTGTAGTCCAAATCCTGATAACATTCTTCTTGTTGTTCTTGAACTTATTGCAATACCTGCTGCATTAATTTCACTTCTAATGGCATCTGAGGAAATTTTTCTATCTTGATTTTTTTCTTTCGATTTTTCTTTCTTGCAGGTCTATCGGCAGTAGCACTTTTGCATTTTTTTTCGGCCTGATTTGGCCTGATTTTCCACTGATTTCGTTTTTTCATAACGTAAACAGAACTTTCGTACATCAGAAGAAGTCACTGAACCACCAACTTGTCTTGCAATTTCAGCATAAGAGAGGCCATTTTCTCTCAATATGACAATTCGACTTCTTTTTGTAGATGTCCAATCAGTTCTTCTTGTTGGTAACATTGTTTAAAATTAGTTTAATTAAAAAAAGGGACTTAAAAATATTCAAAAACAGCAATACTCTATTTAATTGTACTAGTATGCATCATTCCGCAAAATATTTCCACAACGATAACTATTTTAACATCCAAATAGCCTTAACTATACTTACAGACATTTGATGGGTCCTCAGAACAGTGTTTGTGATTGGCTAGTACGCTTTTATTACAAAACACGTCATTATTCAAAACGATTTGTTTTTGTTTGTTCTACTAAAATGGGCATAACTTTTTTTGTAATACAGATATTGTAATACTGTTTTTGTTATTAAATTCTACATTAAATGACCTTCAATTTGGTATATAAACATTTGTATTTAAGTGAAAATTAATATATTCTACAAGCACGTAAAGTTGAAAAACGTAAAACTTTCAAAAAATGTCCACACTTTTGGCCACCACTGTATATATGAGCTAAAAGTCAGACTTCTCCCCTCGAGTGCTCATAGGTCTTTACCCTCAGAAGCTATTGCGGCCTCTTTCCGTGGCAACGTGGATACGACATCATCATCATCAGCTCATTTCATTTATAAGCGCCAATTACAAAGGGATGGTTTACTTCAGTTCAGTTCAGTTGACGTTCCGTTTTAAATCAACATTAAGGCTATTTTCGGACGGACCTTGTAATTTTGAACAGGAGATCATATGACGAGGATGACACCAGAGCTGGCATACCCCCTCTCTGTAAGCTTTCACACCACACCAACGGGAGGACGTTTGGTCCCGATAGATTTAGCATGCACTATGCCCACTTACACGGTGGTTCACAAAGTGATGGAGCTATATATATTATTGTCAATTTAAATTTATTAATTGTTAACCAGTCAGTATTATTTTTTAAAATGCACGCGAAGAGTTCAATGTCATCACTTATCGTGAATTCATCGTGAACCTCCGGAATACGGGTTTTAGATAATCGTATTTTTTTAATAGTCTGGAAAATGATCTTCCTTCGATTCGTATTCCTCAACTATTCCATGCATAACTCACTTTCCCTATAATTGACTAGTCTTACACTTTACATATTCTGTTATTTTTTAAATAATATTCATCTTTCATTTGTGTAGCTGGGTGCATGTATTGAATCCAAGGAAAGATGCTTTCTTGTCTTTTTCTTATTTATTTTCGCACACACACATATATAACAATACACATGGACGATGATCACACGTATATAAGGTAACACATAAATATACATTTAAAAGAAGAAATGGCCGCTAACAAAGAGCGAGCGGTGCCTTCTTGCACCAGTTTCACAGCAACTCTCCAATTGAAGTGTTTACTACAAGAGCAGAAAAGCTCGAGTGCGCTTCACTCATATTCCAAACATACATATGGTTTAGAGCATACTGCGCCATCTATGTTCAGTATTAATTAATATTTACTATATGAATAACTATACAAAGAATAAAAAAATACAAATAAAATAATGAAATGAAAACAAAAATTACAAATCACATAAACTCATTAATTTATCTCTTTTCTTTCCTCCGAAGATTACAAATCCTTTGAGATGAGCCCTATGAAGTCGAAGTTCGCCTTGAAGCTGAAGCGCAAGTTCGGCAAGCACCTGGACTTGCCCAAAATGGACGGGGGTCCGGCGGACAGTTTCAGCTCCTCCCTGGCCAGGGGACGCAGGCCGAGCATTGCGCCCGTTCCGGCCATGTTCGGGCAGGACTCGTCCAGCTCCGAAGCTGAAGAGGAGGAGGAGGAGAGCAGCAAAGGGCAGCAGGAAGAAGAGGAGGAAAATTACCTTGACATACCGTGGATTACCCCGGCTGAGAATTGCGAGTGAGTAATTGTTGACTGCTTTGTTCTTTTTTTCTTAAACATATTTGCTCGCGAGATAAATCCATCAGTTGTAAAAGGATAACTCCGTCGGCAACGACTGATCGCTGAAATAACATCCCAAAATCGACGGCTGTCATTATCTCAAACCCGGAGACACATTTATAAAATTTAGATAATTTTTTACAACATTGCTTGTTATGTTTTTCGATTTTCTGTGTGTTTTTCTCGCTTCTATACCATGAGCAGATTGATTTACCATGGATTACTCTTGCTGAAAATAATTGAATAGTTTGCTCTTTTTCTGAAGTATATTTGCTCGCGAAATAAGCAACTGGAAAGGAAAAGCTCAGTTGATTCAGAAAAAACATTCTATTATCTCATTAACTGAGCCACATTTATCAAATTTAGATAATTTTTTACAACATTTCTTGTCATTTTTTTCGATTTTCTGTGTGTTTTTCTCGCTTCTATACCATGAGCAGATTGATTTACCATGGATTACTCTTGCTGAAAATAATTGAATAGTTTGCTCTTTTTCTGAAGTATATTTGCTCGCGAAATAAGCAACTGGAAAGGAAAAGCTCAGTTGATTCAGAAAAATCATTCTATTATCTCATTAACTGAGCCACATTTTTCAAATTTAGATAATTTTTTACAACATTGCTTGTCATTTTTTTCGATTTTCTGTGTGTTTTTCTCGCTTCTATACCATGAGCAGATTGATTTACCATGGATTACTCTTGCTGAAAATAATTGAATAGTTTGCTCTTTTTCTGAAGTATATTTGCTCGCGAAATAAGCAACTGGAAAGGAAAAGCTCAGTTGATTCAGAAAAATCATTCTATTATCTCATTAACTGAGCCACATTTATCAAATTTAGATAATTTTTTACAACATTTCTTGTCATTTTTTTCGATTTTCTGTGTGTTTTTCTCGCTTCTATACCATGAGCAGATTGATTTACCATGGATTACTCTTGCTGAAAATAATTGAATAGTTTGCTCTTTTTCTGAAGTATATTTGCTCGCGAAATAAGCAACTGGAAAGGAAAAGCTCAGTTGATTCAGAAAAATCATTCTATTATCTCATTAACTGAGCCACATTTATAAAATTTAGATAATTTTTTACAACATTTCTTGTCATTTTTTTCGATTTTCTGTGTGTTTTTCTCGCTTCTATACCATGAGCAGATTGATTTACCATGGATTACTCTTGCTGAAAATAATTGAATAGTTTGCTCTTTTTCTGAAGTATATTTGCTCGCGAAATACGCAACTGGAAAGGAAAAGCTCAGTTGATTCAGAAAAATCATTCTATTATCTCATTAACTGAGCCACATTTATAAAATTTAGATAATTTTTTACAACATTGCTTGTCATTTTTTTCGATTTTCTGTGTGTTTTTCTCGCTTCTATACCATGAGCAGATTGATTTACCATGGATTACTCTTGCTGAAAATAATTGAATAGTTTGCTCTTTTTCTGAAGTATATTTGCTCGCGAAATAAGCAACTGGAAAGGAAAAGCTCAGTTGATTCAGAAAAATCATTCTATTATCTCATTAACTGAGCCACATTTATAAAATTTAGATAATTTTTTACAACATTTCTTGTCATTTTTTTCGATTTTCTGTGTGTTTTTCTCGCTTCTATACCATGAGCAGATTGATTTACCATGGATTACTCTTGCTGAAAATAATTGAATAGTTTGCTCTTTTTCTGAAGTATATTTGCTCGCGAAATAAGCAACTGGAAAGGAAAAGCTCAGTTGATTCAGAAAAATCATTCTATTATCTCATTAACTGAGCCACATTTATCAAATTTAGATAATTTTTTACAACATTTCTTGTCATTTTTTTCGATTTTCTGTGTGTTTTTCTCGCTTCTATACCATGAGCAGATTGATTTACCATGGATTACTCTTGCTGAAAATAATTGAATAGTTTGCTCTTTTTCTGAAGTATATTTGCTCGCGAAATAAGCAACTGGAAAGGAAAAGCTCAGTTGATTCAGAAAAATCAGTCTATTATCTCATTAACTGAGCCACATTTATCAAATTTAGATAATTTTTTACAACATTTCTTGTCATTTTTTTCGATTTTCTGTGTGTTTTTCTCGCTTCTATACCATGAGCAGATTGATTTACCATGGATTACTCTTGCTGAAAATAACTGTTAATTAGTTTGCTGTTTTTTAGAAATATATTTCCTCACGAAATATATCAAAAAATTGCAAAAGGATAGTTCAGCTGACGATGACTGATCATTAAAAAAACATTCCAAAATCAAAGATGAATTATCTCAAAATCTGAGTATAATTGATGGTTTCTTTTTAATATTTTACGGCATTGCTTGTTATTACTTTTCTATTATCTGCTTGCTCTTCTTGCTGAGTTATGTCATGAAAATACTTTAGATTTCTCCTGCTGAGAATTGCGAAGGAGTAATTGTTGGCTGGTTTGCTCTTTTTCTGAAACATTTTTGCTCGCGAGATAATTTAAACAATTGTGAAAAGTACAGCTCCATTGATCCTGAAAAAACATTCCAAATCAATTACTATCTCAAAAACTGAGTAACATTTATAATTTCATTAATAATATTTTTACAACATTACTTGTCATTACATATAACGCTGTTTTACATTATTTGCATCCAATAAATGAAATACTTTGCTTTTACAATGGTCACGAAAGATTCGTTATTATGATAAAACGACTCATAAATGTGAACGGCGTATAAATGAGAAACATATAAATAGTGCTTTAACGTATTTCTTTTTATTATATTTTAGAAAAAAATTAAATAGCTCATTAATTTTTTTCGTGATTTGTTTTCTACTGTCTAAAGGAAAAGCATTCTCATGCCATTACAGATAGGGATTGAAATTGATTTTTTTTTAAAAAAAAACAGCTTTAAAAAGTCAAATACGTAGCAAAATAAGGAAACGAGGATTGTAAGAATCCGCCATTATTAAATTTCATTTCACACACCAGCTTTTTCCCCCAAACTTGAAAAAAAACACCTCGAAAGACAGCTAGCAAACATTGAATTCCTCTTACACAGATGGTGCCAAATATCGGTAAATATTGAAGAGAATTGGAATTTTTACGGCTTTTCGATATCAGGGAATTATCTTTCTACGCACTGTTGAGTGAAGATGTTTGAATCAGTGAAGGAGCGTCCTGACAACTTCACTTTCGCAGACGATATTGAAGAGAATATTCTAATTCATTCGGTGACTGGTTACCAGAATCGATTTGGCGGAATTCAGATTTTTTTTAAAAAAGATTGTTCTCTGATATTCTACGATGGGATCGTTTCTTGGGCTTTTATGAGTCGCTTTATTTCTTTCTTGCTTTTAAGTATTTTTTTTTCATACATTCTAACTCTATTCTAAAAAAATTCAACAAAAACGTAGACGGATTACAAAAGAACGAATACTTGAAATCCAATTACGAAAAAAGAAATAGTAAATTAAAAGAAATTTTAGTTCTGATAGAAGCAAGTCTGAATTTACATGACATTGCATTTCTAAAGCAGGTGATATTCTAAACATGCCTTTGCATGCTAAAACATTTAATGTGAATATGTCTATCATGAAGTTACTTCAAAATTTGAAACTAAGCAGGTGGCCACACGTTTCTTATAAGCATGAACTCATAAGTCTCAAGATTTAATAAATTCACTCTACGGTATGTTCGCCAAATTATAAACACATTAAATGATTCTTGAAAGATATTTTTTTATTTCCTCATAAACAAAACATACAACAAGAAAGTATTGTAATAGGACTCGAAAAATAGATTAGAGAAAAATACAACTCCCCACGAGAAAACGAGTTTCTGATCGATCGTCATGTTTCATGTGGGTCACGATGACCTGGTGATAAGATCTTGGCTTCGGAACCGGAGAATTTCAGGAGGAGACCTGATTCCACCTATCTTGTAAGCAGGTCTGGTGCTCATTAAATCCGTAGGGGCTAAACGTCCTCCCACTGGTATGATGCGGAAATATGGAAGTGTGTGCCAGCTCAGATGTCGTCCTCGTCATCTGATCTCGGTTCACAATGACAAGATCCGTCTTAAAATAACCCTTGTCTTGCTTTAAGACTAGGTTTTAATATAACAAAACTAAACCAAACCATGTTTATTTGTTCTGGTCGCTGCTTTGTTTGTTGAGCTGTGGAGGATCTTTGCTGAATAACCTTGGTGAAAGGCAGATCAGGCCTCCTCCAATCATATTCTTAAATGTTTAAATTTGACTATTTTTGGATGTATGAAACAAAATTGTCATTCACTAGCTCACTAGCCTAAACTAGCTGAGAATTGCGGAGGAGTAATTGTTGGCTGGTTTGAACTTTTTCTGAAACATTTTTGCTCGCGAGATAACTCAAACAATTGTGAAAATTTAGCTCCATTGATCCTGAAAAAACATTCCAAAATTTCCGAAAATAAACAAAAACCTCCGTTTTCTAAATAAATTCTAACATTTTCGTTTTTTCGAAGAGTATCACTAATCGAATTTTATTTCAAATAAATCCATAAAACCGGCTCTAGATCCTTCTGAATAGAATAACTACAGCATGAAAATCCTGCCTATCATCCCGCATTTTTCTAGTTTAGAAATATTTATTATGAATAAATCGTTTGTCATTTTCGAAGTCTGACAGACGATCCTCCCTTCTTTTAATGAAAATCCGAAACTTTTATAAGAATGTTCAATATAAAAAGTAACTCTCTAATGTGATGGGCAGGTTTTCTGAATCAAATGCTCAATTGCGAGCTATGAATTGCTTCGCCCTCAATCCAACACAGATAAATCAATTCAATTAATTTGAGATTGCGGCAAACGAACTCTCTTCAGAATCTGGCATCAGCTAATGAAGTGGCGTGTGGCATCGGTGAAATGCCGAACACGGAAAATCTCATTTATCAAGTTATAGGATACATTCCTTGAAACATTGGGTATGGGTTGTTGGAGCCAGTATTGTTAACGGTTCCTTTCTTCGACATTTCTCTTTCTAAAACAAATACGATTCGTCACATTCGATTTTTAAAGCGTGAAAGCTTTTTCGAGTTGAATTTTCAATGGTTAAAATGGTTCTTGTGTTATTTAAAAGACTGATGTTAGTGGTTGTCTGTCACATAAACTGAAAGTACTGTTAGCAGTTATCTGTAGCGAAAAGTAAAATAATACCGATACGCCACCAAAAGGTGGTATTAATTTGAAAAGAAGGGAAACCTTAAATCCTGATAGTCAATTTTATTTACTTTTTCAAATTCGAAAACAAATAATAGACTTAGCCATTGTTTCAATGCCATTTATAACTCAAAGTTTATATTTCATTTATATCTTTTCATTTCTTAAATAGAGTGGGTGCCTAGAGGGCTGTAATCCTCTTAAAAATATCGCTCATACATTATCACAGAATAACCTTAAATCCCGATAATCAATTTTATTTACTTTTTCAAATTCCGAAACAAATAACAGATTTAGCCATTGTTTCAATGCCATTTATAACTCAAAGTTTATATTTCATTTATATCTTTTCATTTCTTAAATAGAGTGGGTGCCTAGAGGGCTGTAATCCTCTTAAAAATATCACTGATATATTGTCACAGAATAACCTTAAATCCCGATAATCAATTTTATTTACTTTTTCAAATTCGAAAACGAATAATAGACTTAGCCATTGTTTCAATGCCATTTATAACTCAAAGTTTATATTTCATTTATATCTTTTCATTTCTTAAATCGAGTGGGTGCCTAGAGAGCTATAATCCTCTTAACAATGTCACTTATATATTGTAACAGAATAACTAATGAAAATTATCTTAGAAATCTCAGGCATATTGCATAGTGCTGAAGAACTTTTTAAAAGAAATTATTATTTATAGTACCATTCCAGGGTTGGTCACATTTTTATTGTTTGATTTTCTCTGACCTTTTCTTGATATTTTAAAGTTATATAAAAAAAAATCCTCTACCTTTTTATGGAAGTATCTAAACTCTTCAGAATGATTTTGTTTCCCTTTCTCTTATGTAATATATATTCCCTTTATGTACAATATATTCTTAACAGTATGTAAAAAATAACTATACTCTATCTTAACTAAAATCAATATGGAATTTTAAAAAAAATTAATAGTCAGAAAACAAAACAAAAAATCATTTTCAATCAAATCAGTATCATTTTTGTAAACATTTCTTCATTTTTTCAAAACATGCTAATCAACATTTATAGTATATTAAAAGACGGGCTTTCTTAGAAATAGTTTTCACAGATTTGCTCATGGAAGATGTAAACAAAAACACAAGCACATTGGCAAAGTATTTAAGAATAAAATGATCTATTTACTTTTTGTGGAATCTTCCTTATTTATATTGTTTACCAATACCCTAATTAAAAAGGAAACAATAATTCAACTACCAAGAAAAAAATTCCATTTACCAATAGTTAATGAAAAAGAGCTGAAAAAAATATTGGCAATTAATGATTGTAAAAAAAAAATCGCCTGCACCGTGGCTGAATGTTTAATTCATCGGTGTCAACAGAGAAGAGTGGAAATTGCTTATAATCACTAAAATTTTCTTTATTACGTAAAAAAATTCTTTTCATTAAAGATTTAAAAGGTAGGAATACATAAATTTTGCCTTTTTTATCGGTTTCAAATACTCTCAATCCTCAGATGCGGTAACCGTACTATTGTGTATGCGTTGTGAAGCGTTGATTTTATCAAAATAAGTGCGAAATTAATATGGAGAAGATATTTACATTATATTTAAAAAATACAATAAACCCCCATTATCAACGGAATTAGGAAGCATAGCAACCATGGATAAACAAAAACAAAAAAATTGAACTAGCAAAACTAACAATAAATAAACAAGTTTCATATTAAAATAGTGCAGATCAAAATGACAAGAAGAAAAATCAGAAATGCAGAAAATGCATCAGTTGGAACAAAAGACAAGGCCTAACAACGAATAATATTGAAATGCACTTATATTATTTGTTACGTATTTCGACAAGGTTAAGTCATAAAAAAATGATAGTCTAGGGTTTCTGAAACGACCAGTACATCAAAATGTACTACAACAATAATGCAATATTTATACTTTTTTGAAAAAATAAGAAATGTAGTTGAAATATGCACTTCTGTAATGTATCAAATAGCAAATTAAACGAACTTAACATATTTAGTATTATTTTAATTTCAGAAACATTTTACTTAATATAAAAAGAAGTTTAAAGATCCGCATAGTTTTAAAAAATAATAAAAATGGAAGAAACTATTGACAGTAACATTTGTGCAATACAATGTTATTTCACATATTTAGAAAAAGATTATATAGTTTCCAATTATCCAAAAAGAAAGAAAAAAAATCTACACAAATAAAAAAATATTTAAAGAAAATATGAGCAATAGCTTTCGATTCTTTCTAATTCATCAAACAGATCCCAAGGAAGTGGGAAAAAATAATTTAATTCTTGTTAGATTATAAAGTTGGGCAATTACATCTAGTTTAAAATAACTGAATAATAATAACATGAAATTCATATTTTGGCAAAATGCAAAAAGATCAAATTCATTCTTGAAAGAGAAATCAGTTCGTTCTCCCGAAATATTCTTGCATTTTTAAAAAAGGGAAATTCCGACTCAACCCTCATGAGATCCACGAGTGTTCAAATTTTTATTTTCAGAGTCCCGCACATAAGCTTTCGGTACTTTATAGTATAGTGAAAAAGAAACGATACGCATTTTCAAAGCTTTATTTCGATTGAAATAACCAAAATTTGCCACATATAAAAAAAAATACCGAGTTTTTAGGCTTCCGCCTAAAGATATGCAGCGTCTAGATAGTTGTCTGTCTTTTTTGTGTCTTAATCCATGAGCGGATAGCCATTGAAAAATTTATTCTGATAATGGGTCACAATTATAGAATATTTTTGCATTGTTTCGAATTTGTACTTAAAATCAAATTTGATTTCACATTTCACTTGAAAATTTAGTCATAACGTGAGATTGTTATGGAAAAACATTTATAAAGACAAAGATAACTGCTCTATAACGGTTAGAATGGACTTTTTTACTTCTTTTTATTCAGGAAAACATCCAAGCAGCATTCCGAAAAGACTGTGCTGAAATTAGTTTGAATTCATTTTTAATAAACATTTTTTTAGTTCCAGCTGAAATGAAATTTAAAAAGATGTTATAGGAAGGAAAAAAAGTAATGATATCTCTCTACTTTGAGTGAAAACATTTTAGACAATTTCTTCGAGCGAGAGACGAACAAATAAGTGCAAACAGAAATAATTTTTCGAAGTATGATTGGATTGTTTTGGGGCGCCATCTATATTTAAAGAAACATACTAAATATCGCAAACCAAATTCTACGTAAAAGTTCCATACAGGTAACGGTTTTCTGTTTTTTGCAGGATTGTGAAAGGATTTCCTCCAGTTTCTCC
Source organism: Argiope bruennichi (assembly GCF_947563725.1). NCBI lineage: Eukaryota > Metazoa > Arthropoda > Arachnida > Araneae > Araneidae > Argiope > Argiope bruennichi. The sequence goes on from NC_079161.1 coordinate 13,861,339, forward strand.
TTATGTCGGTGTAAGTCCAACGCTCTGCTATTTGCTTCGAGAGAAGAAGCCTTTGTGTTGTTTGCAGCTAGCTCAAGTAAGATAGTTTTTGTTATTTAAAGTAATCAATAATTTAGATAGTTTTTTTTTTTTTTTTTGCTTTGCATTGATTTTTTTTTTATTACATGAAATTCAAATGTTATCTGTGTTTAGAGTTCTTGGTAAAAATGACCTTTACTTTTTGAGACAGATTAGGCCTTAATTTGTCTATGTTAAGTTGGAAGTGGATTCTATCTTGCACTTTTATGAAATATTCATTTAGGATTATGAATTTTTTTCATGCGAATGTATTGAAACATAAATAAGTCAAATAAATTAAAAGAGACTCTTTGAAACGAAATATATTATTTTTTTTAAATTAAAAGTTATATAATTGTTGAAAATTTTAAAATATTTCAAGCGATTTAATTTTAATTTTTTTTTTCATATATCCCAACATAAATTTATTTGGAACAAAACTATGCATGATTTTGTAATACCAATTAAGTTCTAATTTTTTAGGAATATTTATATGTACACTTATTTAATTTCCATAAGAATTGTATGTTTTTCTGAATTAAAATTGGTTTTAATTATCTAAAAACTCGAAATATAAAATGCATTTCTAGTATTCTTTTAATGTTTAAAAAAGTCTTTATTAGCAATTGTAATTAATTTCCTCAAAAATTAAGACATCTGGAACATTTCAAAGATATTTAAATTTAATTAGAATATAATAGTTAGAAAAGTCAATTAAAATGTACTTTTATTCTTCAGGCTCTTCAGACATATGTATTATTGAAAGATATATTTTATAATACTATTTTAGTTGAGTATAAACATATATTTTTGGTCAAGAAACAGTAAAAATAATATTTCATATTTCCGTCCAATTTTGCTTCTTTCAAAGTACACTATTCCTTAAAGCTATGATTAAAAACATACTTATTCGTTCAGGCGGCATCGATATTTTTGGATGAAAAATTTTTGATTAAGAAATAACTGCCCAAATCAGATTGCACTATCTTTGCCTTTTTTTCCACAGTACGTTCGAATTTCAAATGCCTTTTCAATCGCTGTTCTGTGACAAAATATTTGAGATTTTTAAAAATATATTTGGAATATTTTCAACCCTTCATTTTGATTGCGCATGCAATATTCGGCCCTAATAAAAAACACGTGGAAACAGGCTTGGCTCTTTATATACTAAGGAATATCGCTACAAGGCTCAATTTTCTGCTAAAACCTAAAATTTCAGAAATTTAATGAATCACTGACATACATAACATCTCATAAACCTGTCCCTATAAACGCAAGACTCGTCGATATTTTTTGTTATTCTGAATGATAGACAATATTTTGTCAACACAGTAATAATGTAAGAGAGAATTTTGCTTTAGTTAATTGGGAATAGGAAATTTTCCAAATTTGTATATTAAAAGTTATAATACAACAACAATAAAATTGATATTTGTAGATGGTTGTGTGTATTTAAGCCAAGGAAAGATGCTTTCTTGTCTTTTTCTTATTTATTTTTTGCACACACACACATATAACAACACACATGGACGATGATCACACATATATAAGGAAACACATAATATTTACATTTAAAGTAGAAAATGCCGCTAACAAAGATCGAACGAATGATTCTTTTTGCCGCTAACAAAAGAGCGAGCGGTGCCTGCTTGCATTAGTTTCACACCAACTCTCAGGGAGAAGTGTTTACAAAAAAAGCTTAAGTGCGCCTCCCCCACATTCCAAACATACATATGGTTTAGCGCATACTACGCCATCTTTGTTCAGTATTAATCTTTACTGTATGAATAAATATACAAAGAATAAAAAATACAAATAAAATAATTAAATAAAAACAAAATATTATAAATAATAAAATCACATAAACAATATTAGCTTTTATTACTTTTTCGCATACGAAGCATAGAGAACCTCTTATAATCCTCAAAAACTTCGAACTCGAGATTTTGACGAATCCCTACATTTCAGACCTTCCTCAGTTTGGAAAATATATTTTTCCATAGTGGCAGCCTGTCTATGCCAAATATAACTAAAAGAGTGGGGATTCTTAACACGATAACTATAAAACGAAGAAAGCTAGATAGATAAAAATCCATACACAGGTTTAACACTTATATTATAGTCACCTATAAATTTTTGAACCAAATCCAACGAGTGGTTGACCGTCTGTCAGTCTGTGCTTTCAGAAACATCTAAACGCAATAACTCAAAATTGCAACGACATAAATACATCAAATTTGGTGTATGATTTTATGATAACACATATATTTCTGTGTCACATTTTTGCTTCAATCAGTTCAAAAAAACGCATCTAAAACACAATTTCGATTTCCGAGTACTATTAATCGCATGCCAGGGTTTAATCGCCAAAAATTTCGCCAAGAATAACATAACAGATACAGTAAGAGTACTAAATTCATTCTAAAAGTTTATACCGGGGTTTCAAAAATGACCGGTATATTTCAGAAATCAATAAAAACTAAACGGACAGGGATAGAACGCATCTAAAACACAAATTCGATTTCCGAGTACTATTAATCGCATGCCAGGGTTTAATCGCCAAAAATTTCGCCAAGAATAACATAACAGATACAGTAAGAGTACTAAATTCATTCTAAAAGTTTATACCGGGGTTTCAAAAATGACCGGTATATTTCAGAAATCAATAAAAACTAAACGGACAGGGATAGAACGCATCTAAAACACAAATTCGATTTCCGAGTACTATTAATCGCATGCCAGGGTTTAATCGCCAAAAATTTCGCCAAGGATAACATAACAGATACAGTAAGAGTACTAAATTCATTCTAAAAGTTTATACCGGGGTTTCAAAAATGACCGGTATATTTCAGAAATCAATCAAAACTAAACGGACAGGGATAGAACGCATCTAAAACACAAATTCGATTTCCGAGTACTATTAATCGCATGCCAGGGTTTAATCGCCAAAACTTTCGCCAAGGATAACATAACAGATACAGTAAGAGTACTAAATTCATTCTAAAAGTTTATACCGGGGTTTCAAAAATGACCGGTATATTTCAGAAATCAATAAAAACTAAACGGACAGGGATAGAAATATACCGTTTGTTGCAATATGCTTGGGACAACAGTAAATTTTCAGGCAGACAAACTTTCGAAATTAGTTACAATATACAACAACAGATGGCGCTGTAGGCTATTTGAAAGATATAGAAGAAAACGCAGTCTGAGTTCGCTATTCTGTAAGTCGTCTTTCTGATTTAAGCGTGTGCTGTTCACAGATTGCAAGTTTGTTGTGAAAAAATGGTTTATTCCTTAGAGCAAAGGATTTTTCTGGGGTTGGAATTCCATCGCGTAGAACACAGTGTTGTTGCAACAAGACGAAGATTTCAACGAAAGTTTAATGTCACCAAGGAGCCGAAAAGCGATACAATAAAGGATCTGTTTGAAAAATTTTGAAATCGCTAGACATGAACTCCTGCGACTTCTTTCTGTGGGGACACTTGAAAGATCAGGTGAACCGCCACAATCCAGAAACAATTGAACAACTGAAGCAATATGTCTGTTCTGCATGTGAAGCCATCCCGCCTGAGACGTTTATACGGGTTTCTGCTCATTTCCTTCTGAGACTACGCCATGTTATTGCTGCGCATGGTGGATATTTGGAAAATATCGTAGTTTAGACTTTTTTCCAGACTGCAGCGCTATCTGTTGTTGTAAATTGTAACTAATTTCGAAAGTTTGTCTGCCTGAAAATTCACTGTTCTCCCAAGCATATTGCAACAAACGGTGTATTTTTAACGCTACCCGTTTAGTTTTTATTGATTTTTGAAATATACCGGTCATTTTTGAAACACCCGGTATTTCATAACTATTGTTCGCAATGCCATACAAGGCGTTCGCTAGGATAACACCTTTATTAGAGAGTGCGCGAGAAAGTTTGGGGAAGACTCATCCCACTGGCTCGAAAGGAATTTTTTAAAAATGCTAATAAACGAATATATTCCTCGGTCACCTTCTTTCGAATAATTGTAATCCTTACCAATTAACCATCAGAATTGAGAAACCGCTCCCGTTATTTTCGCTTCGATATTTTCGGCTCAAACAAAGATGGCTAGACGAGATATATACTTTGTTTGACTTTCACACCCATTTTCACACGGCTTTTATTCACCAGCTGCAGTTTGGCTTCCTCATTCCTACAGCAGTTTAATCTTATCTTCAGGAACACGCTCACTATCCGAAATAACGACTCACTTGCGTAGAAATTTTGTTGTGTGCATTAAAACATATTGAACTGGTTTCATAGCATTTCGGACTTCGCAGAATAATATTATATGATAATATTAAATGAAGAGCGGATGGGTAAGATAAATATAAGTGAATTCAGTACTTCATAAGCAGTAGTACTATAGCAGCAGTACAGTAAGCAGTAGTTCTTCATAAGCAGTAGTACTATAGCAGCAGTACAGTAAGCAGTAGTTCTTCATAAGCAGTAGTACTATAGCAGCAGTACAGTAAGCAGTAGTTCTTCATAAGCAGTAGTACTGTAGCAGCAGTACAGTAAGCAGTAGTTCTTCATAAGCAGTAGTACTATAACAGCAGTACAGTAAGCAGTAGTTCTTCATAAGCAGTAGTACTGTAGCAGCAGTACAGTAAGCAGTAGTTCTTCATAAGCAGTAGTACTATAGCAGCAGTACAGTAAGCAGTAGTACTGTAGCAGCAGTACAGTAAGCAGTAGTTCTTCATAAGCAGTAGTACTGTAGCAGCAGTACAGTAAGCAGTAGTTCTTCATAAGCAGTAGTACTATAGCAGCAGTACAGTAAGCAGTAGTTCTTCATAAGCAGTAGTACTGTAGCAGCAGTACAGTAAGCAGTAGTTCTTCATAAGCAGTAGTACTATAACAGCAGTACAGTAAGCAGTAGTACTTCATAAGCAGTAGTACTATAGCAGCAGTACAGTAAGCAGTAGTTCTTCATAAGCAGTAGTACTATAGCAGCAGTACAGTAAGCAGTAGTTCTTCATAAGCAGTAGTACTATAGCAGCAGTACAGTAAGCAGTAGTTCTTCATAAGCAGTAGTTCACACTTTCTCTCATACTATAAAGAAAGTATTGTAATCGTCAAAATCTACAAAATCGAGATTTGGACGAATCACCGCGTTTTATACCTACCTGAGTTTCATAAACTCCTTTTTAAGATTGCCTGTCTGTTTGTGACAAAGAAAACTCAAAAACGCTTTGAGCTACATGGATGAAATTTGGTTTTTCGGTCTTCACAACTAATTTGTAGATTTCAATCAAATTTTGAACAAACTCTATTCAGAGGAAGTCTGTCTATCCGACTATTCGAATATAAATTAAACACTATAACTTTAAACTGAAGAAAGCTATATTCGGTACACAGATTTAGTATCCGTATTTTAAAGAGATTTTAGACCTGGATAGCCTGGTTGGTAGGGCGTTGGACTCGCATCCCTTAGGTTGTGAGTTTGAACCCTGCCGGCTGAAGACTCTCCGCGTGTGTAGTGGCTGGCGCACGTATAAATCTGCCGTGGTCACAAAGTCCTCCATATAGAGAGCTATTCCATTGGTACTGGTTCAGAGGTGATCGTTCTCTGTTTCAGATCTAATTTAAGATCTGTGGATGAGTGAAAGAAACGCATGAATGAAGTCCGCCCCTTAAAAAGGATTGGCCCTAGTTGGAGGTACTGAAAAAACAAGAGACGCTCACTCGGCTGAAATTGCTGACAGATAACTGTCAGTGGGCTTGTAAAGTGCCATAAGTCACAACAACGCACACAAAGAGATTTCAAATCATGTGCCAAATCCAAAAAAGGTTTGAATGTCTATTTTTCTGGCGGTCGTCTTTTTTTCAGAGGCATGTAAGCTCATAAGTATAACCTATTAACCAAAGAAAATATAAACTTAAAAACGTAATGATTTAATTATATCAAATTTTGTATGTGATTTTGTAACTACAAATGTAATTCAGTATCAAATTTTGGTTTTAATTTCGAATAAGACAGAACAGAAATTTGATATTCGTAGATTATTAACCGCATGTCTCTGGGATTAATTGTCAAGACAGGATGACACGATATATTCAGTGAAAATGCTAAATACACACCGTAAATTAATATTTTATTACTATAGTACGCCAACATTAAGCAAACCGTTCTTTGCCTTACTCAAGGTTCATAATTGTTTCCGGGGGGGGAGGGGGTAACATTTTTAATAGAGTGTATGAGAGAAAATTTTGAAAAGACCACTCTAGCAGGTTTATTTTCTAGTATACTATACCAATTGAGGGGAAGTATTGTAATCATTAAGAAATTCGATTTCGTCATTCGTCCAACATAACGGAATTATGCTTATTTGCGAACAAAGTAATTCAAAAACGCTTAAATTACACGATGGAAAGTTGTGTAGTTTTATCGACTTTAATTAAACTTACAATTTTTTATCGAATTTTGAACGAAATTCATTAACGTCTGTCTGTATGTCCAAGTGTAGTTGAACACGATATCTGCAAACAGCATTGTGGATAAAATTTCCTTGACACTCTAATCATCTAAAACGAATATACGTATCTAATTTTGAGTCAAATCCGTCTAAGAATTGATTATGTGTCGATTTTTAAAGCGATAGTTGCAAAAATGTAATGACTTAGATAAATAAAATGTAGTATGGTATTTTGTTATTAAAATTTTAAAGTATTTCAAATTTTGGTCTAAATGAGTCGGAAAAAAAAGGCGCCCAAAATGCATACTGGCTCTTTTTAACTCTATCACGAAGTATAAAATGCTTTGAGCGGTCATTTGCTCCAACAATTTTGGCATTTAAAATGAAGCTTTTTATCTTATTTTGAATCAAATCTATCAAAGGATTAATAGTGCACCAATCTGTATTTCATATGCATGCCAACGCATTAATTCAAAAATGCGACACCATAAGTAAGTGACATCTGGTATGCGACCTCTTGACTATAATGATTGCCTTTTGTCAAATTTTGGTCCGAAATATACACTATTTTCCAATAAGTATTTGGACACCCATGCAAAAGAGGATACCTGCGATCCTGATCTATGTCAAGCCTTCTATACTTAAATATCGTGTAGGAAACATCATTGACATGAGTCGCGTGAAAGATGCCACAGAATTCAGAGCTATCTGACTTCGAGAAAACTGTTGGGATGTCTGTTGGAAAACTATCCGACTGTTGGATGTCATAGAAATGGCCGATCCTTAAGAGACGCATCTAGTGAGTTAAACATTCCAAAATCGACAGTGATTAAGAAGTAGAAGGTGAGTGGTGATTGTCGGCATGTGCCAGGTAAACCGACGGTATTAAAAGACAGGGCTTGACGAGTGCCGCCCAAAGAAATTCTGAAAATCCACACCAAACCGATGGTTCACATACTCCATAACAGAGCGGTTGGATTATTGTTTCAATAAATGCCGACCTCAGGGAAGCAGATTTGCTTGGTTCCCATGGTCATGATGCTTCCCATAAGCCTTTGATTACAAAATTCAACCGCTCTGTTCGGTTGAAGTGACGCAAGTGATGCTCTAAATCGGACCGTGGATGAGTGAAAACACGTTTTGTGAAGTGATGAATCAAGGTTCAATCTCTACCAGTTGGATTTCAGATTCTGGGTTTGATGCCCGCCTTTTGCCAGAATGCTTTGCGATTACAGTAAAGTTTGGTGGAAATGGAATTATGGTTAGGGGTTGTTTCTTATGGCATGAACTGGGACTTCTGATTCTAATTCATGGTACGCTCAATGCTTACTTCTACTCCACTATTTTAGACAACAATATTCTTCCTGCGCTGAGGCAATTTTACGAATTGGATTACTGTTATTTCCAGGATGGCAGAACCACTTGTCATGTTGCGAGGCGCATAACAAGGCACTTGTATGATGAGAATGGGGTAAACCGACTGGACTGGACTGCTCAGAGTCCAGAATTGAATCCTATAGAAAACCTCTGTGACGTGTTGGATGGCCGAATTAAGTTGTACCGCAACCGTTCAAAATCTGTAAAAAAAACTTACATGCCTTATTCAAGCCGAATGGAAGAAAATGCCACTATCCATTCTCCAAACACTGGTGGAAAGAATGCCCCGGAAGATTAAGGCTGTAATTGCCTCAGGTGGAGGCTCTACTAACTATTGAATACGAATAATTTGCATTTATCTCTTTTACAGATGTTCAATTGCCTATTGGTAGATAGTGAATACTTGATTTTCTGATACTCATGTATAAACCAATCAATCGCCAAAAAAAAGTTCTCAAAGATTACACTCTACATTCAATAAAAACACCCTATTCATGCAAAATATTGATTGCCCGTATCTGCCATGCAATTAATACACAAATATTGGTTTCCTTTACTATACTATGAATTTTAAAAATCTCAAGTGTAGGACTCCGAAAATAAAAATTTTGAGAATTTATGGCGTTCACGACTTTGCTCAAGGTCTATATGTCTTATGCAGAAGTGGGCCAGGATAAAAGTTTTATTTGAGAGTTTGAGGAAGCGTTTTGAGGAAATACTGACTTTAGTTTACATTTAATGCATTGTCTTTTGCATGATTCAAATAATTTTTTTCTCAGTTCTACGAATAATGCCCTGCCTTTTTATGATTCAAATAATTTTATTTCGTTACACATAATTTTTTTTTATTTATTCAAATAATCTTACTTTTTTTGTCATCGTTTAAATTATGCTAATAGAGCCTCACCTTCCTTTTCCTCTCAACAGGTGTGCGTCCACTGCTCGTTCCGCAATGCCAAAGAGTACAACTGGCCCAGCAGGTGCATCATCCTGGCGGCCGACTTCGCTTCCAATGGTATCTACAATTTCATTGTTCCTCTCCGCGCTCACTTCCATCTGCCGCAGACGCTCAGACCAATCATACTACTGCTCGAAAGGAGGTAAGCACTTCCCATCATCGTACTCATTCAAAGTTCGCATAAAAAGAATCTGAAGGCCACTTTGACATAGTCCTTTAGAAGTCTTGTAGGCTGTGATGGCCAGGTGATCCGATCTCAGTTGCCGTGTAGGCGAATTTGGTACAAGTTAAATATGCCACCGTGGAACAAATATCCTCCCGCTGCTGTGGTATGGAAGTTTGGACAGGGGATAATAACTCAGGCTTCGCCCTCGTCATCTGATCGAGTTTCAAAATTACGAGGACCGTTCCAAAATAGCCTAAGTGTTGTTTTCAAACGAAACACTAATGTTACTAAACTAAACTATAAGGTGCTGTCGGAAGCCGCATTAGTGTATATGAATTAACCTCTTTCCTGGTTATGTCAGGTTTCCTGGTTAACTCAGTCGTCCAAAATGTGTCGAAAATAATCATCACGAGTTAACACGTTCACTGTCACGTGTCTCACCTGTGGTGCACCTCCATCTAATTGTACCGAGCCATTTTTCTAACTAGATGACCTCTTCTAGTCCCTCTTTTCTACTATAGTTAACATTTTAATGGCTATCTGTGCAATAAAACGTTTCCGGAGACTATCAGTGTTTTTGAAGAATTATTTAAAGAAAATTTATGTAAATTCATGATATAATTCAACATGTAAGAACATACACATATAAAATACCATATGCACTTATATTTGTATTTATATTAGTTTATTGTTATTTACTTTGTATATCGTATTTTTTACCTTAGATTTATATCGCTTTTTTATCTCTATAAGTTTAGCCTATTATAGCATTAAGAGGGTGCTCAGTTGTCATTTCATTTAATTGTCCACTATTATCTGCAAAAAGTATAATAATTCTTTTTAGTCATTGATTTCATCTTCTCATGAGCTCTGTTTTCACTTTATAATATTATAAAATTCTGAAACAAACTTCAAGCTAAAGACATAGCATCTTCTCATAAATTATGCAAAAATATAAGCACTTCTCATCTTTTTTACTTTCTCACACAGGAACTTATATAAAAAGAAAATATTATAATGATCTTTTTTTTAATTCGACTTCAAGGTTTTGACAAATCTCCACTTATCAGACCTCCAATAACTATATTTTTGAAATTATATCTGCCTCTCGCTCTATTTTTTGCAAACTCGATAACTTAAAAAACACTTTGAGCTGTGTAGGGGAAATTTAGTGTGCCATATTTACTCCAAATTTGTAGATTTCTATGAAATTTAGAATTATGTCTCTTCTTATGAATTTTGTGTGTCCGTTTATACAAATGTAAGCGAAAGCTGCAAAATGCACAGATCTAGGCGGATAAAATTTGGTACATAATTTTAATATTTAAAGTATATATCCATGCCGAATTTTTAATGAAATACGTGTTGAGGTTAATAGTCTGTCCGTCTATACATTCGTATGCGTGTAAACGTTCAAAATGTAAAAATCCGTAAAATAAAAAACATTCAATTCTAAAATGTAATTATTTAGATAAATAAAATGTAATATGTGACCTTGTTACTACAAGTATAAGTATCTTCTAAATTTTGGTTTTAATCAGTCGGAAATGATCTCTCACAATTCACATTCAGCTGTCTTTATTATACTACGTAATACAAAATGTTCATCTACGGGACTCTGAAAATAAAACAGTGAGCACCCATGCCCAAGAACTACAATGTTTTGTCGAGAAGAGGAAGAATGAAACATTTTTAGCGAGTATACAAAGTTTCGGGGCGATCATTCAAGCTGGTTTAATCTTGCTGTAAATTTGACATGATAAATACAGCGCATTCAATATATATATATATATATATATATATATAAAGGGTGTTTATAAAGTCTCGGACCCTTTTTGATGTTTAATAACTCATAAAATAATGAAGATATAAACAAACTTATGGCATTTATCGATGGAATAACTCATATATTTTCCTTTTCAGGTTTGAATATTTTTACTTTTGTAAATATCGTCTGCGCGTGTGGTTAATTTCAGATAATTTCATTTTCCAGCCTAAATATCTGTACTTTTCTAAATATCGTCTGCTTATTAATTGCATTTTTCTCTCTTTTGTTTTTGTCAACTATTGCAATGTTATGTTTACTTTTGATGTGTTTGTTCTATGTAGTACTTTTGTATGTGATGTTTTATTCGAGAGGATATTAAGGAGAATGCATACACCACAAGAGAAAGCACAGATTTTATGGTGGTTCATAGAAATGAAATCGATAGTGCAAGCACAGAGAAATTTCAGAAGAATTTACCAAAAAGATCCTCCATCCAAAAACAGCACCTTGCGGTGGAAAAAGAATTTTCTAGAAATTGGAAGTATCGAAGATAAGAAACGTTCCAGACGTTCTTGCACAAGTGATTTTGATGTTGAGCGTGTCAGAGAGACATTTTTACACAATCCTAGAATATCTGTGAGATCAGCGGCAACAGAATTGGATATGCCAATTTCGACGGTGTGCAAGGTTATTAAGAAAAAATTAAGACTGCATGCATACAAAGTTCAAATTGTTCAAGTTTTGGAACCGAACGATAGGCCTAGGAGGATGGCCTTTGCAACAGATATGCTAAGGAGGATAGAAGATGCTGCTGATTTTTTGAAGAACATAATGTTCTCCGATGAAGCATCCTTTCATGTTTCTGGCATTGTTAATCGCCATAATGTGCGCAAATGGCTCTGTGGATGCCGACATGCTTGTCGCTACCTGGCGTGAAATTGACTATCGACTTGATATTCTCCGTGCGACGAAGGGGGCACACGTGGAAGTTCATTGACAAGGGTCATGAAACTTTTTGAGTCTATTTAACCATTTATGTTATTAATTTAAATCTATCTTTATTATTTTATGAGTTATTAAACATCAAAATGGGTCCAGGACTTTATAAACACCCTGTATATATATATATATATATATATATATATATGAAACGGAGTATTTTGTTTTTACTTTATCTTTAAAATAATTCGAACATTTTTTTCAGGCCACATGAAGCTTTTCTGGATGCGATTTCTTGGTTTCCATTAGTGTACTGGATGCAAGGATCAATCGATAAGTGAGTATCTTAAAAATGATCAGAAGTTCTATTTGGAATACTCAGCCCAGGCATTTGAACTGCGGTATTTGGTAAGAAGTCAGACTTCTGCCCTCGGGTGCTCAGGGGTCTTTACCCTCAGAAGCTACTGCGCAAATAAACTTGGCTTAATAGTCACACGACAAATATATATAGATGCCGTTCTGATGACTAATCACTGAAAGCGGCTAGTAAATACTTTACATAAAATGAATACACCATAAATTCCAAAAAAATATGAAAATGAATCAGTTAAAATTGAATCTAACACTTTTAAAGAAGGTATGTGAATTTAATATTGATAATAGTTAAATTATAAAAAATAGGAAGACCATAGAAAAACTCAAAAACTTTATATAAGGGCTTTTGTTTTAGTTTATACAAGTTTTAATGGCTGCTCCTACCTCATATAATTTCACTTGTATCAACAGAATTGGAATGAATAGTGATATGAGTCAGTTCTGTGATGGTATTGCATATAATATTGTTACAAATCTGTAATTTTGCTATCCGTCACGGCGTGCTGAGCTTGGCGACCATTTGGCGACTTGGCGTTGAATTTGGCGAGTTTGGCGACTAAATAGATAAAACCAGAAAGTTCGAGAAGTTTCATGATCCATCCAGTAATAACAGAGATACACTCAGATACGCCCTGATTGGTCAGAAGATTCTAGCCCCTCCTCCCGGAACTATAAAAGACGGGCACTCAGAAGCTACGAAGAAGAAGTGTGTGTATCGGTGGAAATTGTGTGTGTGAGAGTGGTCGTAGTCGCCGACGAGTAAAAAGACTAGAGGATTAGCAAGCAAGCAAGTTGCTGAACTATTAGAGATTAAATGCATTACGATTGATCGACGGTATTTTGCTGTATAGAAAAACTTATACAAACAATATACAAGAGCTAGATAAATCTGGAACCAAAGTGAATTATCATTTCTATGTGCAACAACTTGAATGATTGTGAGACATTCCCTTTCAATGATTTCAGCCTGGACGATCTCTTGCGTTCCGGCATCAACCTAGCGGACAGCGTGGTGGTGGTAAACAAGGAATCCACGAACTCGGCGGAGGAAGATTTCTTAGCCGACTGCAACACAATTGTGGCCGTCCAGACGATGTTCAAGTAAGTTTTATGTCATGTTTATCACGTGAATGATTTTTCAAGTAAAACTTTTAATACTTTAATGATCGCACGTCTACGCAGTCACTTCCATCTACAGCAAGACATTCAGACCAATCATACTACTGCTGGAAAGAAACTAAACACTGCTCATCATCGTACTCTTTTAAAACTGTTATGAAGTAGGCAGAAAAAATGGGAACCTAAAAACCACTTTCCATTGCGACATCCCTATAACATGTTGCAAGTGGCCAATAACATGTTGTAATAAGCTTTCAACAATAATCTTTCGAGCCGGAGGGCATCAGCTTCGAAACCTGATCCCAGTAAAGATTCGCCCAGTATGCGGATATGGCGCACGTTAAATATAACGTTGTGGGCTAAATGTTGCCCTATTGATATGGAAATTTGAAAAGGGGGTGTCGTCCTCTTCATCTGACTGGGTTCAAAATTACGAGGGCCTTTCAAAAGTAGACATGGTTTTCCTTTCAAATAGAAAGTTAATAAAAACTAAACTATAAGATGCTGTAGGAACCTACATTACTCCGTATGAATGAACCGCTTAGTGCGAACAAGTTAGTGCGTTCACTGTCACGTGTCTCACCTGTGGTTCAGACTACTATCTAAATGTACCGAGCCATCTACCTCATTAAATGACACTTTTCTCTAGTCTAGTCAACATTTTAATAACTGCATGTCTACGCAGTCAAACGTTGCCAAAAGATCGGCTATATTTTTGAAGAATTTATTTAAAAAATTTATATAAATTCACGAAATAATTCAACATATAAGAATTTATGCATAAAATTAAAAAAAACAATAACAGCACATTTAATACAACAAATTTTACATTTTTCCTTTGTGTGATCATTTTAACTCTTTGCAGACGGAAATGTAATTGGATGCCTAATTATTCACTTAATACAAAGACTTGTTTACTGCTCCGGATAATAAATATATATAATTGTTTTCAGTAGAATCCTCCAGTTTAATTAGTTTTCATCATCTTACTACTCTGCAGGTATTTTTAACAATCAGAATTAAATAAATAAAACATCAAAATGATTCACCGTCTTAAATGGTGAGTGAAAGTCACCATCCGACCTGAAAGTGTGAAAGCCAGGCAATAAAATAATAATCACCTAAAGTCAAAGGCGTAGCAATGAAATAAGAAGCTAATAACAATATACACACCTGTTTAACCCTTTGAAGGACCATTTTTTTCTAGTCATATTATGTTAAAATATTTTAGGCTTGAAATTAGAATAAGAAAAGGGATTCATTTAGCTTATTAGATAAATTTAATTTGATTCATTCATTAATTTGGTTAATTAATAATTAAGTAACAAATCAAGACACATCATTTTGTGTGAGATAAAGAAATGAAGTATGTTAGTTTCTGACTTACTAAAAAAATGTGTCAGAACTGATACCAACGTACATAATTTCATAAAAGGATTTATAAATTTGGTGGGAAGCATATTTCCCACGGCCCTAGAAAGGGTTAAGTTCATCAATCGTCACACTGCGGCAGTGGTCAAGCATACCTTTGGTGGTAGCATCATACACATATTGTGAGAGCAGATACTAACGGATGTTCCGGATATCATACAGGTTGTATGACCGACCATTAAAGTGTTAATAACCAAAAAAAATCTTCATTTTTGGACTTAGTGGTCTTGAGCTACAGTTTCTTATAAAGTTATTGTTATTAATGGATTTTTTTTTTTTTTTACCTCAGGATGTTTCCCAGCGTGAGGATAATAACTGAGCTGAGTCAGTCCAGTAATATGAGGTTCATGCAATTCAGAGCTAACGACACGTACGCACTGCACCTATCCAAGATGGAAAAGGTGAGGACAAAATTTATATTCCAATTCTCTGTCAGATTCAAATACTTCTTTTAACACGATGGCATCATATCTGCAAAATTCAGACATCAATAACCTTATGTTCATTCCGTTCTTTCGTAAAAACGCTAAAGAAATTGTGTCACCTAGACGTGATAACTACAGAAACTTAAGCAAGAGAAGCAAGTTCACTCATTGCTTCTCTGACTTATTTATTTGTATTATTTACTAGTATTTACATATTTTTAAAATTTTTTAATCTAAATTTATTTTATTAATTATTTTTTAAAATTTATATTATATATAAAAAATATATTACTTATTGCCGAGTGGAAACAGTCAAATGTAGACAAACCATCATTTAAAATTCAGACTGAATCACTGAGTGCCCTAACGGCTTAGGCTAGGTCGGAGTTATATATCTACCAAAGAGTACTGACTTTCTCAAATCTCACAGCAAGTTATGTAGAAATCGATTATTCCTCGTTGCCCAAAAGTATGCATTTGAAATGACAGAGATTTTAATTCAGTATTTTCTTTATACCACCGCCTTTGGTGGCTTGTTTGCTCGATCAGATGACATTTTAGATTGTTAAATGTTTCATATAGAATGCATGTATATATATAACTAGCCGCCTTTGGCGACCAGTCGGTTCGCCAATCTTAATGTTCGTTTAAATTTTAATAATTAAATATTTTACGCAATTCCTACTTTAATAGATTCTTTATCAAAATATTTTAAACTTCAAATTTTGATAGTCATATAATTCACTCATAATATTATAAAGGTCTTCAGTCATCACTCATAATAATATAAAGGCCTTCAGTCATAACGTAATATGTATCTCTCTCATTTTCTGTTAGCACCCGTAGAATTTATGCTTTAAATTAAAGTGGAAAGAATTAATCTGCAATTAATATAATAATATTTTTTGCTGAAACAAAGCATTTTTTTTTATAATATGATTACTGATAACAGAGTCACTGAGTGTTTAAACTTTATGGGCACTAAAGAATATCTTTTTTAATTTATGTAATATCTCAAGAATTTGTCAACAAAATTTTCTCAGATTCATCATGAACAGATCGATTAATTAACAATGTTTCATTTTAAATGCATCAAACACTAAGAAAATAAAATGAATCGTTTAAAATAATCGGTCGAAAACAGGTTTTAAAAAACGATGTACTTAAAACTATAAGCATATACAAAAAAATATATAACTAACATAAATACAATTTAATTACAAAAGCACGCAACTAACCTAAAAATAATTTAAATCTGGAATCGTGAGTTGATAATATTGTCAACAATCAGAACACAATACGCATGCTTGAATTTTCAACGCCAGTTACGGTAACGCAAATGCGTGAATTTTTCTACGCAAGTTGGGGTAACGCTATGCAGATTAGAAATTTTTAATTTCCTTTATTCTGTGTTATTTTAATTCAAAAGTACTTTAGAATGAATCTGAAAGGTCGATTAATTAACAATGTTTAATTTTAAATGCATAAAATATTTTTTTAAAAAAATAAACAGAATAGTTTGAAATAATCGGCCGAAAAATGTTAACCCTAGCCTCATTACTGTTGGAGAAAAAAACTGAAGCCTTACTCATTTGGCGTTGGGGAAAATGAAAAGATTTTTTGGAGGGAAAGTTAGTTTTTAATTAATAATTAAAATTATAATTAACAATTCAAAAAAAGGGACCCTAGGTGCACATTCCCGACCTCTAAGGTATACCTGTACCAAATTTGGTAGCTGTAGGTCAAATGGTCTTTTCTGTAGAGCGCCAACACACATACACACAAACACATTGAGCTTTATATATACTGTCATTGATACATTAGTCTGTTGCAATAATTAAAAATTCATTTACAAAATGAAATCAGTTTCAGAAACATTTATTAAATAATGATAAGCATTGTGGCTGAAGTGAATGATAGCTGAGTTGATGATAGCTGACATAACTTGATACATATATGCAGTTTATTAGTAAAGAAATGAAGAACTGAAACAATTATTTTAACCATTTTTTATTATCATATCTTCAATAATTTATATAAAAAAAGATTAAATTTCTTTTAGCATACAAATGAGTTACTATTTTTTTATTATCCGATTAGAGGAACTTATTATTGGCTAGTTCACTTACCTTTTTTACGATATCCTTAACAAAAGAAATAAAATCATTTAATTGAAAATTCAATGAAGGTAACAAATGTTATTGCCGTACAACATTTTTCATAGTAAACAGTCAGATAAAGAATCGGAATTCATTCAAAACGAAAAGTAATAATTATCCGTGTGCACCTCCAAGTATTTTCCCAAACTTCTTTATAATTAAAAAAAAGCAGAATTTTAGTATGTTATATTAATCAGTGATCCGTTAAAACGTTTGTAATTAATCATTTTCAAATAAAATATCTTATTTCTGAGAATTTCCACCTTGCACAGTAATACAAAATTCAAACATAAGATCGTGATACTTTATCCGTTGCAACGTATCAAATTTATTGTATGCATTAAAAAATAATTGTGGAAAATGATATCTTATTCCTGAGAAACGTTTTCGGATAGGATCATAAATAATTCGAACATTCGGAATCGAAACGTAACGCAAATGCGTAGAGTTTTTCTACGCCAGTTGGGGTGACGCTATGCAGATTAGAAATTTTTAATTTTCTTTATTCTGTTTTATTTTAATTCAAAAGTACTTCAGAATGAATCTGAAAGATCGATTCATTAACAATGTTTCATTTTAAATGCATCAAACATGAAGAAAATTAATAGAATCGTTTCAAATAATCCGCCGAAAAATCTTAAGCCTAGCCTCATGACTGTTGGGGAAAAAACTGAAGCCGTACTTATTTGGCGGCGTTCCACCCCTACAACGTACACGAAGCACATCGTTGGTGGTACTTATTTGGCGGTGGGGAAAATGAAAAGATTTTTTTTTGGCGGGAAAGTTAGTTTTTTTGGCGGTGGGGAAAATGAAAAGATTTTTTTTTTGGCGGTAAAGTTAGTTTTTAATTAATAATTAAAATTCTAATTAAAAATTCAAAAAAGGCTATCCTATCTTTTAAGTTAGATCAAACTGCACACGGTGTGCAAATTTGATTAAAATCGGTTAAGTAGTTTAGGAGTCCATCGCGGACAAACAACGTGACACGTAATTTATATATATTAAGATATTAAAATGCATCTTGTAATTAAAAGTTTTGAATCCAATTGAGTCAGCTGACTACAAGTGAAATTGTGTATATATTACGAAATAAAAGTGGAAATGAAAATTGTACTACATAGTTAATAATTAATAAAAACATGTAACTGAATGTTTTAATTCCATAATAATATTTAAAACATTGTATCAAAAATAATATTAAAAGTAAGGTAAACACCACAAAAATGAAATTATCATCATTAAAAAAATAATTTTTTTGATTTTAATATAATTCAGAGACATTTTTTATAAGATATGAACATCCCTTTCCATAATTCAAAACAAATATTCATCTGGCGATGATTTAAAGCTTATTTTTGCTCATGCTTCACTCTCTGTTTGAAGTCTGCTTCTTGATTTCTTTTAAATATTTTTTCCTCTGCCTGAGTGAATCTGTGGCAACACGGCGAACACCCTCCAGAACATTTCTAATAATATTTTGCACTTCCATTCATTATCTAAGCGAAACATTCAGTGAAGCAGTTTCCAATTCGAATGATCGTTAGCTTACATTGACGGTTGCCATTCGACAATAAGTAATAAGATCGATTTCTGTGCCACGTACGTTAATATTTTATATACATAACTAAAAATCTAAGTACTTCTATTTTAATCATAGTCATCTTTTATCTTGAAGTATTTTTACTCCAATAATAATAAATAACGTAAACGTTTTACTACCATTTATCCTTTCTTTGTAATATCAAATATTCTGATATTTTTCCTATGAAGCTTCCGTCTTAAAATGCATTCGTTTTTCTTTAGAGTGAACGCGAAAGAGGATCTCACATTTCGTATATGTTTCGTTTGCCGTTCGCTGCTGGAAGTGTTTTCAGTGCCAGTATGCTGGACACCTTATTATATCAAGTAAGCATCCTATTTCTTTCAATATATTAAACATTATGAAAATGTAACATTTCTATGTGTAAAAGTCTATCTATATATTTGGAATGAAGTTTTTTTTAGTTTCTTTTTGCAATAATTTTAACCATTTTTTAATGTTAATTTCATGTCTTATCCTTGCCGGTGTCCTGGCATAAAGGTAGCGCATCTTCCCCGTGATCTGGGCGTCCCGGGTTCGAATCCCGGTTCGGGCATGGTTGTTCTTCATTTGTGTTCTATCTGTAAGGTGTGTGAATGTGCCTCCCCCCCCCCCTGTAAAAAGAGGTTGTGCAAGCGAATGTGGGAGTTTCATCTTCAAATGAGCAAGAAGTCAGACTTCTGCCATCGGGTGCTTAGGGATCTCTGCCCTCAGAAGCTACTGCACCCCCTTTCTGTGATAACGCGGACACGACATCATCATGTCTTATCCTTATGAATCAACAAAAAAAATGTTACTTTGTATTCTTGCTCTGCTTCTTAATTTATAAAACCAAATCTGTTTGGTAAAATCGTCTTAATTAATACAAACTGATTAAAAAAAATTATATCTGACTGGGTAAGTTAGCAAGTGTCATTCTTGCTATGTGCGTAGCAATTGATTTTATACGTTATTACCTGCGGAATTGCAAAATAATTTATTTTGTGCCAAGTATGAATAGGTGTAACAATAATTTAAAAAATTACAGTGATAGTGTCAGTAATGATTGTAGTTTTGGGAGAAGACATAAAAAACGTGTATCTTGCGAAGATTCAGTTGATGATGAAAGAAGTGTGGCTGATACATCAACATTTGAAAAGAAGGATAATGAGTGGAATTGAATTCCTGCCGGAATGTATCGAAATTAAACAACGCTTTCTTTTATATCTTTCATTTTTTTCTACATATTAATTCTCTCTATCTATAAATACTCTCATTATCAGGTATGAAGTGCTTTCTGAATACTACGTCAATATACCGTCATAAAATTATATGTATGCTTGTAATGATATTTTAAAATCTAATTTAAGTCTTAATTTAGCTCATATCAACCTCATTCTAAAATGATCTTTTATTTCCTCATCCAATTCCACTTTCTGTTTATTTAATTCTACCAGCGCTCTATAAAACTGTTCACTTCAGCAGGTTCTCACGCTCCGAGTGAAGGGATAAAAATTCTTAAGGTTTCTTTTAAAGATGCCTAAATGTCCCTTTCCTAAGACTACACGTGTCTAAGAAATCCCTATCAAAATCTCATTATAAAATCAACGAAGGGGAAAATGTTGTTCTCTTCTGCTCTTGTATCGTGATGTAGACTGAGGTATCTCATCGCTTTTTCCTTGTACATAATGTCTTCAGTAATGAAATAAATCAAAGTTTTAAAATGTCAAGAGTTTCTTCTATTCGGCCACTGGTCTGCTAAAATATGTTTACATGTATATAATATTGTATTTATATATCATAATATTTATGTATTATGTATTAATATATAAAAAATAAATGTAGCGGGAATGGATTAAACAATGT
Source organism: Argiope bruennichi (assembly GCF_947563725.1). Taxonomy (NCBI): domain Eukaryota; kingdom Metazoa; phylum Arthropoda; class Arachnida; order Araneae; family Araneidae; genus Argiope; species Argiope bruennichi. Next base: position 13,881,981 of record NC_079161.1, read on the forward strand.
ATTGCATCCCAAGTTACATTTTATTCTTCGATTTCGTTTTTCCAGTAAATACAATTATTTCTCTGATGTCCTTGTTTCTTCAATTCAGAAAAAAAGAGAAACATTACGCTGTAATAAAAGTGCTCATATCGTGCATTAATCATAAAATTTAAATAACCTTCCCATTTCATTGCAATAAATATTCGTTCACTTCACAGAAAGCTTGCCACAAATTCGATTTTCTGAATTTATTTCCTTTTTCAGGCTTTTGTAAAGGAGTACATGATAACGTTCGTCAGGCTTCTGCTCGGTATCGATCAGGCACCAGGATCAGGATTTCTCTCTTCCGTAAGTTACTCACTGTCTTTTGAATGCAGGCAATTACCTAGAAAAGAAAATACAATGTGAACGTTTGAATGTATACGCTAATATATTCAAAATTAAACGTTTGATGCTGAAATGGTTCGTAAGTTTCCGACTCTCTTTTGAATGTAGGCAGTTTCCTAGAAAGGAAAATATAGTGTGACCTGTCTAATTACATACGTTAATGCGTCCAAACGTCAACGTTTGATATTGAGATGATCTTTAAGATGGTCTCTTGAACGTAGGCAGTTTCCTAGAAAAGAAAATACAATGTATCTGGTCTGAAGGTATACGTTAAAATATCCAAACGTCAACGTTTCATATTGAGATGATCTTTAAGATGGTCTCTTGAACGTAGGCAGTTTCCTAGAAAAGAAAATACAATGTATCTGGTCTGAAGGTATACGTTAAAATATCCAAACGTCAACGTTTGATATTGAGATGATCTTTAAGATGGTCTCTTGAACGTAGGCAGTTTCCTAGAAAAGAAAATACAATGTATCTGGTCTGAAGGTATACGTTAAAATATCCAAACGTCAACGTTTCATATTGAGATGATCTTTAAGATGGTCTCTTGAAGTAGGCAGTTTCCTAGAAAAGAAAATACAATGTATCTGGTCTGAAGGTATACGTTAAAATATCCAAACGTCAACGTTTCATATTGAGATGATCTTTAAGATGGTCTCTTGAACGTAGGCAGTTTCCTAGAAAAGAAAATACAATGTATCTGGTCTGAAGGTATACGTTAAAATATCCAAACGTCAACGTTTCATATTGAGATGGCTACGCATAGCAATGTTAATATAAATAGGTATTGTTCCAAGTCTCGGCAACACATTTCAAAAATACACATTTATCTCGCAACTGAGGGTGGTATTCTAATTTTCAACCAATGACAGTTCTGTTTTCACATGACTCAAAAGTAAAAATGTAGAGACGCGATGTCTCTTGCGGTTCAGAATGAAACTGGTTCGATTCTGCTTTATAATTCATTTTGAATGATAGACTAGTTAATCATTTGATATATGCTATAATAAAAAACAAGTACCCCTATCATAATGATTATTGTCTTGATTTTTTTAACTTAATTCGTTTAAACATGCTAATGATGTCAGAACTATTGGTAGCAGAGATCAAAGTAATGGCATATGAAAATTCCAAAGATTTATTCAATAACCTTAATTAGCTTAGAGGATTTTTTTTTTTTTTTTTTGCCTGTATTGAAAATTAGGAAGCATAATTTATTACATTAAAGTTTTTTTTAAAAAAAACTTTGATTTGGTTTTACGACAAAAACATTGAAAAATTCAAATGTTTAGTTTTTATATTTATTAAAATAGTCCATTAACTTGAGGAATAAACTTTTTCCATGTGGCTGAAATTTGTAATTAAATTTATTTGGCTATATTAGTAACCATACTTTTTTTTTTTTACCTACTTTGGATACTTTTAGCTTGAGCGTCCTTTACCTTTAAGAAGGGACCCTCGGAGGGGGGGGGGCACCTCGACATGAGGATGAGATGCTTCCGGCATGGTGGTTGGATCTCGCCACCCTGGAGGGTACACTAATAGGTGGGGGATCTGGCTCCTCCCATCGATGACGGGACGTACTTCCTTCGGGGAGGGTTGTACCGTGGCCGGTGACGGCCCTTAGGACTCAACCACAGTTCCCGCCAATTGCTGTTGCGGCGGTCCGGTCATTCAGTTTTATGGTTTAAATCCGTGTGCCTTAGGGCGGGTCGGAGGGTTAGATGGTTGACTTACCTTTAAGAAGGCAGTGGACTATGAAATAAGTAAAAATGGATGATAATTTTTTCTTTTTATTGTTTCATCACCAAAATATATGTTAATATTCAACTAAAATTGTAAAACGCATTGTTAAATAAAAAGAATGGCGCAGAAAAAAAAAATACATGTTAATAACTTTCCCCAAAATTCTCTAATTAAATTTAAATATCTTGGAAATGTTCCAGATATCTTAACTTGCAGGAAATTAAATAAAATGGATGGTGGAGATTTCGGTCAAACATTAAAAGAAGTGCATGCATTTTATGTTTCCAGTTCTTTTAGATAATTAGGTCAATTTTTGTTCAGGAAAAACAGAATTATATTTATAAATATAGTTCTTATGGAAATTCAGTCAATAAAATAAAAGATTTGTAAAAAAATTAATTGGAATTACAAAATTATAAACAGTTTTGTTCCAAATAAATTTATATAGGAAAGAATATAATAAGGGAAAAATAACAGAAAAAAATTAAAAAATAAGTCGTCTGGAATATTTCGATTTTTTTTAAATCATGTATTTTTTTAATTTAAAAAAAACATTTTAAAATGCAATTAATTTTTAAGATATTTGATGTATTTATATTTTAATACGTATGCATATAAAAAAATTCATAACCCTAAATGAATAATTAACAGAAATGCCAAATAGAGTCCACCCTTCCTTTAAACAGGACCTATTTGAATCATTTACCAATTGTTTCGTTTCAGATGAAGATAACCAAAGAGGATATGTGGATTCGAACTTACGGGCGACTGTACCAAAAACTCTGCTCATCCACCTGTGAGATTCCCATCGGAATATACAGGACACAAATGGCGGGACCATGTGAAGCCTCCACAGTAAAAAAACACTTTGCTCTGATTTAAAACATTCATAGCTGTGCTTTTTCCTTTTACTTTTTATTTACTCTTCTTTGGGAATTCTAATATTTCGCACAATTCGATGTTTTTGTTTAAAACGCAACATTTAAAAATTTATCAGCCAATCGATGAATTTTGGTTCTATTTATAACAGTGTCTTCTGATAGTTAATTTCAGAGAAATTTATCACAAGATTTTGAAATAAGCAGGATTGCTTATAATCTTTTTATTAAAAAAAAAACAGTAAAAATAATAGTAGCTCAAGAGAGAAAAACTAAAGAAAAATGTTAAATTAAATACATATCAACTTTTAGAATGACTGAGGAATTCTGGGATGACAGAAGGAACGTCTGTCATCTAATCACTTTCTTTTAAACTGGAGTTGATTATTTGTATAATTATTTCATTCTTGTGGCAATACATTGTCTAAAAAGTAAATAATAATAAAAAAATAAAAACCTGCTTTTATTAGTGTACTAAAATCATAAGAGTGTGCAGTTGAAAGCTATTACTAAGAAGATATCAGACGAGAATGGATTTCACCTGAGGAAAAAAAAACTATAGAGTCATTAAATTTCATATTAACTTAGATTATTTCTATGAGTTATTTACTCTTTTACAATTTTAATACGACCTCCATATTTTTGATAATTTTTTTATGGACTAATATTTGGTATTTTTAGAAACTTTTCAATTCTATCATCTGTTTTTTCAGTTATTCTATTTTTCAAACAATTTAATGCAACTTTAATACCTATATGCATTGTGTAGCATCGCATCAAAAGACGTACAAAACCTTTCATATTATAAAAATAATTTAATGGAAACTATTTGCACATTACATTGTCCAATCAAACAACAACAACAAAAATTTAGAACTTTATCCACTGAAGAGAATATATATATATATATATATATATATATATATATATATCACTTCTCACACGCGAGTCCGCATCTCGAGTAAAAACATCAGTTTCTTGAAGAAAATGATAAAACCCTCCAGAGCTTGAACATGCTCGCTATGTCGTTCATCCATAACAGCCTCAACTTTATTATAGTCTGTTCCATTCTAAAAGGCAAAATAAAATAAATCTGAAATGAAAGATGTTTTTGAACTATTTTAAAATGATACTTTTTACCTTTGATAAGAATTACCTCATTGTTCTGTCACCAAAATGCTTTTTAAAAAAAAATGAAGATTCGAAATGCAATTGTAGCTCATTTCTTCTTCTGTATTTCTTTCCAGGTATCTTTGGAGTTAGCCGACAGTGAAAGGAACAGAATCACTTCCGATATCGAAAGACAAGAAATCAGCAACCTGGTCAAGAATCGGATGAACGATCTAAGGCTGCCTACAGAAGATTACGGTAAGAGCGTTTAATAATTTAAATGAAAACTACATTTTTGTTATTTGTTCCATGGTTAGGTCATAAATACTTGTGATGTGAGAGACGTCATAGTTTAGAAGTATTTCTAGAAATATTAAATTTGATGCAAAAGTGTCTCTACTTAATACAAATCAATGAGATTGATCTCCCAAAGACTTTCTAGCCTTAATTCATAAAATGGCGCTTTTCATATTGTTACGGAACTTCCTCTACTAAGTCTGTAAAGTCAACGGATTCGCTTGAAGTGGGTGTATGGTGTAACACAATCAACAGGTCTTGGAAACAAACAATGATTTTATTAACACGAAGAAACGTATACACAGACGAACACACGCAATACACAGCAGCACAATACAACAAACAGAAGACCATAAGTAATAATCTGTAGTAAAAACAACTACAGTACGCAAAGCGACCAGACAGAATTCAGCAGGAGGATCTATGTAGCTACTCTCTAAGGTCTCCACAAGCGCCTGCAATTCTCCACTGTCTCCTCGCTTTAGCTGTATCCAACTGCCGCCTCACTACTAAACGACTGGTTACTCGAGCTTCTATAATAAACTCTAAGATTCGGCACATAACTCAATTCACCAATCACTTGAGCCCACTCAACGCTTACGTTTCGTTAGACTGATCCACCTAATCCGCCTTGACTCGCTATATGACTCTATACCAAATACATGACTGTCTTCTTCTTGGACTGTCGGTCTTCTATAATTTCTGAAAAAGGGCAGAGAAGGTTCTGGAAAAATCAAGTGTATCTCAGTTTCTATTGGCTCTGTCGTCAATCGAACAGCATCCAACAAAACTGATCGTAAAACGGTGTTTCCAGTGATTGAACTAATTGTCCTAGGAAGCAAAATTACAAATTCGTAGCAATATTGATACGAATCGGTAATAGTGCATCCCTGCGCAGATAGTTGCACGGTAAGGAACAGAGTTTTGCAGATAATTCTAACATTGCTGAATATATACGAGTCAAAGAGTGCTTCTTAGAGTTATAAGCATTACCACTCGAGCTTGTTCTAGAACATTCGATGCTCTGTCGCGGGAGCAATAAAAAGAGGAGGTATATAAATGAGAAAAAGGGCGTAATCGATTCGAGGGAAGGTACATTCGAATGAATTCTCTCTTCAAAATGTTGAGCTGCAGCGAGTTCTCTCTGAACACCTTGTGCTGTTGCGGCAGTTTATTGCTGCTTACAACAAATGATGTTCTGACAATTTAACTGTGTTTTGCTGTTAAGTATTCCTGTTTTTGTGCAGAATGAAACGCCGTTATCTCTTATTGCACTTGCTAAACATTTATGGACGGATTTTTCCCCATAACAGTATTATAAAAAAAAAAAATCCAAAATGTATTTTATACCTCTTCTATCTACCGAATGAATCCCAAATTTGTCACACTGCCATTTTGATTAATTAAACTAATAACTAACTTGTCAAAAATTAATATAAAATTGTATTTTTTCTAAAGCAAATTTTATGTATTTAGTTAAGAAAGCAATATTTTTTTTTCTCGTACATCTTCTCACCCATAGTAGTTTAGTATGATTGTACTTCGACATAGAAAAAACCAATTACATAAAAGTTTTTTTTTTTTTTTTTTAAGAATGTTAAGTTGGCTGTCCAAAAAAAGTTCTTTTAAGTTTGAAACACGAATATGTTTTCATGTAAGAAATGATGTTGAAGAATCGGTTTTTCGCGTTTTAATAAATTTTAAAAATAAGTCACTATTGTTCGCTAGTGGTGTGCAGTTAACAAAAAGTATATTTATCATAGAGAATGCGAGAAAGGTTTGAGAAGAACACTCCAACTGGTTTTAAATTTATTTCTAAATAAATAAGTTATCATAACATTCTATAGCTTATTTTCAATTTTTTTTAAAAGACAAGATCTAATTTTACTTAGATTAATAGATTTTTTAAACCCGAAAATTCGGTGTTTTAATTTTTATCCCCCCCCCCTCACATATCCAATAGCATATCCGAGTGTAACTTCAAGTGCCTGTTTTAAGGATGGTCAACTCAACACCTTAAAATCAAGACAGTCAGTCAATCCATAAAATTTTTATGTATTTTTCTTCCCACTTTTTGGTACTTTCCAATGGCACTAAACGGAAGATCACAATAAATGTTGCCCTTTACACTGTCTTCCATTTTAAATACAAAAGTAAATTTATTTTTTCACACTTTTTTAAATTCTTTAATATCTTTGTTCTTTTCCCTCTAGATGACGTGTCTGAGAAAAGGAATGGCCTTTCTTACGTGATAATAAATCCTAGCTGTGACCAGAAACTGGAGCTAGGCGATGTGATGTAAGTAACCCACTTTCTGTACCCAGCAGAAAAGATTTTTTCCATCTACTTTATATACACGATAGAATGTGTTTTTAACCAACAAAATAATCAAAAAGCTTTAATGCGTTGCATTTTGAAAATTATTGCAAAAATTTAACATAACTCCTAAGAGTCTAAAAGTTCTTAATTTTCTTCGGTGCTTTTAAACAATTGTCAAACCAAGGCACTGCAAGTTCATAAATGATGAATACTCCTTATCTAAAAAAGTCGCCCTTCCTTTCGACCAAACCTAGCATAAATATTGAAAAGTGAGAAAAATATTATTCAGTATTGTTGTATACAAAATGTCTTTGAATTTAAAGGTAGGAAAAATACATATCAAGAAGCACTTTTTTGTATAGCAATATGGAGTCGCAGATGAAAAATGTGGGCGGAAAAAACGAGAAATGCTGAGAAAATGATTCAAAAAACTCTTTATTTACATGTTGTTTTTAGAGCAGACGATATATAAGTTTAATAATGTAGCTTTAATAAAGATGAATTTTAGGAAAGAAAATATTGAATAATTATTTAGGTTTATTTAATTTGCATTACCAAATCGTCTGCAATGCAATTTCTTAGAGTTTGAATGGCATTGCGCGAGCTTCAAACGATTATTTGCTGTTAGAGAATATTTTTGCGTCATGGAGCGATTTTTGCTCTCTGACAAAGCAGGCATTCGACTATATTTAAAAAGTATATTTTAGTGAAAAAAATTGATTTTCTGATCTAAAAAAAAAAGTCAAATTCTTAGATTCTAAAATAATTTTTAATTTAATTCTATTTAAGATAGAACTCTAGATCCAGTAAGTTTAATACAAATAGATTTAAAAAAAATATAATAATAGCAAAACCGAAAGTGTATGATTTATCATAAATTTCTCCGAAAATAATATTTAAAAGGATAATATCTTTCAACCTACTCAGCTTATTTCAGACAATGTTGTTAAAAAAGCTAGGAAATAACATTAATATTTAATATGTTTAGATCAAATTAATAAACTAGTGTATTTTTAATGCATTTTCTGAAAATAACTACAGTGTGTTTATAAATGAATACCCAACTTTGAAGATCTATTAAAAGTAAATAAAGCAAAGCACAACCTTGCTGTTCATCTAAAATGAAAACTAACAATTGAAAGTTTCAATTCAACACAGTTATAAATGTTTAAAGAGAACCCGTCAAGAAATGCGGAAGATATCTAAGCAGTACAATAACTTATTCCACATTTTTTGTTGTTGTTGTTAATTTGGTGTGAAGATTTGAAAAGATGCAGGTATGCCAGTATGGCATGTTTGATTGTTTTTGTTTTTTTTATTGGGTTTCATCAAACAACAGGTGTTTGTTTCAATGTTACTAAGTGATGACGAACTTCAGACATGCATATTTGCAGGCTGTCAAAGCGTCCGAGATACTGAAAAAGTATGGGATGCGTTATTGTATCCCTTTAATTTTATTTTTATTTTTCGAGGGGTTTACAATGAACTCTTATAACTGTGTTGAGTTTAAATTTTCAATTCTAATTTGTAATTTCCGATAAATAACAACGTTGTGCTTCATTTTGTTTTCTTTTGATAGCTCTGCACAATTAGGATATTCATTTATAAATACACCATAATCTTTTTATGAAAAATGTGAATCAAAAATAATGCAACGATAAAATTCGGTAACCTTTATGTTAACACCCTTCAACGGTGAGACAGACTGCAAATTTTGAAGTAATTTCATTTAGAACTATTTCACAGCCACTTTCAGATCAGAACGGCGCAACTTTAACAACAGCGCAGTAGTCTTAGAGTCATTAAACCGATTACCTTTTCTTCCAGATTTCTCATAAGGCCAAGTCCTATATCTAGTATCAAGATTTTCATGAAGAGGGGTTCGGTACGCGCCAAATCTGCGCCAAAACCAAAAAGGGAAAGAAGGAGAGGAGACACCTCGGAAGAATCTTTACAGGCTGAACCTCTGTTGGCCGAACAATCCCAACAAGAAAATGGCACCATTCTCATCCCCAACAAAGGTTCCATAGACGTCGAGATCACCCCACCGGCAGAGGGCGTTAGAGGAACGATTGTGTGATAAGGGAAAAAAGAAAATCAACTGCTGATTTATTTTTCACGAATCAGATCTTCTAGAAGAAAAATATATGAGACAGGTGCATTACACATATCTTGCAGTATTCGTACTACGTTCTGTATGAGTATATGTGTGTATATATAGAATAGTTGGACTGTACATTTTCACTACGTGCATGCCGGCGGCGTAACATATTTTCCACATAAAAAAAACTATACATTTCACTAATGTTCATTTATATTTTAGGTATTCAATGTGCTTGAGTTGCATAATTTGTAAATATGAACCTGTGTGATGTCGAGCTCCAGTTATTTTCGGAGATTTCATTTGCAAGTGTCAGAGTAACATTTAAGTTTGTTTTTATTCATAGATTCGCCTATTTTTCTCTCTTCATGGCGTATATTTTAATTACAGAACTGCTCAAAATTATTGTAGGGCCTTATGTATTTACCTTCTTCACCTAAGACAAATTTTTATTGGCAAAAGAAATAATCCATTAATCCTAGCATTTCTACTTTCAAATTTTCCATCTTTATCAAAAACGTCAATTTGAACTTCAAAGAAAAGGAAAGGCGCCAAGTTCATTATAAAATAAAAATAGATCTTATAGGAAAAAAGAAATATACCAAAATTTTTCAATGGAAATCCTGCAGTCTATTTAGTGGAAAGTACTCAAATATAATTTTAGTAAATAGCTTTAATACAACTTTTTTTTAAAAAAAATTACCATTTTTGATAATGCACATTAGTAATATATTTGGAAAGGATTTTCGATTCTTCATGATATTAGGTTCTAGAATAGCCAACGATATTTTTAAAGTTCTTTTTACAATAATGAATTCGCAAAAAATTAACTTCATTGATGGCTTACGAATGCTTACTATATAAAAAGTAATTTTCGATGTACTCTATCAGGACTTGATTATTTTCGCTCAATTGGAATTAATTTTTTTTTCATCCAACTTTATTAGAATATTGATAACTATCATAAAGAGAAATCGAATATCATTAGTTTTAGGAACATAAGACATCATCATTGGGAATAACACTTAGTTTTTCCGAAATCTACTGCATTCTTTTCAGCGTCCTCTTTTGTCTGGAATTTGAATTATTGGACTTTATGCTACTGACCCGGCCTAAACCTCAAATTGACGTTTTTGAGCAATATTATTTCTTCCAAGAATAAGGTAACAATACAGTTTTTCCAGAACTTTTTTATATTTAAAGCGGAAGGCTTGTTTCATCCGTTTCTATTAGAATAGAAGTGATAGCTATCGCGCCAAAAAATTATCTCGACCTCTACTATTCTTTTTTTCGAAATCGAATGCGTTCCTTTAAGCGCCCTCTTTTGTCTCGAATCTGAACTACTGGACTTTTTGCTACTGGCTCTGCCTCAAATTGGAACCTTTGAACAATCTTTCCATTTTTTCCAAGAGTAATATAAAAAAATATTTTTTCTAAAATTTATTAAAGTAGGAAGATTAAGAAGAAATTTCGATGCACATATCGATATTAGATCTTTGCATTCTCAACCAATTATTAGATTTTAATAAAATCGATTCTCAATATTTTCTGATGAGATTTAAACAACGCTTGTTCACTATAGATAGAAACGTTTCGCAAAAATGAAAGATAAAATGATTAAATGAGAAATACTTATCTTACAAGATTCATTTTATGGTAAATGGTCATAAAACCGTTGCCGTGGCATTCACTTCAGGAAATAATTTTTAGCACCTATAATTCTTAAGTTTATGAAGTATTAGATTACTCTAACAAAGACACACTAATAATTTACTAAAAAAAATGAAATTGTGACTCATTTGAATTTTAAAAAGTAAAACGAAACCTTCAATAATTTTGAATAGTTCTGTACTAGTTTAATATAATATTCTATACGCTACTTGAATTATTCTCTTAAAAGCTATGATAAAAAAAAATTATGGATTCTCTCCAACAATATCAATTAATAAGTTTAAAAGATGAATCGATTTTACAATACTAACTGTTAAAAAAATCAAGTTACGTTACTTATGAGAATTCAGTTTATTACTATTATTTTAATCAGATATTATGAAAATCAAAGTATAGATTAAATACCCAATTCATTATTTGTACTCAAACATTTTAGAAACATAAGCTGTAGTTTGGCTTTGAAAACAAAGAAAATAATTTATCCAGAACATATCTGATAGATGAAAATATAACTGTCTGTAAAGAAGAAAAAAAAAAAAACTTTTACTTTATTTTTCTCCTTTAAATATGTCTTGTTTTCGTTATTTCTTAACCCTATTTTAATTTCACAAATAAATTTAGCCTTGTTGCAGTGAAAGGAAAAGATTATAAAACAGTACTCATTTTATGCAGGAAAAAATCTAAGGTCCAAATATAAAAAAAAAAAAAAAGTACTATTAGAACATTTTATAATCGACATTTGAAGAATATTTATTATAAATTTATTAGATTAGATTTTCCTAAAAACAATTCGTGAATTGCTTTTACAGTTAGAGTTTCATAATTTTAACTATGCCTGATACCATTCATACAACAAAAATGATCAGAATTTAAGTAATCAAAACTATTTAATTATGCAATTAATAAATGCACAATTTTAACAAAATCTAAAATTACACATTTTAAACTATTCCTAAGGCAATTGTAGAAATCTTAGCTTTCTAATTAAACCGAATTACTTTCCTACTGTTAAATGTTTTAAAACCTCTTAGCTCCAAAGGGGAAAAAATCAGATACCTTAGAAAATAGCAATAAATGTTTGATTTCACAAAATTTAAATTTGGTTTAACTTTTTCAAACCATTTAACTCATTATGGCATAAATTTAAACATAAATAAAAAAAATTATAAAATTTTCAACAAATAAAATGTACCTGGAAGTAACTACTGGCATGATAAAAAACGTAATGAAGTCATTTGCGAGGTAGCTAATTTGTTTAATATTCACTGGCAAGTAGTATGTACAATATCATGTCCAGTTTTTTTCCAACAAATAGTAAAATTAACCTTGTCGACGAACTTGATCCGTATCATGTTAATCCACAGTGATTACGTTATGCACCATAACTGTTTAACTGGATGGAAAAATGTATCTCACGCTGAAAAAAAAAAAATATTTTTAAAACATTGACATTTATACTAGTTCGAAAGTGGATTCCTATGATAGAAATGAAAATTGAATATTCTAATTAAATCGAAAATACTTAAATGTATAAATGTACTTTATGTCAATTATGAAATAAATATTATATTACTTGTTAAATCAAATGGAATAAAAAGTTTAATTGCTTTAGAAAGTGTTTTATATATAAAATATAGAATAGCACAAATAAATATTTATTTATATAAATCGAGTCATAAATAAATGATTTTGGGCATGCTGACCTTGCTTTTTTAACTCTTTGGGTAATAATTCAAGAGAGAAAATTTAGAATTGGGTTTTCAAATAAAATTATAACTGCCTTTGCATTTTTATTAAATTTATATTTGCATTTATTAGTTTTTACGTTTTTTTTAAAAGACTATTTGGATAGAAAAGATTACATTTCAGAGCATATATATATACAGGGTGTTTATAAAGTCCTGGACCCATTTTGATGTTTAATAACTCATAAAATAATAAAGATAGATTTAAATTAATAACATAAATGGTTAAATAGACTCAAAAAGTTTCATGCTCCTTGTCAATGAACTTCCACGTGTGCCCACTTCGTCACACGGAGAATATCAAGTCGATAGTCAATTTCACGCCAGGTAGCGACAAGCATGTCGGCATCCACAGAGCCATTTGCGCCATTATGGCGATTAACAATGCCAGAAACATGAAAGGATGCTTCATCGGAGAACATTATGCTCTTCAGAAAATCAGCAGCATCTTCTATCATTCTTAGCATATCTGTTGCAAAGGCCATCCTCCTAGGCCTATCGTTCGGTTCCAAAACTTGAACAATTTGAACTTTGTATGCATGCAGTCTTAATTTTTTTCCTTAATAACCTTGTACACCGTCGAAATTGACATATCCAATTCTGTTGCCGCTGATCTCACAGATATTCTAGGATTGTGTAAAAATGTCTCTCTGACACGCTCAACATCAAAATCACTTGTGCAAGGACGTCTGGAACGTTTCCTATCTTCGATACTTCCAATTTCTAGAAAATTCTTTTTCCACCGCAAGATGCTGTTTTTGGATGGAGGATCTTTTTGGTAAATTCTTCTGAAATTTCTCTGTGCTTGCACTATCAATTTCATTTCTATGAACCACCATAAAATCTGTGCTTTCTCTTGTGGTGTATGCATTCTCCTTAATATCCGCTCGAATAAAACATCACATACAAAAGTACTACATAGAACAAACACATCAAAAGTAAACATAACATTACAATAGTTGCCAAAAACAAAAGAGAGAAAAATGCAATTAATAAGCAGACAATATTTAGAAAAGTACAGATATTTAGACTGGAAAATGAAATTATCTGAAATTAACCACACGCGCAGACGATATTTACAAAAGTAAAAATATTCAAACCTGAAAAGGAAAATTTATGAGTTATTCCATCAATAAATGCCATAAGTTTGTTTATATCTTTATTATTTTATGAGTTATTAAACATCAAAATGGGTCCGGGACTTTATAAACACCCTGTATATTATTGAAGTATTCAGCTTTTGTGAGGGGGGGAAAAAAACCTTTTAAAATCATTTTTTTCCCTTCATTTATAGGCAGAGAAACTGATTATATAAGCTAGAGCTAACACAAAAATAAATAATTTAATCATCCTAAAACTCAGATTGGTTCAGTGTCATGAAATCAACTGTCAAAAATATTCTGAGAAAAAAAATTGATTACAAAAAATAAAGTAAGAAATTCAAAACATATTTACGAATATTTTTAATTTGTTGAAAATTGAACTATTCTTAATCCCAAATAAATATTCCACCGATTATTCTAGATTCTACATTCGTTGCATTTATATACCCATCTTAAGCATTATGTACCTTACCTTAAGAATAATAATTAATAAATAAAGTAAAAGAAATTGCACTCTCACTTGCTACTTTGCAATTAAAGCAATTAAATGCAATATCAGAAAGATCACTTATGTGGTTCAAGAGAAATGTTATAATACATATGATGATTATTAAATAAAATATATCATTAATCAGTAAAGGGAAAATACTATTCGACGTTTATTTTTAGTTCGCATATTTTATTCTTTAATAAACATAATTTAATAATTATATAATAAACAGCAAAGATCTTTAAAAATTAATATTATTTTATGCTTTAAATATATTACATAAAAAATATAAAAATTAATATTTTGTTATTATAATATAATAACGAGTAATATTAATTAAATTAATATTACTCGTTTTTAATATAAAATTAATAATAAAAGTGTTAGTTTTAAAAATATATACTTATTTTATACAAATACTTATTACATTCGAACCAAAACATGTTTAACAGAATTCCGTTTCACTATGATACTAAAGGATTTCGTGTCTATTACCATTACGTAAATTCTACCCAGAATTATTTTCAAAAAAAGAACCCATATATTTTAAAATAATGGATAACTAGTTTATTAGTTTCATTTTATGTATCTTTTTTTAACGAACATGTTAAAAACTTGATTTGTAAGTTATCTTATTTTTCCAAATCTAAACAAAAAAGCTAAAAAAGCAAGGTCACTTTTATTAAAATACTATGCATAGAGTAAATTTTTGTAATCGAAAAGAATTATTCGACACATATCACCATATAGTTCTATCATTTTTCGTCTCTTTCCTTTTTTTTTTTTTTTTTTTTTTTTATTCATTAAGTAATACCAAGATCTGTACAATGCTGTGATAGTAAAATAATAGTTATGATACGATGTGATGCAAACGCACTATTCGGGACCCTAAATAATTAGCCTGTATTTTCTCGATAGTTCTGCATATTTTGCCGCTATTCGATGTCTTCGTTTTGAGGCGATTCGTTTCGTATGTCTGCATAGCTTAGTAAGGAAAGATTATCATATACAAGTATTTTCTACGGAGTAACTCTGGACGTACAGCACAAGTGCAATGATCCATTTAAAGTACTGATCACTTATATTTTCTAGTTAAGAATTTCACATTAAACTCCAACTATTCATTAAATCTTCTTTGAATTAAGTAGAAATTGGTAACATTTAAAAATTATTTTTTTTATACTTCCTGTTACGAAAAAACAAATTTAATGCATTATCATTACATTAAATTTGTACTAAATAAAATAGTAGGTTTAGCTTTTCGATTAAAAAAAATCGTTTCTATATTCAGAAGAATTACTATAAGATTTAACACAGTTTTCACTAAAACTTCTTAAATACGTTTTAAGCAGAACAAATGATATTTTAAAACTAAATCTTTGCATAATTCTCAACTTCTGCATTAAGAATCGTGGTTCTTATTCTTATCAGAATTTATTACGAATAAATAAATTGCTGCTCATGAACTATTGCTATATTCTAAAACATTCGTATTAAAATCTGACAAAAAATGCATGCATAAAACATTTTTTGTAACAAAATAGATGACAGTTAGAAATTAAATAATAATAAATTATAAATTAATTAATAATAATAAGGAATTTTATCATATATTCGAATTAAATTTACTCAAAATTAGTAAATGAGTGAAATGACCACTAATTGCAGCATTTAAAAATAATTTGCGATATTCTAATTTTGTTTATATGATTGTGATGGCTAAATACATTAATATAGAACACAAGAGAAGTTTTCTTCAAAGATCATATCAAGATACATAATTTACATTAAAATAATAAATAAAAATCATATGAACAATAATGATTTATACCTTGAAATCAGTACCAGAACTTTCGATCTTGAGCAACTTTGAATTCATAGAAGTCACTAATGTCAGAATTATTTCCCATTTTTCTGAATTTGCAATCAAAAAAAAAAAATGATTATATCTTTATCTCTTTAAAAAATGATTTATTTTCTTTTAAATGATTCTAATTTAAACAGAAAACGGTATTGTATAAATTAGACTGAATTTAAAAACTAATTTTAAAATTCCAAAAAGCTTAAGTTCCAAAGAATAAAACTTATAATCCCAAAATATATATAAATAATTATTTCAACATTCAAAAGAATGAGCAGCAAATGTACGATATACAATAAAATCCACATGTAAATTTGCACGGGCATCTTAAGATTATTACGTGCAAGCGATTTTGTTTGCATTATCAGAATAATCGTCTGCACAGAATATAAAAGAAAAAGATGAACTTTCAAAATTAGAGATTTAAATGCATCTCTCTAAACACCAGAACTCCATGTAAAAATTCTTTATAAAGCTATTTGCTTCTATAGTTTAAAATGGACGTTTTTGATGAAAACTTTTGTAATAAGCTGATTCGCTGATGATGATGATGACGCCATGATGATAATATCGGATTAGCATCTAAATCATTATACTAACACTTATTTCAATTGCATTTCACAATATACTGCAATAAATCCAATTTCTATATTTAATTCGAAAATTGTTTTATTTTATTGTATATTCTTATGCTATTTTGAAAGAAATATTTGAATGCACAGATTACTTGCCCAATATTTTTAAAAAAAGAACCAATGACACATTTCCGTAGGATGTTTATATAGGAAGATATTGTATATAAGCAAACTGCATACCTTTTTCAATTTGTATGAGTCAATATTTATGTATTATAATAGCATTGAACTTATATGAAAATATGTGACTAGAGTAACATTTGTGATTTCTCTGCACATTATGAATTTTAAAAAATAAACTATTCAAAGCAATTGTGTTCTGGTGTTTTTCTTGTAGATTATTATTCAAGATGAAAACATTTCGTTTCATTTAAACACTTCAATGATGGCAAATATTGAAAATACCAACGTAAAATGTATGTATATATGTGTGTGTGTAATGATATTACTTAATCTAATTTAAATCTTGATTTACTTCTATTTTTATCTTAAATTAGCCTATATTACTTTATACTAAAATGTTCTTATATTTCCTGATCCAAATCCTACTTTAATTATTTCTAACACGAGCTCTAAAAAACTGCTGACTCCAATTCTCAAACTGCAGGAATAAATATTCCTAATACCCAAGGCATTTCTTTCAGAGATACCCGCTTCCATTTCTTACATCAACACATGTCAAAGATATCCCTATACGAATCTCTTAATAAAAACATTGAGGGGAAAATTTCTCACTTTTGTTCTTGTATTCTGGTACGAACAGCCTTTGTACCCATGTAGAAATCGTACATTCCAGTAAAAAAATAATTTGAAGTTCATTCCAATTTGTCTTCTTGTTGTCTTCTTGTTCTCTGCAAAACTATATTACATGATATATTATATATAAAATGATAAATACAAAACTAGAAGATGCGTGGCCGCATTGGAATTTTGAGGATTTGGTGCTTTATTTCAAAAAGTTATTCACTGCCAGAAGTGATCTATAGCAATGCGCAGGAGTATAAAATTTCTTGGGATTTCATCTTTACCGTTATTAAATCCAGAGGAACATTCAGCAAGTTTCGGCATGTAATTACACTTTTTGCCTTATTCATTCGCGAATGCTTAGGATCGCAATGGATTATTAAATGGAACTCTGTTGGCGCTTATAGGCAATTCAAGATTCGTTCTCCACTATTTTCCATCCAGACTTCAAATCCATGTTTTTTTTTAATTGATATTAATTTAACCTCTATATACGCAGTTTTTAAGTAATACGTGTGAGGATAAACTAGAATAACAACATCTAAATGAAATTTACTTCTTGTGCTAGTTTCAATATCTCGCGTGCAAAAAAATTAAATTTAAAAAAATCAATTTATTTTTTTTAACAAAATGGCAGAAACCATTTGCCATTTGAAAATCAGAAAAAAATCGTAGAAACCATGTCCTAAAATTCGAGCAATACTTCATTTTAATTGAATATGTTCAAATGTGTTATCATAAAAAGTCAAAAGAACCACAAACTTAAATAACCTTAAAACACACACACAAAAAAAAAAAAATATCTATAGGTTGTCAAAAGTAACGAAACCCTTAGACAACTGCCTGCACTGACTAGCAGAAAGTGCAGAAGAATATAAAAGAAGTGAATATCTGTTAGTGAAAACCAACACTGATGGCTATTATAAATAACGATTTTAGGTTTTTTGTATCTGCTGGTATTGCTTTCAATATTTTACAAGCGAAATGAGACGAGCGGGTGCATTTTTACCCACTGTTGTGTTTACACCTTCAGCACAAGAAATAGAAAACGGTTTTAAAATGTTCCCATCATTTCTGAAACTCTTTCAAAGATTTAAAAAAAAAAAAAGTGTCAGAGATTTGCATTGTTGAAAATTGTTGGAATCGAATGATGCATCCTGAAGGGCTCCTTTTATTTGTCACTCATGTGACACAGAATGAAATTCAGGCCTGATGACACTGCCCCTTATGGAACAAAACAAGGAAAAAATAGTTAATAATTCAGGCATTTTCAATCCCTGCTTTCATCTCAATTCCGGTTGGAATCTATATACTCGGAGTTACCTCAAGGACAATGATCTCTTTGCTTGACATTAGCTGACAAGACACTCAAGAGGCTATTTATCGACAGAATTGATATAGCTGATGTGACACTGCACCATGTGTTTAATGAGTAAAAACAGTGAACCCGTGGAGGAAGGGGACATACTGTCTACGAGAAACAAAAAGCAAATAAAGTGGCTACATCATCTAACGGAGAGAGCTCTTTGCTTAAAGCCAAAAAAATAATGGAATAACGGTACCTTTGAAGGGAATAAAATTTAGGAAATAAGTTTTCTAATAAATTAAATCTGAATGAAATAAGTTTTTATGAAACTTAAATATAGGTTAAAGTATATACTGTGCATCTTAATATAAAATTACTTGTTGGAATTTTATAGAGAGTGCCATAGAGAATTCTTATTGGTTCGTTTATTGAATTTTATGATGCAAAAGGCAGTTTTGGTCACGTTGCACCTATAACATATTTGAAAATAAATTTTTTGCTTCAACGATGAGGATCTAAATACAGTACGTAATTAGTAATGTTTTGAATTTTGAATGCATTAAAAATACTGTAATTAAAATCTCTTTAATAAGGAACATAAATGTAGCCTATAAAGTTAAAATTACAATAGGTACATTACTACACACTTAACAATAATTTATACCATATGAATTTCCTATTCACTTAAAAAAAGAAAAGAGGAAATCTCAAAAATTTGTCATTTTTTCCCGTCCTTCCCGACATGTTCCTGCTGCGATCGTCCCACCATTTTTTATTGGGACTTCAGTGGGCACTGACTCATAACACTGCTGAAAAAAATACATGACAATCTAAAATAACAGCATATATATACGTCATAGTTTTTGTATTGTTTTAAAAGAAAATATCAATGTAAGTTAGAAATAGTAAGGTAAGAACCAAGCAAAGCATTCGATGATCATTTAATTTTCACATTAAAATAAATAAGGCATTTAAATAAAGCCAAATTCTTAACATAGACTTACCTCTAAAGTGCTTTAAAGCCATCATCAACTGTTCAAATGTCATCCAAGTAGAGATGGATATTTGATCAAGTCAACATTTAACCACAACATTGTTTTTATAGTTTGCAGAACTCCATGTCTTCGCATTCAAGTATTCCACACTGTATTTTTTGAATACATTTCTTATAAAAATACTGCCTAGTACATCTCTTATACGAAGACTGTCAATCAAGGTTCTCATTACATGACTTCAGAAAATTTTCTGCAGTTCTTCACCAATTGTAGTCCCTAGAGCCTAAAATTACTCTTTGCTCAAAAATAATTATATATATAAATATATATAAAGCTTTGCACATGTTATCTTGTGAGCAAGATAGCTGGAGTAATTTGTTTGATTTTAACCAGCTTGAAATATGTTGCAAGAAATGTAAAAACTTCAGATGAATTCGTAGAGGGATCATCTATATCAAAGGGGGTTGAAATGGTAGGGGTTAAAATTTTCATTTCGCTACAACTTCCTTAATATGGAAAATAGAAAAATAAATTAAATTTGCCAAATTAACCTCTTATTAAGACGAACAACGTTTGTATTAAAAGATTTTTGACAGCAGCAATTCCTTAAAATATAAGGGCCAAAAAGTGATTTTCAGCCCCTTATTTTAATGGTTTCTAACATCAATGAAATGTTTTCAGTTTTGAAATAATGGAATAAAACTTCTATCACTATTTCATTTCCATACTATGAACTGAAACTGAAGATTACAAACTTGATCAAGAATCAATTGCAGAAAGTACATATTGGCAGAAAATGTCATCTTTCCTGTTTTAAAAATAAGGTCCCATTAGAGACTTTTTGGCTTTTTCCAGCCAATGCTTACTAAAAATAAAGGATATGAGAATTGAAATGAAATCAATTGAAGATTCTCTCAAACTAAGCCAGTGAATGGGGCAAGCTTTAAAAGCGACATGAATTTTCTATTGCCAAATACCATCTAAATAAGTTCCAATGTTTCTTTTGATTCCCATAATTATAGCGAAAAAATTCAATCCATTCGGTTTACAAAATAAAATGTTTTTAGATTGGAGAGCTTTTAGGGACAACAAAATTAGAAGCGTTTATTTTTGTATAAACAGCAAACTGCACTGTTTCTGAATAACACAATTTTTCACAACGGCACTATGAAATATGGCCATAGTATCGGCGATTTCTGCCTACAGTTTGTTCACTAAAATAGGAAATGCAGCAGTGGGGTAATCGCATGGCCACTGTCAGTACAGAGGACTACTAGAGGAAAGTGGAGGCCATTATAGAAGCCATCTTCAACTGCAAAATTTGGCAATAGTAAGAATTCAGAACAAATGGCCAGATACAGACAACGAAAAGTATGTGTGGGCACATATAATAATGATGTGGCAACTTAATTCTAAAATATAATAAAGAAGACAGTGTTATAAGATATAAACTGTTCCATCAGTCGTTCACGAGAAATTGCATGCTCCGAACCCTGAAATGTAATATGACTGTAAAGTCGAGAAGTACGAGAAAAAGCAAAGGAAGCTATCCATTAAGTTACTGAGACCATGCTGAAAAATAGCAACAGAAACCAGCAAATAAATACAATAGATTGTGATCATATGTGACTTTTTACAGCCACAGCTTCTAAGAGTATAGAGTCTGAAGAATTTGAGTATAAATTAGTCTAGAGTATTTGGGTATAAATTAGTTACGGTGAAGGCACTTCAAACAAAACTGATTTCAGTACCAGTATCTCTAAGAACACTATTACAAGCACACAATTTTAGAGATTATCATACTTCAAAAAAATTACTTGAAGACCTATATAAAAAGGATGAAATATATTAATGATGTCCTTGCCATTTGAACCACATGCCAAAACAATTTCATAAAAGGAAAAGACAAAAACTATATTCATTAAGGATTTGATGTCAACAGAGAATCAATAGATGTGGTTGAATTAGAAAAACTTTGAGATGATAGACAAGATGAAAGGCGACAAACTTTTGGATATGAAACAAAATGTGGTCATTAAGTCTTTGTAGACTATACTCTACATATCAAATCCTAAATACAAACTTTGTCCGTTTGCAGTTTTTATTTAACTGCAAACTGACATTGGTTGAGAAAAGTCCTTGTTTCAAAAGTTTTAGTTTCAAAGACTTAGATTTTATATTCGATGTTTTGGACCTGGATACTTCTGGAGCCCTGAGCAGATTGATCAAAAACCGAAGATTTGGCAATTTGGGTTATGACAGGTATTGTTTGGTTTAATCTTTTAACTGTGGGTAAAATTATGCACATCTACAATGGGAAAAATTGTATTAAAGGTATATCAAAATAGAAGGAACATAAATTATTGGTGGATATCTGAAAACTTAGTGGCAATCCCTCTGCATCATAAGTTAACATATTGACTGACATATAACTCATCCTAATTCACACTCGAAGCTACTCTCTATTATACTGCGCTTCACACAATAAGCTATTCTCTATTATAGAGGCCATCTAATTAGATAGTTAATCCAAATCACAGGCATAAATCATAAATTGTTATATTAACAATCACTGGAATGAAATATAAACTTATTAAATTGCACGTCAACAACAGTCAAAGTTAAAAAATGTTTTAGTAACAGATGCCTAGCTCACTCCAGAACTTGAAGTAGTGTAGAACTCGCAGCATGCTTTGAGATAGGAAATTTGTTCATTAATTTTATGAACAGTGCTTTTTTTTTTTTTTTTTCAGTTGCCACTGTGCACACAACCAGAAATACACAGTATGATGGCTGCTGGAAATTCAAAAACTTTTCTGGTGTAGTGCACAGCTGGTTACCAAGGAACTTTTCAGCAGTGAGGGTAAGAGTCGACATCCCATGAGAGAAAGGATGGCGAATAGCTAAAATGCTGTGAACACCACCCTCTTCTAGAAATGGCCAAAATGCACTGAAAGCATTTCAAAAGATTTGGAATGCAAGATTAGATGACTAACAATGTAATGTATTTATCATAAATATATTCTGGTAATTTTGGGAAATCAAATGTAAGATGCGTCAAGGAGCTGCTCATTCTGCTATATAATGATTCAGTACATAAACATCACTCCAACCCTGCTTGGTTCTAGAGTTATTTCATCCAATGAAACATTCAATAATACTCCATTAATAATAACACATTTTAAATGCATTTTTTGCAATTTTTTTTGTTTGTTTGTTTGCATTCCAAACACTGATACAAATTAATATACTAAACTGTATTTTAGCTAAGTTTTTTAATTTTAATATTTGCTGGGTCTGCTGATGGGAAATTACTTCCATATTTTCTGACAGAAGTATTGAAAGGCATCTGGGCATCCTCAGCTTCATAATAAATTAAATATTCATCATAATAAAAACCAAAACCAATACACTGGAAGTCATCTCAGGGGACATAGATCATTCTTTATGTTAAGAACAAAAAAAAAAAAAACAAAAAAAATGACGATCCCAAGCAGATTAACCATTTAGGAAGATAGCAACTGTCTGAATTCATACACCAGAATCCACAGTGCATCACCTGTATAATGGATTAATATCCACAGCCAACATGTCGGATTTCTAACTATTCATGTGAAAAAAGAAGTAAATAGACCAATGAACAATTTCTTGCGGAGAGTTTTCTCTCTTGCTATCAAGAGATGGAAATAGACAGCAAAAGTCATATGAGAGAGAAAATATAAAAGGAATTAAGATCACTGGAAACTTTTAGATTGGAAAATGTGTATTCAACTAAAGGGGAATCACCCGAGGGGAGCATTTGCAAAAAAGAGAAGAATGACATAGTGCTTAAAATGTCACCTGTGGGTTTATAAATTCTAGGCAGATGTGAATTTACAATCAAAAAATACTTTTGTCAAAGTTGTGCTTTTCTACATTAGACCGTCGATTTTTTTAAAACTAGTTTCCTTAATTGAACAAATGAGTTTTAATGTTATTTTTTTCCTAATTAAATGTGTATTTTCTAAAATGTCAAATACATTGGTTTCAAGATAAATAGTACACTATAAAAAAAACCATAAAATAGTTCAAACAAAATTTATTAAATTTTATCTCACATTTTCAAGAGATAAAATGTAGATATAAATTACAAATTTGGCACAAATAGAAACTTTCAATAACTTTATGTATTCATTCAGATTCATATAAAATTTATATAAACCATTCAGTGATTAGACACTCTTAAAACACAGGCAAAAATTATATCGAAATCATGGCATATACATCATAAAAGGATCTAAAATGCTATATCTATCTAAATGCTTTAAAAAAGATTTTAATATTAAAACTTTTTCCCCCTCAGAAACTTTCAAAGAGAAAACTTTCAGAGCTTATAAATATCACTTTCATTGACTGCTTTCACAAAATACACATTTCTTGCAATGCAAAAATCCAACCACAGCACAACATGATTAATATATCACAGTATTTACAGAACTATATAAACATACCATAAAATGAACATTTCAATAAAACATTACAAATGCATCATAAAATTAAACATTCACAAAAAATATTTTTCTTCTTGCACAAAATATTTAACTTTGTTGAAATGAGCCTAATTATAACTTCAATATGAATGAAACAAATTAAGCATCATTTAACATTCAACAGTTTTCTGCAGTTAAGAGGGTTTGAAGCTATTTTATGCAAAATCCTTACGAGAATTTTAAACGTCTTACAACAGAGTCCAAATGCCTTTTTGCATAGAGAGGTAGAACTTCAAGAATTTGTTGAGATGTATGGGACACAACCCTTTCATCCATTTCTTTCACTTCTTGATTAGTGCTGTATGCTAAAACCTAGGAAATTAATACAAATACATCAACATTACTCATGTGGCTAATACATTTTTATAAAACAAAAAACTCAGTATCATTTATTTTAGAATAGTAAATATAAAACAATTTAGATCTTCATAAATATTTTTGAAATGTAAATGATTTATGTCATTTCTCGCTGAAAATGCAAAGTGTGTTGCATCCTTTGACTAGTCAAAACTGGCTTCATTCAGTTTAAACATGCACATTGCTTTTGCAAAGCTCATGATTTCAAGGAAGAGGTAGCATTTCAAACAGCATTTTTAGGAATAAAAATTTGAATCTTATTAAGAAAATCTTTCGTCAAAATTCTTCAAACATTTCAGTCAGCATTATGGTGAATCATTAATGAATGGTACCAGAGTCAGAGACTTCAATGTGAAAATCCCTGTAATCACCAAGACAAAATAAAAATTTTAATGTACAAAAAAAATCACTTAACCAACCAAAATTTACATGCCATAAATATTGCAGTAACTTTATATACTTTTACAAATTGCACGGGAAATAAAGATTGAAGATTTTTTTAAAAAAATCCAAAGTAAAGCTTTACAATCTTCAAAATATAATCCAATCATTCACCATAGAAGTATAAAGACTATTTTTGGAACACTACTTGATTAAAAACTGTCGAACAAATCTAAATCATAAATTATAGTGTTTGAAAATCAATTTTTCTTAAGCAAATACAATGTAGTAATCATACAATTGTTTTTAACATAACAAAATATCCTATTAACACAAACTTACTTGGCACCCATTAGCACAAAATTAATAACATTGTTATGATATCTTCATGATATTATCTGACCTTTAGAATATTAAATAATATCGTGGATACGCGATATAATATTTTGAATTAAAAGGTTATAAAAGATTTTATGAATTTCAAATACAATTTGCTTCATATAAAAATCAATATCTTATAAATAGGGATTGCAATACCGGTATACTTGGATACCGAATACCGGTATTTTGAGCCATTTGTACAATTTTGTAATACCGGTATTCACAAGTTTAAATACCGGTTTTTCGGTATTTACTAGAAATTTTTAAAATTGTCTCCACTATATGTTCAGGGATCGCCAACATAGCAAAATAGTATACGTTTTTGATTTTATGTCTCCCTAACGGACGAAAATAATTAGCTAATTAATGACTTAATTGCTTAAAACTAAACTAGCGAAACATGAATTATCCATGAAAGAAAATGTTGTATCCATAACAACTGATGGAGTAACAATTATGAAAAAAGTTGGAAAGTTGATTGGTGCAAATCAGCAATTGTGCTACACTCATGGAATTCAACTAGGAGTAATAGATGTATTATACCAAAAAAATAAAGAACAGAAGAATCCAAATACTGTGGATACAGAATCTTCGGATTCCAACTTTGAAAAGAGTGAGAGTGATATTGACAATGTAATTGTTGAAGAAGATATTGCTAATGAGTATGAAATATTAACCTTCCAAGAATTGCTTCCTATAATTTATTAAGTTCGAAAAATTGTTAAGATATTTAAACGTTCCCCTATAAAAAGTATATATTACTTAAATATATACTAACTGAAAATAAAACAGAATATATGTTAATATTAGATTCTAAAACACGTTGGAACTGTTTACTCCTAATAATGGAACGATTTTCGAAACTGAGAAATCCAATCCATAAAGCAATAATGACTTAAACCTGTAAATTAATTTTTCAGATAGTTAATATTCAGAACTATATCAGCTTTACTTCCAATAAAACTGACTATTGAGGCATTATGTACGAGAGATTCTAATTTATTAATAGCTAATGCAACAATAAATTTCATGTTGTAGTCACTGAAAGAATAGCTCACATCACTATCTGAAGAATTATATATTACTTTGAAAAACCAAAAGGCATACCGAAATAGAAAATGTCTTATGGTATTTACATAATTATAGTAATTTTAAAAATGAAAATGAAAAAGAAGAAAAGAAAGAAGCAACTCAAATCTGATTAAGTTTAGAGTAAATTTTCTTACAATTTTTTACCCACAAACCTATCCACATTTAGAAGAATTCGGTTCAATTATCGAAGATTATGATGTCACTACTGTCGATAGTGAAAAGGAATTGTCTCTTGAACAAAAATTAGAATGAGCGATAAATAAAAAAATTTCAACGAACCAAAATACAATACAGAAATCAGCTATATCCAAAACCATCCGACGAGAAATTCATTTATTTGAAGATGAGGGATTTAGAGGCAAATACTTGGAAAAAGTATATCGCGCATTGCTAACAGTACCCTCAACTAGCGTAAATGATGAAAAAGCGTTTTCGACAGCTGGTAAATTTCGGACAAAATTACGTTCCAAGCTTAATGGCAGTACAATTGATGCACTATATTTTTTAAGATCACATTTCAAAAATTTGTAATAGTACCACAGACTGAATAGTAATATTTACACTTTTTTTGTAATTTAAATGAATAAGATGTTTCTTTACTTTTTTGTGATTGTATACTGTTATAACTTATAAGTTACAAATTATTTTTGTGATATTTACACTCTCTAACAAAACTGGCATATAAAACAAAGACACACCTGTTTTTTCTTTCTTTTTCTAAAATTTCTAATACCGGTATTAAAACCAGTATCCCTGTATTAAGATTTAAGAAATACCGAATACTGGTATTGAAATTTTGGTCCGGTATTGCAATCCCTACTTATAAACAATATACTATCACAAACAAAAACTTAATAGTCTACATTATTGCACAATAGTCAGTTTTCTTTAAATAAAGAATTAGCTACAAGTAAAATGTTCTTTTTTGCCCATTTGCATAATAATTATGACTTTCATTCATTATTAAATAAATTTAGTAATGCATTCTTTAATCTACATTTCATTTACGCTTCAGAATCTAGTTTTGTATTTAGTACTGAAGAGTTCAATAATGAATAATTTTTATTGCCAACAACAGCAAGAGAAATCAAGTCTTCATGAATGCAATTTATAGTATTTGTTACCTAAACATAAAAATTTAATTGCTAATCACTTTATATCTACAAATTTCCTGCAAAATGAAAACGAGTTTAAAACTCTAAGGTTGTAAAATAAATACTTGCAAAGTCACTGATAAACAGAAGTTCCGATTTTAAATACAATAGCGAGAAATACAAACTAATCCCAGAAAATTATGGAAATAAAAGGCCAATAAAAGCATAAGTGCAAAAACAACCACTGAATGATTGATTGCATAAAAACTAATTACAAATTACAATAGAAAGCTTCCCTTTATTGCAATGGCTATCTTAGTTCAAGGCCATTAAAGAGTTCTTATCTTTTATTATTTCAAGTAAAATTCTTCCATGTGCTAAGATAAGCCTTTAGGATCTCTTAGGATGAGCTGCAGCATTGGTTTGTCCTATTATGATCTTTTTTCATATGGTCAAGCAAAGTAGGTTATAACTGGAAAGGATAAATAACCTTTCATTTAAATATAAAGAACCAATGTTGTTCTTCCCTTAGCTGCTCTGATATTCAGGTGCAAATATAGTGACATTTTTTGAATGACCAACCCAAATACTTAAAGCAATATATAAGCTGTTATGCATCTCTTCTAGATTGATATTTTTCATGATAATTCAGCTAAATAATCTGGAAAGAGTAGAATTTCAACTTCCGATAAAAAAAATGAAAGCAGGTTAGATATAGAATCCTTATTTAAGGAGTTGGAAGTCATTTTATTCATTCATTCATCTTTATGAATGGATTGAGAAAAGCAAAATATTTAATTGTTTGCAGGGCAGACATTCAAGCATTGGTTCTTGTAATGACATCAGATACATATTTCCAGAAAAATTCATATCATCATAACAATGAAAGGAATCCTTTCAGATATAAATTGTAATTCTTTTGTGAGAATAAATGTAATCTGTTGTAAAAAATATGCTATCTCTTGAAAATAAGCCTTACTATGACTTTGGGGACAAAAAAATAATATAAAAGAGGTTTAAAAAAATAATAATTCTTCAAATATCAAATTAAGTTATCAACAATGCTCATTAAATTGTGTTTTTACATTAGAGAAGTTTTAATAGCACATCCCAGAACAGAGGAAATACTTTAATTATATAATTTTGATTTTAAATGTTTCCCCCTTCAGAAGCTCTGTGCTACTTCCTGTCAGGATTAGACTTTGTAATATTGTAAATAGTATTAGAAGGGGAAAAAGTGGTACTTTCAAATACAATCAGGATATAAAGGGTTAAATATATTATTACTTTGTCATATATCATGACATTTACATCACATAGCAATAAACAGTCTGTTTCAAAAAGGATATCTGTAATCTTTTACTTGAATGATTGGGTATATAGCAATATAAATTATGTCACAAATACTCAAATTTCACTCAGAAATATAAGCATGAATATTTTATTGAAATTTTTAAAAAACTATTACAATAGAGAAAGCATTTAGAGATACATTAAAACTCCAAACCCCTTTTAGTTTTTATTCAAATAAATTTTGTTAGTATATGTCAAAGTAAACATAACGGCATGATTAATAGATATTAGCTGGCTATCTGTATAGGATACTGGCTTATTGCTTTAAACTACAAGTAAAAACAAGAATATCAAAATGATGAGTAGCAAAATTGGAAGCAAATAACATATTTAATTGACCATTAATTAGCTTATTGATCAAATTATATGATCAAACAAATAGACTGATAGGATAGATATAGAACTGATGAATCTAATTGAATTCTAAGATGCTCAGTTATCTTTAACTGTTCACAATATTTTTTGCATAGCAAATCAAAACTTTTTCTAATATATTTGGATGCAAGGGCATAATTTTTTCATTATAAGCGAACATTGTTGAGAATAGTATTTAAACTGAAAAATGGATCGACTTATATTTTGAAATTAATGATTTCTTTACAGGTATAATGGCATTCTGCTGAGTGATTTATTATTTCTGATTTCACAGAATGTCATAATTATAATTAATAAAACCAATCCTTAACTTTTAAAAAAATGCACTACATTATCACAAAAAAAATTGCAAACAGGATTATTTGGCATTAAGCAGGTATTTTTTTTTTTTATAATAAACAAAAATAATAAAGATAATAATAAAAAATTGAGAATATATTTATCTTTTAAAAAATTCAAAATATAATTTTTACAGCCATTTTTTTAAATCAAGCCTCAATGTGCTAAACTAAGGCTATTAAACTGCACTAAATTTAATAAAATCAACAATGTCAGAAACAAAGTTTAAATTGCTTCATAAAAGATTTGAAGTTTCTCTTAAGTAATAACCATCAAGATCCAATTATTCACAATATAAATATTTTATGGATTTAAAAATCAATAAATCAGAAATCCAAACATTTTAAAACCTGCATAGAGTAAATGATTAAAAATTTTGTCAAGTTATAAAAACTACCAGTTTATTAAGTACATTTGATAGTGTAACCATACTTTTTTTTTTTTACCCAAACACGATATTTTCTAAAAAAACTTTTTAACTATTATAAGAACACTTGCATGGTTATATGACATTGTTTATTCTATAGTTTCTAATAGTATTGTAAGATATTTGTAAATACAACTGTAAAAAAAGTCACTTGCATCTTCTGGGTAAAATATGACCCACATACATTTATATTGAAAGCATGTGAATAATGTTGCTCATTTTGTATCTGTGTTTTTAAATATTATAAATGCTTATATAAGTATAATACAGTTATCAATAAAGAAATTTATAATTAATTATATTTATTAATTGATATATAATTATTTTAACACAAATTTTACTAGTATATATGAATTATTATTTCTCCAATTTCGTTATTTTTCACATTTTATATAGGGTATATATGCATGGAACATAATTCAGTATCTTGGGAGACAACCTGGTGATACCTGACAAAAATAAATTGAGTTTTACAATTGTATGGAATGTCACACAGTTTGAAAGATCATAATATTATTAATATTATTACATTTCTCATGAATTTGGATAAGCATTTCTTGTAAGAAATATTGTGATGAATGGGACTATACAAGGAAATAAAACCTCAATTTCACTTGGAACCAAGTAAACTAAAAGTTATGACATAAACATATGAACCTTTGCCTTCACTAAGGACTCAATTCTTACATCTTATGTATCGAAGAACAAGTATGTATTATTACAGAATACATTTCATCAAGATGATTCCATTAGCAATGCTAGTCATAAAACACCAAGTATCATTCTTGATTACAATGCAACTAAAGGAGTAGTGGATACTCTTGATAAACTATTAGTAAATTACAGAATGAAAAGAAAAACTAACAGATGACCATAAGTTTTTTTCCCCCAATATATTGGATATCTCTTTATAATGCTTATGGTCGCTCTGAAACTCAGATTCCACCTTAACATAATACAATATAGAATTGCAAAAACTTTTTAGAACTAAGCTTTTCCATTGCAAAAATCATATGTTATAACTAGAGAACACTTGCTTAGAAGTTGGTTTTCAATGGCAAAAGAAGAAGACAGGAGACAAATGAAAAAAGCATTCAAGCTGAAAAGATAGACTCAATTACCAATAAAAGACATTGAGTATTGTGCAAAAGTGAAAAAAAAAAAAAAAAAAAAAAAAAAAAAAAACCTAGTCTGTCAACACTGCAATATGTGGGTTTGCAAAAATCATTCTAAAATCAGCATCATTTGTCAGAAGTGTATTTAGAATGTGATTGAGACATTTCATATTTAACTACTTATTATTATATTTACATGTAAAACATATTCATTGCATTTTTTTTTTTATTGTAAACATATAATTCGTAGCACATGAAATTTGCTGTAATATATAAATATTCTTTTCCACACATGGATAATATTGTTTTGAATTGTTACAGTATTGGTTTCAATATGGCTTGATTGATGTTAGATACATTTAAATTTTTAATCTGGGTTATTTATGAATCATAAATATATATTTTTAAATTAAAAGTCAGCTTTTACATTTACTTTCTGTACATCATATTTTTCAGTTTTTATTATATGTTATTAATTGTGCTACCAGTACGTAGATAAAACAATCCTGGGGTCAATTTTTCCTGAAATTTTTAAGTATAGAGTAAGTGAAAGATACAACAGGTTTAAAAATAACAAAGCTTATATGAGAATATACTAAAACTGAAGGAATCATTGATTTTTCTATTTGCATTCAATCGCACACTTAATATAAGGCATATAAATAATTGTACTACTCGTATATTCTTAAAATTGTACTATAGTTACTAAGAAAGTTAAATAGAATAAATCAATACATGATTAAAATATTTTATCAAACCAAACATTTGTTCTAACCACAAGAAATACGGTCAAAAAATTGTGAGATAGTGTTGAAATATATACTTCTTATTAAAAATTTATTACGATCACAGAAAACACTAACAAAATAGGTATGATAAAAAGTCATTGTTTCAAAGTAGCTAAAGAATGAATTTTGCACAATATAAGGGAAGAAACAAAAATTGAAAATAAATTAAAAATCCATTAAAATTTTGAAAAAAAAATCAAAGAACTAAATAAGAAGATCTTAAAGAACCAACAGAAGAACTAAATACTAAATAAGATAGTTCTTGTTCTAAAGATATACCCTAAAGAGCATTTTGATTATTTTTTTAATATTGTTATTCACATAAAATGCATACACTTCAAAATAATTAAAATTTTACCTGAACCATTGCTGCTCTTTCCAAATAATACATATCATCAAAAGCAACATCAACAGATTCTGCAGCAGTCAAGACTCCATGATTACCCATGAAAAGAACACTATTTTGTCCGAGGGCTTCTCCAAGACGTTCCCCTTCTGCAGCAAAGTCTCCTAAACCAGCATACTCGGTATCATAAGCTATTCTCTTATAAAATCGGGAGGAATTCTGGTGCAGCATCAATAACTTGGGATTCTTCAAGCAAGCTATATGAAAAGTAACAGCATTTAAATACAAAGTTTATCATGTATAATTGTATAATTCATATAATACACCATAATATAAAATCAAGTAGAATTTTGATACATAATTTAATAATTCAAGGAAATTTAAAAATAACAGATTTAATTATAAACTTAGTCATAAAGCATTTTTGTTTCATTTAAATGTCTTGAAGGCTGATGCAATTATTTGCCAAACAATTAAATACCTTCTATTTAATGCAAAATGTACATCCACATCCTTATACAATATTTTTACCAAAAGAGAAATCTTGATAAACTGTAATAATGAAGTAAAAAATTTCTAACTCCTAAATATTAACAGATACTATAATGAAAGAAAAATAAAATAATATCGATTAAATTTTAATAATTGTGTTCTCAATCACGATCAAAATAAAATTTAAACAGAAATCAATATTTAAATGTCAAATTACTTGTTGACTATTATAAATATTGTGATTTATCAATCAAGAGTTGATCACTACAGAAGCCAAGCAAATTTTAAAATACTTTTTTTTAAATAATAGTTACGATGTTGGAACATTAAATGGTATTGTTTTATAAAACAATACCTATTCTATAATTGAACTCCAAAGCAATTTAAATAATTGAATATAACCTTTATAATTTAATTGATCAAAACATATTTATATCAAAAGACAAATTATTATAAGTAATAAAACAATACAGATAAAAATATATGCTAAAAATAATAAATTTAGTATACGAGTTCCATAAATTATTTGCAATTAGTAAAACATACCAATTCAATCATGAATGTTTTCATTTCACAAAAACATTATGCATATTATATATATATTGAAAATTTCTTAAACTTTATTACAGTTTTTAGAAAAAGAGATTCATTTATTTAAACCATGTATACATAATTAAAGTTTATATTAATTAAACCATCTGCTTTTAAGTTTATGTTAACAACCTAACCATTGCATATCAGATCATTATTGTGTCACATAAAAATATGTTCTGGAGATCAGAAGAAGTTTTAACAATAGTGTGTATGTTCATTCATTGCAAGAAAAAGATACACAATTTAGTTTATATTATATATGTATATAATATAAACTAAACTCACACACACACTCGTATTAGGCAAATAGAAAATATATATAGTGAGTAATCATAATCTAAATTTTCATGCTAATAAAAAATTATTTTACTAACTTAATAAAAAAATTTTATAGATAATCTACAGTAACTTTTACTGTCTTGATTCAGCTGCTTCAAGATCTTTAAAATATTAAATTGGCCCATTCTTATCTATAGCATTCCAAAATATGATAATTCCTAATTTTGAAATAATAATAATAATAAAAATGTTTCTAAATGCAGCGTTTGTGCCATATAATATTCATCACGAATATGAACACCTTCATACAAATTTCTAAATATTCATACACAAAAATAAGCTAAATTTTGATTTAAAAAGTTTAAATAAATATATTTTGATTTTTAAAAGCTATGCAATTTCTATAATAAGAGATTCCATGCAAATAAACTCTTCCAAAGTAAAACATGGAGCACAACATCTTTAAGTAAATAACATTCCACTAGGGAAGATTTAATACCAAAGAGCTTTAACAAGCAATCTTTAGTGATTAAGGTTGGTATGAAGTTAACACACAAGAATCAATCTTTAAAAATGATTAAATAATATTAAATGCTCAAATGAAATATCTTGCAAGATATATGAAACAGCTAAAACGCTTGTTTCTTCATAGAATCTTAAACTGTCAGGTCTACTTGTCAATTTACTTAATATGCGCAAATAAATAGACAGAAATATAGGCTTATGTATCAGCAGCATTTTACATCAACATACATTTTATAGAAATCTATTTTATATTAAGAAATATAAATAATAGCATATGTATAAGAAGTAAAGGTATTTAAAATTACATTTTCTTTCATTACAATAATAATTAAGAAGCTTATTAAAAAAACTATAAAAAAAAATTCCAAGATATTTTGGTGGAATCTATACATTAGTATTTTCATATCAAAGAATAAAAAATAAAACTTTATAAAAGATAGAAATTAAGAATTTTTTTTACCAAAATTTAATTACCTACAGCTTTTAGAAAACAAAATCCACACCAAAAAATGGTAAACTTTTATTTTATCATTTAATGACATGCATTATGAAAAATCGTCAAGTAATTGAGTTTTCAAAATTTAAGGAAGCATTTTACGATAGATTTTGAAAATATAAAAAGACATTTATAGGTTAGAAAGCACTACAAAACAAAAATTTTACTCAGTGCAGTGGCATAAGGCATGTGAGTATGCATAATGGCTTTCACATCGGGCCGTTTCTTGTAAACACCCTGATGAATGCAGAAGGCAGTTGTTTCAGGCTTGCCTTCACCCACAAGGACTTCATTCTTTTCATTCACTTCAATCAAATTTGAAGGGTTGACCTAGAATTATCAAAGAATTTTAACGAGTTTTGAACATTATACTGAATAATTAGAGAAAAAAAAAATGAATTGGAACAAAATATCTCGCATTATTATTTTTTTTAAGTTACCTCGCTCCAATGTAAATGAAAAGGAATAATAAGCATAATATTTGCGTCCAAAATTGAACAAGGTGCAATTGCTGATAAATGATTGCAAACACCTTCATTTAGCCCATAAGAATCTAATGCCCTATAAGCAGAAGCTAAACGAACACGAATTTCTTTATTAACTTCTTTCCTTCGTACTGAAGACAAGTTTCGGCTACAAGAAAGACGGTAAATAACAGACCGGCATGGGCGTATAAAACTGATGAAAACCATATTGAGAGTTAGGACAGAAAATTTTCAGTCAAAAATTTGACAAACTTATTATTGGAGAGTTATCACTCTTAATTTTGATACCTCATAATCAGAAAAATATTTAAATTCTGTTCACTTTAGAGCTTCACGGCTTACACACTTATTGTCATTATTCGATTTCGGGTTTTTTTTTTTTTTTATGACTTAGTGGAATTCTTGCCAATAAAATAAATTGCACGATTATTCAAGCAAATAAATATATATAAAAAAAATATACGCTTTCATCAGTTGATCCTTCTATCAAAATTCTCAAAGAGACAAAGGCAAGCTCCTGTGCGACAATTATTAAACAAATTTTTGAATCTACATAATGCACAATTTTTTAACTAACTTATTTTTGCTTTTATTATTTTCAAATATCATTTATCAATATCACTATCAAATATCACTATTTCCCATTATCGCTTGAATAGGCAATATTTTTTTAAGTAAACGCAAATCTTTGCAAAAAAACTTTTTAAAGAAAATTCTGTTTTTATTAAAGTTTTGTAAAATTTGTTGCCTATTTTAAGTTTTATATGTTCTCAATAGATGGCGATACATTTAAGCTATCTTGTGAGGATTGTAGAATTGCGTAATAACTAAACCAAGAATATAAAAATCAAATAATTGATATTGTTCTCGGATTCAACTTAATTCAACCCTTCAATAAAATTTTGAGTCAGGACCTTTCGACCTCATAGCTGAATGAAGAATTAGTTGGACCTGCATATTCAACCCCCTACATATCGATTCTCTATAGAACTGCCCGTTCCCTTGATTGTGAATAATACGTCGTTTTTCGTATAATTATACCAGAGCCAAGAATAAAAGGGATTAAAAACAACTAAGTTGAAACATTATTTACCTTTGGAGGATCATTCTAAATTCAATCAAGGATGGCTATTTTCTTGTATATTTTATTGCAATTGCCGTAAGCAAAGTTTTTAAAGTTTTTTTTTTTTTTTTTTTTTTTCAATGTTTAAGATTGTAAGATATGAAAAATATCTATTTCCTTTAGAAAAAGAACTAAAAATTGTCTCTTTCTCTCTCTCTCTCTTTGTTTCTAATTATAGAAACTGACACTTTAGATTATATTTTTTCGAAATATTTTAGATCATAATTTTTCAAATAGTCAGTTTAAGTACTAAAATTCAAAAAAATAAATAATTATTAATAGAGATTCGAACCTCTCTTACATACGTGTGTTTTGTTTCACAGATGTACGAGTGTTTTAGGTTTCATTCGTCTATCCTGATTTTAATTTTTTAAATTTATTCTTACTCATATAACAGCAATAAGATGCATATATACACACAAAAAAAAATGTACTTTAAATTGATGAAACACGAGAGAGTGTAAATTTAGCAATTAACATTAAATTAAGCAATCCCTTCCTCTTTGGGAATGCTAACTACAGGGGATATTTTCATTGCGGAAAACTAGTAGCGAATTTCAAATATAGAAGGTGCTCCTTTCCTAAAAATTCTTTGAAAGAATGAGCGATTTCATTCTAGGAATGACGAATATTTTCAGAGCGGTTATTATGTAACCAATATCAAAAAGTCACAAATACCAGTGATCAATACTTTTCAAAGAGGGGTGTGATTCAAATCCTTCATACGATCTTACTGATGATATTTCGATTACAAGTTTTGGATCACGATTGAAACTAACAATCGATACGATATCACTGAAATTTGCCGGAGCGGTGACGATACGATCTGTCCAATGGAAGCTCTCGAAAGAAATCTGTGATTGGATGAAAAGTGAACGGACCGGTTATTGGAATTATCGTATCGTATCATTGAATTGCATATCACTGAAATGTATCGGAGCGGTGATTTCACCGGAAAGTGCGAGGCTTCACTGGAAAGTGCGAAGTCACCGCTCCACTTTACGGG
This sequence comes from Argiope bruennichi, assembly GCF_947563725.1. NCBI lineage: Eukaryota > Metazoa > Arthropoda > Arachnida > Araneae > Araneidae > Argiope > Argiope bruennichi. The sequence goes on from NC_079161.1 coordinate 13,918,928, forward strand.
AGTGACCGATATTCGTATTTGATGATGCACTATTCCATACAGATCATTTTTTATTGCTCGTGACATGATTGACTTTGATAACATGTACTCTGTTTACTGCTGGCGCCATCTATTGGTAGAATATAGGACTAAAGTAAACATTTTAAAGAAATGACATATATTTTTAACTCATCTTTTCCAGAAAATGGTTCACTCTAATAAATAAATTAAATAAATAGTTGCGAGAAAAAAAAATTTTTAGAAGTAAGCTGAAACTGATAAATTAATTCATTCACACGTTACTTAAATTAGTAAATTAAGTATTAATTACAATTAATAAATTTTATATTTAATATTAAGTAATAATTTTAATTAATAATATGATTGAAATAACAGATATTTGGAACGCATATTTAAAAATAACAATAGCAGTATTATTTGTTATTCAAAAAATCGTGGATTATGCATCTCTATTCCATTCTGTTTTCGCTGGCGAAAAACTACTCCATGTTTTGAGTAACTGAAATTCTCACATTAGCCAGACTCACAAAGTCCTTAACAGTTTTGAAAAAATTACCAATGAATCACTCTATTTACTACGATTTGCTGATTTTACAGCGATTCGAATAAACAGTGCTCCTTTTCCCAACTCAGGCTATTTAAAGCAGTTTAAAAAGTTTTGGGAAAGCGTCTCCCTTTCTCCTCACGCTCACACTATGTCTTTTCCTCTACCCAGGTAACATGCTATTTTGTATAATATTGTAAAATTTAGGAAAATAACGTACGATATTGGAAAATAGAGGAATTTTTCTATATTGATCAACATTGAGTTTCAAAATTGTAAATATTCCGAACATTTCGCAACATGGTTCTCTAATATTATACGAATTAATTCCTGGTACTATAAATGTTTCCCAAAATTAATTATAGGTTCGTATTAAATTAGAAAAAATAATTCTTTTATGGCATCTCTAGGTTATTTTTTGAGTTAAATTTTATGTGTGCATGTTTGTTTTTTTCACTTATTTTGAGATTCGAACCTGGTGGCTGCTGGAATCTTATCTACTGCGCCAATCGGACTTAAAATAAGAATTACAGATCATGATAATGGCGTGTTTCACTCGATAAAAAGTATCTTATATTTTTACTTTTAATTTTATAACTTCAGAGTTTATACAGAAACAATCCAGAGATACTGTAAAAGTTTTTATTAAACTTTTATAATCTAATAGGCAGTTAGAATTTATTTAGGAAATAACTATAATACCAGGAATTAATTGGCACAATTCTGGGAAATTGCATTTTAAAATATTGTCAAATATTATACATTTGTGGTGAACTTTATAAGCCAGATAACAGCTACGAGACATGAGTATTATTTTTGTCTTGTGGTATTGTTACTTGGCTGCGAACCACAAGATCCCAGGCTACATCCTCGCTCGTAACAATCCGCTACATTGGTGACCTCGGACGATGAACCTTCAACCTTCCTACAGCTCTTGTGGCGCCATCTGCCCACAGCAACCCAAAGTCGTCAGGCTCACTTGACGCAGCAACACAAAGTCTTCAGACTCGGCGCAACAGCATCAGCAATATCAACCACTCACTCACACACGCTTGCTAGAACGCTTGGCGCTACTCAAATGCTCAAATGGGTGCGGGCGCATTAGACTCAACAGCTAAAATATCACCACTCAACAGCCATATCGTTCGTCTCACCTCCGACTCGCTGGAGGGAGAGTACTATGGTGAATCTTATAAGTCAGATAACAACTACGAGACATGAGTAATTACTTTTGTCTTCTGGTCTTGTTACACGGCTGCGAACCAAAAAGTCCCAGGTTCTATCCTCGCTCGTAATTCCAGCTGGTGTGGTGTGGAGAAGGGTGTGCTAGATCAGGTGTTGTCCTCGTCATCTGACCGCGGTTCAAAATTGAGAGGTCCGTCCCAAAATAGCCCTAGTGTTGCTTTCAACGGGACGTTAATATAACTGAACTAAACTAAAACTTCGCTCGTAACAATCCGCTACAAATTATTGGAGCCCAATACTGATCTATTTAAAAGAAAGTCTTCAGTTTTACACTGTTTATATACTATATAGCGCGACTTTTCTATTATGACAAGGTAATACAATTTTATCATGATGTTCGATATTCTATCAGTCAGTAATTACCGTGAAGACATGATAATGTTATCGGACATTTTGTACTTATAGATTGCGCTCTTGACCTAAGTAGAGATGCATAATCCACGATTTTTTGAATAACAAATAATATTGCTATTGTTATTTTTAAATATGCGTTCCAAATATCTGTTATTTCAATCATACTATTAATTAAAAATTATTACTTAATATTAAATATAAAATTTATTAATTGTAATTAATACTTAATTTACTAATTTAATTAACGTGTGATTGAATTTATTTATCTGTTTCAGCTTACTTCTTAAATTTTATTTTTTTTCTCAAAACTATTTATTTAATTTATTTATTAGAGTGAACCATTTTCTGGAAAAGATGAGTTAAAAATATATGTCATTTCTTTAAAATGTTTACTTTAGTCCTATATTCTACCAATGGATGGCGCCAGCAGTAAGCAGAGTACATGTAATCAAAGTCAATCATGTCACGAGCAATTAAAAATGATCTGTATGGAATAGTGCATCATCAAATACGAATATCGGTCACTCCCGTAAAGTGGAGCGGTGACTTCGCACTTTCCAGTGAAGCCTCGCACTTTCCGGTGAAATCACCGCTCCGATACATTTCAGTGATATACAATTCAATGATACGATACGATAATTCCAATAACCGATCCGTTCACTTTTCAATCCAATCATAGATTTCTTTCGAGAGCTTCCATTGGACAGATCGTATCGTCACCGCTCCGGCAAATTTCAGTGATATCGTATCGATTGTTAGTTTCTATCGTGATCCAAAACCTGTAATCGAAATATCATCAGTAAGATCGTATGAAGGATTTGAATCACACCCCTCTTTGAAAAGTATTGATCACTAGTATTTGTGACTTTCTGATATTGGTTACGCAATAACCGCTCTGAAAATATTCGTCATCCCTAGACCTAAGCTCTACTGACACAAAATGCACAGTAATAATGTTACGATAGCTTCACGATATCATACAGCATTCAGAATATGGAACGATACTGAGGAGATATCTTGCAATATATGTTGCGCTTAAAGTCTACTGAAGCTCAAAAATATTTCATACCGTTACTCTTATGTATCATGCCATAAATGATAAATAGATTCCATTTATAAGTGGTAAATAAGTTCTATTCATAAATGGTAAATAAGTTCTATTTATAAGTGGTCAATAAGTTCCATAAGTTTCATTCCCTGAATTCTGCATTCCTTTTAGCGTTCGAAATTCAGTTTTGTGGATTTGAGGTCGAGTGGAATAAAGGGAAAAAAAATCAATATTCTTTTTATACATTATCATTGTATAAAAATAAAATTAATTTCTATGTGAATTTTATGTATATTTAATTTATTGATACATTAAATTAAATATTATAAAATTTTCTTTCAAATATTATAAACTTTTAAATGCAATTTCCTTACTTAGTATTCCATCTTTGTGAAATTCTTATTATTGATTATCATCTTTACATTAAATGTTCTATTTAGAAATTTAAACTTTTAATTGCATATTTGACAAAAAATCCATTTTAATTTCTGCTTCCTTGCGGCGCATGCCTTTTTAAATCTAAATGTAGGGATACTTGCTTCTCTTTGCACTTTTTGGATCGGTTTAAAAACTGAAAATATTGCAGAAAACATTCAATCGATTCCTTTTTAGGTTAATATTTAAATGTTATACAGTAAATGAATTTACATTAGTAAATTGCTGACTGCATATTGCCATCAAATAAAATAAATTCTTTTTTTATCTACCTAAATATTCTTTACAAAAAAATTTTAATGTATGTTTCATGAAATTTCTTTTCGTAAAATAGTAATCTCAAGAGATCGTGTACTTTTAATTACAATTTTTGTGTTTAAATCAGCATATACATTCATTTTAATGTCGAGTGAATTAAGGTTGCATTAATTTCATTAGTAATTTGTTTAAAACACATGAGCATTAGGAGTGCGATAGGAGATTAGTCAGAGTCGAAATGAATCAACAATGTGTTTTTTTAAGAAAGCAATAAAAAAAAACTCTTTCGTAGAATTGGCAGTGATCTTTCAACTGGATTACTGTTATTCTCACAAATTTTCACTCTCCCCATTTATTGTTTGTCAACAGATTTTAAAACCCTCCGCGATTTTGCGTATGCGTTAGGAATGGTTTAATTCGATAAAATAAGGATGAGAGGGAATATGAAAAGAGGAAATGTTTACATTTAACAGTTAAGTGAATTCCGAAAATGCGCACATCCTTAAGAGTCTCACCAATAAGTGAGACAGAATCGTCGAAAAGTGGTAGTCTCAGAATACTGAAACGAACAGCATATAACTTGACTTTTGGAAGAAAAGCTGTCTGGAATACATGAATAAATTTCTTTTTTTGAAACAACCGACTGCTTAATATTTTGCTCACGTGAATTGATTTGAATACATCATTTACGTAAATTTCTATACCATTTTTACTCGTATATTTTAAATTAAAATTTTTTGATTAAATTAATGTTCTTTAATTGTTTACCAAATTGCTGGCTGATATTTTTTTTTAAATATTTCTTGAGAATCGCTGCCAAATATTCATGATTCACTTATGACATTGTCGTAGAAAAAAATGTCATTTATTATTAGTAAAGTATAGTGTTTTAATTAATCATAATAATTGAATAATATATAAATAAGTCGTCTTTAAATCGTAAATTTTATATCATCATAACATTTTATAATTCGACAACAGTATAATTTGTATATTCATCACCAGATGTCCCCATTCATATGGACACAATTTCATTAAATGAATCGATTAACATTATTAGAATTTCAAAATTCAAATAGGAGTTCAAAAATTCCCTCTCAAGTCCTGCAGCCGCCTCATAGTGTGCTATTGTAGCCGACGAGGGGGTGTTCCTGGGCGGAACGGGCGAAGCACGTCGGGTGAGTATTCTCCTGGCAAGGTCACCCAAAGCGTGAAGACCGTTCCATTTTGCTCAGATAAGGTCTGCACGCATTTGGGGCTAAATCAGTCGTCCAACTTCGGTTCCCCAGTTCCACGGACCTATGGAAGCTGTTCACTTCCCTTTATCATCCAAATCCCTCACCTTCCAACACGGACGGAGGATCTTTGCTGAATGTCCTTGGTGCAATGCAGATCAAGCCTCCCCCAATCATATTGTTGCGAAATTTCCGGGGTTCGTTTGGATAGTGGGAGTTATATGGTGTGGAGAACACTCAATCAGCAGTAGAAAATGAAACAACGACGTTTATTTACACGAAGACACACAGGACAGCACAAAGCCGACAACTATATACAGCACAGAAGACGATTATCTTCAGCCGAGACGTGAAGCATACAACAGCAAACAACCAGACTCTACTGCAGACAGTAGCGCACAGCTTAGCTCAGCACTAGCTAGACTCTGTCGCTGCTCTGCTAATCCCTGGAAGACCAGTTCTTCACCGTCGATTCCGACTATTCTCCTCTGTCGCTTCCGACTACGACTTCGTCTACTCTCTGGTTCACGACTGCCCAACAGCTGCGGCTACTTCCTTCTATAGATCTCAGGAGGCGGGACTAGAATCCTCTCAACCAATCAGGAGCGTTCGAGGCGTATCTCGGTTCCTACTGGACGGATCGGGAAAATTATCCATGTTTCGGGTATAATCTATTTTGGCACCAAAGTCGCCAAATGGTCGCCAAGCTCTGGGACCTCCTATGGAACCAACTATGCTGGGAAGCCGCATCACAGATTCGTAACAATATTATTACTATGCAGCTCAAAAAACAAAACAAAAAAAAACAATGAAAAATGAATTACCCACATTTCTGGTAAATTGTTATATTTAATGTTGTTAACAGCAATAACCAAAATGCTCAAATGACATTAAAACGGAAAGAAAACCCTACTTTGAAATAGTCCCTGTCGTTGAATATTAAAGCCAGGAAAGATTTTAGAGCCCTGGGCAAGGCTCCTTTCCTTTCAGAAAAACTAGAATCTGTGAGAGAATAAATTATTTTTATCCAACTAAAAAATGATTTTCATACTGGATAGCAGAAAATATTTCAAATAACTGAGCGTTACACAAATTTTAAAGAGAAAAACAGACAACAGTTTTAGACTCTGATCATTTGGAATATTCTAGCTGCAAATATTGTTGGATCTATTTCATCTTTTAACAAGAATTTTCCCCAACTGGGATTTATACATAAATATATATCGCCAAATTCGTCGCCAAGTTTGTCGCCAAGCTCGGGGATCTCCTATGGAACCAATTATTCTGGGAAGCCGCATCACACATTCGTAACAATATTCTTAAATGTTTAAATTTTACGATTTTTGAGATTTTAAGGGATCCGCTATTGTTTTAGGACTTTTTAGGGATCTTTGGTTTCATGGAGGTGGTATAGCCCAACAACAACAGGATTTCGAAATATTAAATATTTGAAATATTATAGTTCTGCATTTTAAATTGGAAATGCACAAGTATGCAAAATTTCAGAATTGTGGTTTATTGAGAAAATAGATACAAAATCTATTATAAAACTTCATCTTTGCAATGAATTTAAAAGAAATGTTTGAAAAAAAGGGGGAGAAATAAGGGAAAACGTTCTGTCATTAACACATTGTGTCAGAATTTTTATTTGATAAGTTTATAAGAAAAATAACGGTACATATTCATTCGGACGATGATGAATAACTGGCCGAATAAACAGCTATATACAAGTCTTTATTTCAGTTGTTTTCATAATCTTCGGCATCCAACTTGGCTGAGATGGCACCCTGCAAACAAAACGAAAAAGTATATATTAATATGGAAATAATATATTCATATATATAAAAGTAATAAATAATATACATAAAAGTATGTATTAATATGGAAATAATATATTCATATATATAAAAGTAATAAATAATATACATAAAAGTATGTATTAATATGGAAATAATATATTCATATATATAAAAGTAATAAATAATATATATAAAAGTATGTATTAATATGGAAATAATTAATAATGGAGAAAATGACGGTTTAATCTACGAATATCTCGGAAGTCAAGTTCACAGAGATATACTCGCCAGAACAGAAAAAGTGAAATTAAGATAAGTATACTTGAATGCAAGAGAATTGGAAAGAAATAATTTCTTTAATAAAGAAATAATTTCTTTAATAAATTCTTTAAGTGATCTTTTAGCAAAAAAGAAAATACGACATTCTTTCGGGATGAAACTGTAAGGAATATTTATAAATATAATTGATAAGATGGCAGCATATTTATTAATTTAAATTTTTTTAAAAACATATATTATTTATTTGTTACGGTGCAAGTTCCAAATCAGAAGAATGCCGATGTTCTCTAGAAATCGGGCGTCCCAAAAATGACCACTACATTTTAAAAACCAATAATAATAAAACAAAAAGAAAAGAAAAAGAAGACGAAATGAAATAGAAATGTATCGTTTGACGCCTTATGCTTTCCAAATCAGAAAACACTATCCATCCCAATTTCCAATTTAGTTAACAGTGCCACCAACAGATGGCGCTGCAGATGATCAGCAACAGGTGAAGTTCATATGAAGAATTTGAGATTTGTAAATGTTTGCTTGACAGTCAGGAAAAGCTACGTCTTTGCTGCAAATCCGGATTACACTGGAAACACCGCTGTTTAATTTTTTGGAACATTTTTATGCTTTTTTTTTTTTTTTTTTTCCTGTTTTGCAGCACTTCCTGTTGGTAGTAATGATTACTAAATTTGCAATTTGGTTAAGGAAAATCCCCTGATTTCACATGCGTAAGGCTGCAAGCAATACATTTCTATTTCATTGCTTCTTTTTATAATATTAATTTTCAAAATCCATCTGTGTGTTTTTTTTTTGGAGGGGGGGGGGGAACTTGGTGAATACATTAATGTAAGACCAAATACTTTGTTATATTTTTGTACATTCGACTTATTAACTGGTGTATGTCAGCATACACTGATGATAAATGTTGAATAAAAAATAAAAAAAATAAATTAAAGTTAGGATAAAAATACAATTTTTTTAAATACAAATTAATCTTTTGTAATTAAAACATATGAGATATATTGAAATAATTGAAAGTTTAAATAACAGCACAAATAAACATACATTTGAGCCGGAAACGAGCAATAAGAAAAGAAAATTTTAAAAAAGTTAAAATGAAATCTACGATCTCAAATTTCGAGTTATCATGTGAGAACATTATTATTTTTAAGTCATTATCTGTCTTAATTAATTTATGTCATTAACCAGTTTAAACCGGCTTGAAACAATCACGAGACTTCTCTATATCTCTAATATATATAATGATAATTTTTTTTAAACTTTCATTTTCAATTTTTCTACCTGGCAAACAAAGTTTTGGAGCTCGACCGATTTTGAGATAAAATTACAGCTTTGATGTCATAGTTCTACATCAACCTTTAAAAAACGCATCTGCTGTCGAAGAAGCGTACGTAATAATAAATCAATACTGGTAAAAGCTGGTCAACCTTTTAAAAACGCATCTGCTTTCAAAGAAGCCTACATAATAATAATGCAATACTGGTAAAAGCAGGTCAACCTTTTAAAAAACATCTGCTTTCAAAGAAGCATAAATAATAATAATAATAATAATGCAATACTGGTAAAAGCAGGTAAAAAATTATATGCGATTAAAAGATGATGATGAAAATTGCCATTTATGCTTTATTCATTTCCTACATGATTTCGAACTTCAAAACCCCTCTAACCAAAACAACATCATGTTCTCACATGTTAATAATAATAAATTTACACAGAAATTATTTAATTTATTGCAAAACTTAAAGCAGCTACAATTCGTTTGAGATATCGAGAACAAGGCTATACAAGTTGTCATTGCAAAAAAGATGACCAAATGCAGATGTAAAAACAAGGTTTTTTTTTTTTTTTTGTACAATTTGAAATGCCATAATTTAAACTAGCATACATAATAATAATTCAATACTGGTAAATCATCAATACATGCTGAACATTCACCATCAATATATGCTGAATTTCGGCATTTGCCAGTGTGAGACATAATGGTATAACAGATTACTGTTCCTCTAGATGACGCTATTGAGTGTTGCCTTATATTGGATGTAAGCCTTTGCTTGTTTTGTGTGACATGCAACGGTAAGTACGGATAAAAGGTGCTAGGGTAGCCTATTAATTTATCCACAAAGCAAACTTGTAGTGTATATAGTTTCAAATAACTTAATAAGTAAATAATAATTAAAAAATTTGAAATTCATGAGCCATCGAACCGTAATAAATGATATTTAGCAAGTATTCGGTATTTCAGCTGCAAAACTGATACCGTTTTCTGCCAAGATTTAAACTTGCACGGTAGCATACATTTCCACAAAAAAAATTTATTGTCTTTCCAATAATTACGGCATTCACTTACAAGTATGTTTATCACTATAAAAATTACACTTTGTTTTTCCAAAAGCACTGATACTATTGTTATCAGAATATTAACCCATGCAAAAATCTTGATAACGAAATACAGTAAATTGAAGATAAAAAAAAATCAGGTAAAATATTTTTACGACATAGATAATCTCTATGAAGATAATGATTTTGATTGACCTTGAAGATCTGCCAACTATTCCTAAGCAGTTCCTCAGATTACTGTGATTTGCTAGGCAAACATTTTTCAATGAAAATGTTGCAAATTGAAGAATGTACATAAAAAAAAAAGATAGATACAAGTTCAAAAGCTTAGCAGACTATATAAAGGATAATGTCAAGCAAAGATACTTGCAAACATTTAAAGATGTTAAGTGTTTAGAGCTTATTACTTATTAAGAGCTTTTATTTTTATAATCTTCATTGAAATGCAAGATTTTACCAGTTAACATTACATTTTTATTAATCTTGATATAGTTTGCATTGAAGTTTATAATTTAGATAAGATCGCAGCAGTTATATAAATACTGTCAAATAATTTTCTGGCGAGGTTAATGGTGTAAAATATTTATGCCAAACAAGATCGTCTTGCGATATTTTCAAATAAATATTTACGCTATGAATTTTTCACTAAACACGCGCACTTTGAACACGTGCTTAAGAAAATGAGTTGATAGTGTTTTGGTTTTTTTTATTTATAGTTAAAATAAATTTCGCGGATTATTATTATTATCATTAAAGAAATTTCGCTGATACGAGCCAAACGATTAGGAGAAAGATGTTATTTACAAGGACTGTAGATATTTGTCAGATATCTATCTTAAATAATAACATATTTTGATTAATTCATTAATGCATGCTGAATAGCGGCATTTACCGGTATAAGAAAGGAATAAAGATTTTTAGCAACATTTTGGACAAGCGCCAAACGATTAGAGAAATGTTGACATTCGCCGGGAATATAAACATTTGTCAGGTGTCGGTCTTTCAAAATAACACATATTTTTGTCTGCCCATTTTTGTAAATATATAAAATATAGCAATGAATTTTGTTTTTCTTATTTGCTGTAAAAAAATCTCTTAGGTGGTATGAAATTAAATTTAAATTAATTAATAATGAAGTTTAAAAATATTCTATCGTTTTATTTTCTTTAAAATACATAGTTGTACTTTCACTTTCTCATTCATAACAAAGTGAATTAAAGATTAATAATTCTGAAGGGGAGTTTACACTCAACCAATTATAAGATTCCAGTCAGTCACGCATGCGCAGTAGGAAGATTGAACATGCGCTGAGAGTGGACAATAGCAAGTTCTTGTCTCGACAGAACAAGTACTTACTGCTGTACAGTTTCTGCGCATGCGTGGTTTTATTGGATGGTTTGTAGTTGGTTGAGTGTAAACCCACCTTAGCATTATATTCCAGCATTCATTAAATGAATAAAATAGTAATGACGAAATTCCAACATTGCAAATAAGAAAGACGTAAAGTAAAATCGTGTAATAAAATGAATTTAATAAAAAAAATGTTGAAACTAAATTTTATTAGCATTCACAAGAGAAGAACTTTTTTAATCTCTTATTTTTTCATTTGTTATTTATTAATACAAATTTTACTCATTTTAAATTAGATTATAAGAAAAATTTGAGTAAACAATGACATAGAATCTAATTTCATCAATTCAATTACTAATAATAAAATCGTTGAAAGTTAACAATATTGTAATGTCATCGGAAACACGCCATTGTACGAAATTCTGAAACGTCAGGAACTGAGAGAAAAGTTGATTACAAAACTGCATCTTTACAAACACTAAAAGAAAATTAAATTTGAGCGTGTATAAAAGATACAGGCAATAACGATGTTTTAAACGAAAATTAAACGCTGAAAAAAAACTTACAAATGGAGTTCTCTCTCCGTATTTGCTCCAGAAGGTGACTTTTCCCTTGGTCTTGTGGCCAGTGCGCTGGTCGAAGAGAAGCACGGACTCGAACGGCGGGCAGTACAAATGGAGACTCACTGCGGTCTGGGTATGGCTTGGGTTTTCCACTCGGTGGAGACCCAGCGAGTCTGAAAGGGAAGAAACGGAATTGTCACAAACCAGGAGTGGTTCTCTCCAGACAATTCAGGCATGAATTGAGCATTTTTACTGAATCTATTGTGTGATCCTTAAGAGGCTTTTGACGTTTAATACTTGACACGCACTTAATAGTATCCGATAGCCAAATTTGTGTCTTAGACGCATTTTTCTCAGCTGATTGAAACAAAATAAAATGATACAAAATCACACTTGTAGTCAGAAAATCGCATACTATTCAAAATATATTTCAGTTATTGCCTTTATCGCCTTTATATGCTTTTGAAGGTACAGACTGCCAACCGCTCGTTCGATTTTGCTGAAAATTTCATGGGTATAGATCTATGGGTTCACACTATCGATGTTGAATCTGTGTACTGAATTTTATTCATCTAGCTATCTTCGTTTATCTTGTTATCTCCATTAGAAAGGTTCATGTTCACGTTAGTTCCCTCCATTAGAAAGGTTCATGCGCACGTTAGTCCCCACCATTAGAAAGGTTCATGTTCACGTTAGTTCCCTCCATTAGAAAGGTTCATGTTCACGTTAGTCCCCACCATTAGAAAGGTTCATGTTCACGTTAGTTACCTCCATCAGAAAGGTTCATGTTCACGTTAGTTCCCTCCATTAGAAAGGTTCATGCGCACGTTAGTCCCCACCATTAGAAAGGTTCATGTTCACGTTAGTTCCCTCCATTAGAAAGGTTCATGCGCACGTTAGTCCCCACCATTAGAAAGGTTCATGTTCACGTTAGTTCCCTCCATCAGAAAGGTTCATGTTCACGTTAGTTCCCTCCATTAGAAAGGTTCATGCGCACGTTAGTCCCCACCATTAGAAAGGTTCATGTTCACGTTAGTTCCCTCCATTAGAAAGGTTCATGCGCACGTTAGTCAACACCATTAGAAAGGTTCATGTTCACGTTAGTTCCCTCCATCAGAAAGGTTCATGTTCACGTTAGTTCCCTCCATTAGAAAGGTTCATGCGCACGTTAGTCCCCACCATTAGAAAGGTTCATGTTCACGTTAGTTCCCTCCATTAGAAAGGTTCATGCGCACGTTAGTCCCCACCATTAGAAAGGTTCATGTTCACGTTAGTTCCCTCCATCAGAAAGGTTCATGTTCACGTTAGTTCCCTCCATTAGAAAGGTTCATGCGCACGTTAGTCCCCACCATTAGAAAGGTTCATGTTCACGTTAGTTCCCTCCATTAGAAAGGTTCATGCGCACGTTAGTCCCCACCATTAGAAAGGTTCATGTTCACGTTAGTTCCCTCCATCAGAAAGGTTCATGTTCACGTTAGTTCCCTCCATTAGAAAGGTTCATGCGCACGTTAGTCCCCACCATTAGAAAGGTTCATGTTCACGTTAGTTCCCTCCATTAGAAAGGTTCATGCGCACGTTAGTCCCCACCATTAGAAAGGTTCATGTTCACGTTAGTTCCCTCCATCAGAAAGGTTCATGTTCACGTTAGTTCCCTCCATTAGAAAGGTTCATGCGCACGTTAGTCCCCACCATTAGAGAGATTCATGTATACGTTAGTCTACTCCATTAGAAAGGTTCGTGCACACGTTATTTACCCCCATCAGAGAGCTTCATGCACACGTTAGTCCTCTCCATTAGAATGGCTCATGCGCACGTTAATCCTCTTCGTTAGAAATTCCCACGCACATGATAAACAGAATTTAAATAACACTATTAAAGTAACTTAGCTTTAATGTCAGACGATCTGGCAGAATCATAAAAATTCTTACTTCGCCAGGAAATTATAAAAAAACTAATTATCTGAAAGCAACTGTAACCAATACTTCCAGCGAAACAACTGGTCGTCTGAGACGATTAGTAAATAATAAAAATTCTTTGTTTTCTATGACCAAGTAAAGGAGAGAAAAGGACCTTAAAATCAGTAACATGGAGATGCAATTGAGTCATAAAGCTTGCAAACCATGAAAACGTTAAATGTCTGCCAGAATCTATCTTAGTGCTGCCCTTCTTCATAAAGTTTTCGTATAAATTAATAATTAATTCTGTACCTAATTCAAAAAGAAGAAAAAGAATGTCAGCTTACCATTCATGTAATTGACATCATTCGTCTCGAGGGTGGTCTCGGAAATCACTTCCATCTCCCTCTCCTCGTCAGGTGATTCAGGTGGCCAGGCGAAGCGGATCTCGCGCAAGGTGCCGTCCAAGATCTGAGAAAAGTCACAAAACGACATTCATAATTTTTACTGTCTATCATACGAGGTACACAAAGATAAAGCGTTATAATCGTCAAAAAATTCGGCTCTGAAATTTAGATAAATTTCCACCATGACTCTCCTGAATTCTGGGGAAGAATTGGAAGTTTATTTACTGTCAGTCTGCGAGTACAATAATTAAAATCAACAGGAGTGTTCACCCCAAAATTATCTCGCATATTCTGTAATAAAGGTGTTAACCCAGAGAACATTGGCATACAATAGTGGCGAGATATTAACGTTTGGCGTGAATTCAGCATTTTTACTGAATATGTAATATGACATTTGGCGACTCATACCTGGCATGAGGTTAATTGCATCCAATCCAATTTGAGTTTTTGGCGCTTTTTTTTAACCAATTAAAATCAAACACAAAGCTATACGTGTAATCACAAAATCACACACCAGATTGGAAATATTTAAGTCACTGCAGTTTTGAATTGTCGCATTTACATGTTTCTGAAAATACAGACTGATAGACAGACAATCAATCTTTTATTTGAATATGGCTGAAAATTTGATTTGTATCTAAAACATAGATGGTATCAAGCCTCGATTTGGTATCATAGAAAATACCATGTTTTGAATTTCAAGATGACGTCAAAATTATTTCTGTGCTATGTTAATTTTGAAAAATATAAGTAGGGAAAGTTCCAACATTTCGTTTCATTTTTAATTAAAATTTTGACTAAATTTTTTTTTAAAATGTCTGCAAAAACTCGCATATACATCTATACTATTAGCAGGAATGTAAAAACTGTTGCTTAATTTCTAACAATGTATTACATTGTTAAAATGAATTTCAAATCGTTTTCATTGTTTCATCAAATGTATAATCGCAGAATTTTCTTTCATTTTTAAAAGCTAAAAGAAAAAATATTATTTAATATTTGTTTAATTTTCAAGGCGTATAAGAAATGTACCACTGATTTTAGTTTAGTAATATCAACTTGCCGTTTTAAAGCAAGATTAGAGCTATTTTGCGACCGACCACGTCATTTTGGACCGCGGTCAGATGAGGAGGACGACACCTCTGGTACCCTCCTCTCCATACCACACTAGCGGAAGGACGTTTGGCCCTCACGTTTAATGTGAAACCAGGCCCGCTTACACGACGGTTTGGTTCAATCGGGTCTCAAACCTGAAACCCTGAGGTTCTGAAGCCGTGACTTTACCACCAGCTCATCGCAGCCCACATTTAGAGGATAGAACTGGACATAATAGTGCTATTATATCTTAAAACAGTCACCATTCAGAAAGTTAATACTCAACATAAACAGGACATATGTAAGACTAATAAATTAACATGGCTTTAATATCTGATAATCAACGGCCTTAAAATTTTTTCAATACGATTCGATTGAAAATAGATATAACTTATATTCTTGGCGTAGAAGCTGCTTATCTAAAGCTGCTAGTATATAAATAAATACAAATGCATATTCTCAGAGTAAATTAAATAAAATAATATTGAACTAAAATAAATCACAAACATGTAAAATAAATCATAAAAGTGCGTTGAAATGGGAAACTAAAATCAAACTAACTGACCATCTTATTAGAAGAGAGGCCTTATATTATGTACTGCTCAGGGTATTATAACCTGAGATATTATAATCTCAGGGTATTATATTATGTACTGCTCAGGGCTCCTTATATTATGTACTGCTTCATGTACCCATACTGTGTATTATAAACTTTAATTTTCTTATAAAGAAACATTGCTTCGTTCAAAAACATGTTACTGTTCCGGAGCATGAAGTTGATTAAATTTTTAAATATGAACACTAAAATTATTTAAAGCAATAAAGAGAGGAAACCTTCAAAAATGTGTTATTGTCATGGTTTTAGCTTCATTGTGCAACAGCTTGACCAATTTGACCTTTACTGTTGGAAAAGTTTGAATGTAAATTTCTTTTCACGCCAATTTGCGAGTAACCAGTTTGTTTCGAAAACAACATTTGCTTTTTCACAAAGCGAGTGGGCGTTTTGCCTTGAGTTTACTTTATTTTTATTATTAAACTATTACTAGTTTTAAAATGATAAGCGTATACTTGTAGCTGGGAAAGTGTTTTAAATGGAGTAAGAATTTTTTTTTCCATTAGTTAATGGACAGTTGAGAAAATTGTACGATATAAATTGTCACAGTCTTTCACTCCCATTAAATAATTTCATAAAATATTCTTGACTCACTAACAATGTTTCACTTTTGCAATCAAAATTAACAAAGTTATGACGCCTTTTATCATTTTTCTTTATCAAAGATCAACGACCGCCAGAATGGAAATTTTTTTAAAGATAGATGTTTTTCATCTCTTTAGTCAGTAGAAGTACTGATGAAAAAATTATTTAATTTGAGATTGTAATACGGTATCTCACTTTCGTTAGTAATATCTAATAAAATATTCTTAACATTTTAATATTTTGTAATACGGTATCTCACTTTCGTTAGTAATATCTAATAAAATATTCTTAACATTCTAATATTTTGTAATACGGTATCTCACTTTCGTTAGTAATATCTAATAAAATATTCTTAACATTCTAATATTTTATTTTAAATAAAAAAAAGAAACTTTATACTTCTGCGATCAAATGTAATACAATAGTGCTTTAAATTTTCATGAATTTTTGAAGCCTTTCTAGAACTGAGAAGAATTTCATAATTTTGAACCGCAGTCAAATGACGAGGATGATATTTGAGCTGACATATCTCCCCCTTTATTTTTGCACCAGATCAGAAGGATGGCATTTGGGCAGACAGATTTAACGTCCGCCAGATTGCTTGCATGTCGGTTGTTAGGCTTTGATAATGTGGATTTCTTTAATGGCTTGACTTTTTTTTTGATACAATCGTTGAATTGAGGTAAATTTGAAAGTGATTAAAAATAGTGATAAAGAAAGCTTCATAGCTCTGAGAGCTGTGATCGCAGACTTGCGAGACTTTTTTTTATATTTAAAATGTTAATGTTTCCAGAAATATTTTCTTAAATATGATTAAAGGATAGGAGATTGAAAAAATTTCTGATTTCGTGTTTTTTCTTCGATTGTTCATTTATTGATTCAAACAATATAAAATATTATCCTTTACATCATTTAAAGCGTTTTTTAGACTGGAAATCCATGCCAGTCTTTAATGATTGAGAGATTAACTATTAAGTCCTAATTAGAGCACTCTGCACATTTTTTAACCCTTTCTAAGGCCATGGGAAGTATGCTTCCCACCAAATTTATCAACCTTTGTCTGAAATTATGTAGGTTGGCATAAGTTTTGACACATTTTTTTAGGAAGGCAGAAACTTAAATGCTTCAGTTCTTTATCTCAGACAAAATGATGTGTCTTGATTCGTTACTTAATTATTAATTAATTTAATTGAATTTATCTAATAAGCTAAAGGAATCCCTTTTCTTATTCTAATTTCAAGCCTAAAAATATTTAAATATAATATGACTAGAAAAAAATGACCCTTTAAAGGGTTAAAGGGCAGTAGGAGAATTTGAAGAAAAAAAAATGAGCTCTTAAGTTGATGGCCGATGACAAGCACATTGACATTTAGTATGTAGCTATGAAGTAGCGTGAATTGACTCCATTAAAAAATCTCACACCAGAAACAAAATTAAGGTTTGAATTTCTCTAAGGTAATCTACATCTAATGATGGAAGTTTAGGAATAATTGTTAAAGTTTAGTTTTCTACTTCATATAACTAATTTAATTTATCAAAAATCGCCAATCAACTGCATTTTTCTACCTTCTGGAAGCAGTGGCTGTTGGCATGGTCGTGGATACTGCTGCCTTGACCTTCAGCCCAGGCCAGAAGCATCAGGTTGTATCTGCCATTGCCCTCGTCCACAAGATTGCGAGTGTATCTGTAAAAACAAAAAGACTACATCTATAAGAAAAGTAAAAATGTCTATCAGTTTGCAAGAACAATATGAAGAGATAAAAAAATGTCTATCAGTTTGCAAGAAAAATAAGAAAACAAAAAAAAAATGTCAATCAGTTTGCAAGAATAAAACGAAAAGATAAAAAAAAAAAAAAAAATGTCTATCAGTTTGCAAGAATAAGAAAAGATAAAAAAATGTCTATCAGTTTGCAAAAATAATAAGAAAAGAAAGAAAAAATGTCTATCAATTTGCAAAAATAATAAGAAAAGATAAAAAAAATATGTCTATCAGTTTGCAAGAATTATAAGAGAAGATTGAAAAAATGTCCATCAATTTGCAAGAACAGTAAGAAAAGATTAAAAAAACGTCTAACAATTTGCAAGAATAATAAGAAAAGATAAAAAAAAATGTCTATCAATTTACAAGAATAATAAGAAAAGAAAAAAAATGTCTACCAATTTGCAAAAATAATAAGAAAAGATTTGAAAAAAAAAATGTCTACCAATTTGCAAGAATAAAAAGAAAAGATAAAAAATGTCTATCAGTTTGCAAGAATAAGAAAAGATAAAAAAAAAATGTCTATCAGTTTGCAAGAATAATAAGAAAAGAAAAAAAAATGTCTATCAATTTGCAAAAATAATAGGAAAAGAAAAAAAATGTCTACCAATTTGCAAAAATAATAAGAAAAGATTTGAAAAAAAAAAATGTCTACCAATTTGCAAGAATAAAAAGAAAAGATAAAAAATGTCTATCAGTTTGCAAAAATAATAGGAAAAGATAAAAAAAAATGTCTACCAATTTGCAAGAATAATAAGAAAAAAAAAAATGTCTATAAGTTTGCAGGAATAAATGAAATTTTGCTATTTTTGTATTTAATATTTTTACAGGCTTCCACTAAATGAAAACTTGTCAGTTACCGTTTTGTTGATACTGAATATTATTTGAAGCAGCATGAGGAACAAATAAATAAACCGAACCACTGGTCTTAAACATGGCAGCTTAATAATATTTTTAGATAGGTTTGTCTGCTTAAACTTCATCTATAGCTTCTTTTTACTTTCTCATCAGCGAAGTATGCAAAGAGCATGTATCGTAATAATCAAAAAATTCCAACTCAAGGTGTTCGACGAATGTCTGTTTCAGAGCGTCCCGAGCCCGAAAAATGACTCTTTATTTAACGATCTCTCAGTCTGACTGTGAACATGACAGCTCAAAAACGCTATCAGGTTAGATGGATGAAATTTAGTAAGTAGTCTTTGCATCAAATCTGTGCATTTCTGTCACATTTTGAACTATTTGACCGTTTATCTGTCCGAATACGAGTGAATGTGATAGGTAATAACGTAAAGAGCTAGATGGGTAAAATTTGGTAGATAGGTTAAGAATCTAAAATATAGATATGTAGCAAATTTGAAACCAAATCTGTCAATGAATTGACCACCTGTCGGTCTGTAATTTTGCATGCATGTAAATTCAATATAAACGAAATAATTCCAATGACTCAAAAACATAAAATTAAAGTGAAATTTTAAGTAGGCTCGTGACTGCAATTATAATACTATGCTAAATTTTGATTTCAATCGCTCAGGGAAAAGATGGCCAAAATCCATATTCGTTTTTCTGATACATGTGTATTAACCACACGATAGTTATTATAACAAAACAATCGTTAAAGATCGCAAGCGAAATTCAGCCCAAAGATTTCGTAACAACTGTCCGCCAATGCTATGCAGTTATTCCATATGTAACTATTTTTACTATAATATGAAGTACATCTCTGAAAATGAAAGTCTGAGTACTCGTATGCCACAAAGTATCAAAACACCTCGAAATAGGATCAGTAAACAAACTCTAAAAGTACCACAATGTGTCATTTTTTAAAAGATTATTTTAATTTTATGTATTATGCATTATTATTATTTTGTTTGTTTTATTTATTATTGTTATTTTATTTAATATGATATTTTCTAATGATAATACTTAATTATTACGAGAGATGAAGCTTAGATAACTAAAAGAAATAATGAAAATATTATATATTCTTTTAATTTAACTGTCAAAAAAAAGTAAATAATGTATTTTATAGAGTAGCTTGTCTCCCCTTACGTTGAAGAAATTTAAATGTATTTTTTTTTAAAAAGTACTTAAAAAAATTGGATACAATTTTTTATGATACATCTTAATTTTGGTTGAAAATGACATGCTCTATTTTTTCTACATGTCTTCAAGCTTTCCCTTTTCATAAACACGAACAAGAAAAAGAAGGACATGTTGCAAAAATGTTATTTTTCGGACTTTAGAAGAATAAAAAAGGAGAAATACAGTTCTTGTTTTGGTTTTAGTGTGATTCTCGAGAAAGTTAACTCTGAAATTTTCTTCTCTAAGCATTTTTTAAAGCATCGAATTTCTTTACCGAACCGTTTATCATCCAATCCGAGATATCAGAAATTTGGCATAGTTATAGTTTGGCATAGTCTGTTAAGATCATTCTATGGTGGAATCTCTTATTTCCCACGATTGATTGTTTACTGAGATCCCAAGGTCATCAAGCTCTATAGTAAATAAAATGCCAAGATCGCCAAGCCCTATTGTAAATAAGATGCCAAGATTTCGCCAAGAAGATTACATCGCAGGTTTTATAGACAATTTTCAAGTTATATTAAGATAGCCAAGTTCTTTTTTACATAAAATATTAAAATTTCGCCAAGATGGTTGGCGCCGGGCTAGCATTTTTTGGTGATTTATCGCGAGAACTGTCAAAATTAACAAGTACTATACAAAATAAATACAACATTTCTCTTCATATATACTTAGTGTGTTTAATAAAATTAATAATATTCCTTTTCCAGATCCTTTTGAAAATTTAGATTTTCTTTCTTTTCGTTAATATTTTCTAAAGCAGAAATATAATAAATATTTTTTCCAAGATTGGAGTTCGATTTCCGAGGCAATCATAAATTGTTGTTTCATTTTTTTCCCGTAAATTTGTCTGATTAAGATTATCGCATTCTTATGTATAATTTCAAATATAAAGAGAACTCATAGAATTTTGTAGACTTCAGAACTTTGTATGCCTTGCCTATTTCGGAGAATAATCTTACACAAACAGGATTTCCTTTTCTTTTTTTAAGTATGGGAATTAAAATAAATGAAGCAAGAAATGTAAAAGAAAAGATTTATAAGTTTAATTATTCTATTTAATTTTTATCGTATTTAAATTAAATTGAAACAACGATGTTCAGTAAAAATTATCTTCTAAAGAAACCTCTTTTCCAAATAAAAGAAGCATAGTTAAGAGAAAAAAGTTCTAACAAAATACTAAATTATTGAAAATGACTGGGTGTTTAAAACTAAAAAAGTGGCATGAAAATAAATATTCATACGTCTGCAAAATACAATAAATATACTATTTGAAATGATAGCAAACGAGGCGAAATCTTATTTTCGAGGTAACTACTGGACTCAGAACCGTTTATAAAACGATTTAGACAAAAATCCCCAAAGAACCTCACATTAATTGAACATAATTGCCCTAGAAAACTCGGGAAATAGAATCTCCTCATGTTTTTTAGCCCCAGGGTAACAAACAGTAGGATGTAAACAACTAAAAGATTTCATACAAGAAAAATATAGTAGAGCCTGAAAAATAAGCGTTAAAGCAATGAAAACGGATGCGTCACAGTTGCTTAACAAGGGGTGTGCGGTAGATTGTGAAATGCCCGATTGTCTGTTATTACGTATCTCTAGTTCGTTTGTTTTTTGAATTTCGAAGAAATGGTTTTGAAATATAATGCGAAGGACGAAGATTTTAAGCTATTTTTTTTTCAAGACGCAAATAACTTGTGAATAACTTTCAAGTATTTAGTTTTTCGCCAACAGTCAACTGGTTTGAGAGAACTCGACTAGAATTTTAAGAATCCGTCGTGATAACATTGTATTGATACGCACAGTCGATTATGTTGCATTGCAGTAGTTGAAAATAACAAATAAGTAGTATCAAGTCATTCGATCATAAGTTTGCTGTTACTGAAATATTCTAAAAGCTGTTGCATATATGGTAAAATCCAATGAAGAGAATGATAGCTTGATTTTAAAAGTATATTCTAATATTTACAGCATATTTAAAGATTCTTTTATACACACAATTAGTAACAGAAAGGTTAAAATCGTATAAGTGCGGTTATAAAATATACAAAAAGACGTTAAAAAATAAATTATTAAGTTTACAAGTAAACTTAACAATTTAATTTTATATTTTTATATTTTTTTTATATTTTTATATTTTATATTTTATTTTATATTTTATATTTTATTTTATTATTATATTTTATTTTATATTTTATATTTTATATTTTTATATTTTAATTTTACAATTAAAATATAAAAAAGTTCAAAAACATCAAACGATATTCTCAAGATGACGCGAGGTTAATTAATTAAAAGTAAGAAACTAAACGATAAATTGGCAGCGCTATATGAAGGTGACGTCATTTTACAGAAACGCCGAACAATTGTATATTACCATAAACTACTCATTATTTGCTTAGTATTATAGCGATCTTCTATTGCAAATTTTAAAAAAATAAAAACTAATTAAATGTTATATTATATTTTAAAACAGGTAATATTTAATATTATCGAATAATATTTACTAAAGTTATCATAAATAAACACCAGAATCTCGTTAATTTTTAATTAAAATCCTAGCTCTAGGTCAAATGGTCTGCCCAGTAGAATGTATACTGACGCACGCACGCACGCACGCATGCACGCTCACACGCACCCACGAACGCACACACACACATTTTTCATTTTAGTAGAGAAAAGATTAAATTGAGAATATTAGTTGTAGTAAATAATTTTTTAATTACGTAGTTTCTCGAAATCTTACTAAAATCTCTCTCTCTCTCTCTTTACGAAGCATAGAAATGGACTGCAATTTCCAAGAATGTTTACATTCCAAATCTTCCAAAACCTCAAAGAAATATTTCTGGACTTATGTCTATCAGTCGGTCTATGAATCAGTCGGTCAGTATATGGACATGATTACTAAAAATCTCAACAAGATATTAGTATGAAATTTGGTATGGGATCTTAATAAAAAATCGAAGATTACTATGAAATTTTGAATGAAATCCGTCTGTCCTTCTCTCGTGTCTTGCATGAGAACACGATGTAAAAAATTCAAGAGCAAACAAATAAAGTTTAGTATATGATTTTATCATCAGAGGGTTCCAAGTTCGAGACCCGATTCTACCAAAGAACCGTTTGTAAGCAGATTTGGTGGATGCTGAAACCGATGAGGCAATGTGTAACAACGCCCCATAATTCCTTAATATATTAGAAAGTTAATGGAAGATATTTACCGCTAGTTATTAAAAATAATTTAAATATAAAAATAGGATTTAAAGCCTCCAATCTATGTAAAATAAGTATTAAGAATATAAAGCTTTAACATTGCATTAATGATTGGCATAAATGACTTTTTGAAGTATGCAAATTATTAACAATTTCAGAGCTTTTTCACCATCGGAATGGCTGCACGTACTTTTCTCCGTTTCGTAAAACAAAATTATGCTGTCAGTCAAAATCATAAAGCTGTGGCAATATTTACAGAGTCAGCAGGTTACTCGTTTTCGATGCTTAACCATGTAATAGTTGTTGGCTTATGATGTAACCTGGAAACTGTCCAAAGGAAATAAAAAATGTTCATGGGAATATGACAATTTTAAAGCAATTCAGCGTCTTACGACGTTTACTAAAGATACCTGCTCCAACTTGACTCAAACTAATTTATAGACGTAATTCAATATCTGTATAAATATATTTATAGCCTCAGTTTTTCAATAAAAATGTCAAATTAAAACATTTTTTTAGTACTCAAACATGTGATGGAATATATATATATTTCAGAAAAGAAAAGATGTTCGTATAGAATTGTCGCAAGATGTATAGTTATAAAATGCTACTTTACTTCATTTTTAGTAATTTTTTTTTTTTTGAAAAATTGAATTAAATAAAAGTTTCCGAATTAGTAAAATGAAAAAAGAAAAGAAAAGAATATCAACATGAGAAATTATTCATTCAAGAAAATATAGTATTATTTGACAAAAAAAAAAAAAAAAAAAAAAGAAAGGAAGGGGAAAAAAAAAAGGAACTGTCATATCGCATGGTTCATTATTATTGTCCGTAGATTGTTATTTTATGCTCAGAGAAGCATGTAAAAGAAATGTTGCGCGTTCAGTGCTTCGAAATAAAATGGAAATAAAAAAAAATGACATTTAGATACTTTTGTTTTAACGAATTAGGCCCAAAATTTTCCATACAGCTATAACATTAGTGACATAATCACATACAGAATTACAATTGTCTAAGTCGTTGAATTTTTGAGATGTCACATACACATACAAACGTACGGACTGACAGATGGTCCATTCTTTGTTAGTCTTATTCCAAAATTTGATATAGAGAAGCCATTTTAGCGACTTTTACTGATTAATAGATATTTGAAGTTAACCATAGTGCATCTGAATTATGGTTGTGAAGTGAAAATGCGCAGACAAATTTCATAAAAAAACTCACATGTTTAGACTCACATATGTCGATAGCCTGGTTGGTAGGGCGTTGGATTCGCGTCCGTTGGATTGCGAATTCGAACCCCGCCGGCCGAAGACTTCCCGCGTGTGTGGTTGCTGACGCGCGTATAATCCTTTAGTTTTCACAAAAGTCCCCCATGTTGAGAGTAATACCACTGGGGGTACTGGATCAGGGGTGGTCGTTCTCTGATTCAGCTCTAAATTACGATCTGTGGATGAGTGAATGAAGTCCGCCCCGTAAAACGGGTTGTGACGTGTGAGTAGCTAAGTCGTTCTCTTGGCCCTAGATGGCGCTACTGTAAAAACAAGAGACGTAGCCTTGGCTTAAACCCACAAATGACTTCTTAAAGTCAGCCGGCTTGTCTAGATAAAAGCCATTAGAAACTACAATGGCAAATGATTTAATTAATTTAATGACTTACTAAATGATTGTAGCTTGTTCTGCTTTGAGTTATGTTCACATACCGATACCAACCACCACGCGTAGTCTCCCCAAACCTTTCCCGTATACACTCTAATAAATGATTCGTCTGTCTTTCTTCTCCTCGAGAACCTTGCATGGCATTCATTGGCTTACAAGAGTTTCGAAATATTAACCTTTGGCGTGAATTTGGCATTTTACTTCATCTATAGTGTGATCCTTGGCGATTAAACCCTGGCAAGCAGTTACGAATATCCGGAAATCGAAAATATGTTTTTGGCGCTTTTTTTCCCCAACCGATTGAAACAAAAACTTGACACAGAATTCCAATTGCAGTCACAGAATAACATTCCAAATTTGATGTATTTAAATCAGTGTGTTTTTAAAGTATAGCGTTTACGTGTTTTTGATAGTACAGACCGACAGACAGCCAACTCCTTGTTGGATTTGGCTCAGGATTTGATAGGTGTCTACACTATACATGTTAAATCTGTATACCAAATTTTATCTGTCTCTTTTTGTTTTGTAATTATCGTGTTAAAGATTACTCGAACAGCCGGACAGATAGACTGTCTCTGAACAGATTTTGCTCACAATTTCCTCGAAATGTAAATTTTGGTGTAAAGATTGTATACCAAATTTCATCCGTCTAGCTCAAAGCGTTTCTGAGTTATCTTTGTCACAGATAGATAGACCAATAGGCATAACTGAAAAATAGTGTTTTTTGAACTCAAGGAGATCTAAAACATGGAGATTCGTCAAAATTTCGAGTATGCATTTTTACAATTTTGGAGTCGAATTTTTTAATGATTACGATACTTTCTTTTTTGTACATACATCGTATATATAAAAGTGAATATTAGGATAGTGAAAAAAAAATCTTCAAGTTTCGATTTCTTTTAATACAATATTTGCTGCATTTTTTTTTTTTGCATTATTTCTAATAAAAGTTGACTCAACGACCTCTAAAACTAAGATTACTGATGTAAATCCCTCTTAATGCGTAAATGAAAAAAAAATACCTGTAGAAACTGGCTCTTACCTATCTTAATTTTTTTATTATATTATTTGTCTCTAAAATAATAGTCAAAGAGTAGATCGTTCTGTCATTAGTTTAGTTACATTAACGCTCCGTTTTAAAACAACGCTAGGACTATTTTAGGACTGACCTCCTAATTTTGAACCGCTTTCAGATGACGAGGATGGCACCTGAGGTGGCATCCCCGCCACATTACACCACACCACACCACACCAAAGGCAGGGCGCTTTTCCCCGACGGATTTAATATGTAGCAGACGCGATTACACGATGGTTCTTCGGTGGAATCGGGTCTCGAACTTGAAATCCTCCAGACCGAGACCTTACCACCAGGCCACCGATCTGTATTGAAATTCACATGTTTAAAATAGATATTTTTGCAAAAAAAAAATTCTATCTCATGAGTATTTATTACTTAATTTAATGAAAAATAAATGAATATGGCAAGAAATATATATATCTAGATACTTACTCTAAGCTGAAATTGAAAAAAATAATACTCACGAATAAAAAAAAGAAAATTAACTATTTAAACACAAATAGTAAATATTTTATGCTGACGAAATCACTTTTAATATTTAGATGCATAATTTTAAACTCTAAACAACCTAATTAGATAAAACGCAATTTTTAAAAATAAAAACAATGAAAAGATATCAATTTTTGGATAAACATTCGAAACATAAATCTTTGGCTTAGAAATATCTTTTGTTGTAGACTGAGTGGGTCTCAGAATTGCTTGACGTCAAAAAGTATAGTTTATAGTTGTTCTGCGTATTATAAAATTAAATGTTATGTTTGTATAGTTAAATTCACCAATACTGATTTTTATTAAAACAATTTTTAATACTTAATTAAATTATGTCTGCTATCTAATTTTATATAACACTCTTAGTGTTTTAAAACATAGCATTATTAACTTTGAAAAGAGTTGGTTCTTTTTATTAAACATTTTTCGTGCAAACTGACATTGGCAGTTTTGAGTATATTGCTTAGAGTTTTCATTGATCTGCCCGATTCGAACGTTGTACGGTCTTTTAACAGGGCCAACTCAGCCACATCTACAGAGTACACAAAACATTTTAAAGGATTCCACAGACAAAAATCTGTGGTGAAAGCTTATAAGACAATTAACAGCTACGCTACCCGAGCAGTTGCTTTTGTATTGTGGTCATGTTACTGGGCTGCGAACCACAAGGTCCCAGGTTGTATCTCCGCTCATACCAACTCGCCACACACTCATTCCACCAGTTACATTGGTGACCCGGACGTGATCCTTCAACCTTTGTTGTTGTGCCATCTACCCACAGCAAACTAAAGTCGTCAAACTCCCTTGATGCAGCATCAGCAACCACTCACTCACATAAGCTTGCCATAACGCTTGGCGCATTAGAATCCACATCTAATACATCACCACTCAACAGCCATATCGTTCGTCTCACCTCCGACTCACTGGAGGGAGAGTCTGTGGTGAAAGCTTATAAGCCAGTTAACAGCTACGCTACCCGAGCAATTGCTTTTGTATTGCGGTCATGTTACTGGGCTGCAAACCACAAGGTCCCAGGTACTATCCTCACTCATCACAATTCGTTACAAATCCCTCGGATTTAGATCAGAAGAAAAATTGCTCAATTCACATTCACATAACTTTCATTGGGACAGCTAAATTATAAATGATGAAAATACAAATTTAACCGTTAAAAGATATTTGTGTGTTAAAACAACAATTCCATATCAATCAATTATGTAAAACATTTCTGTTTTTTAGTTTGCACGCCTATTTTATTATCCAAGTTTAGCGAAAAGAGCAACTTTTACGCTTTTTGGATTCTTTTTTTTTATGTATATACATATTGTTGTTTCTTATGGCACTTGCTATGGACAAGCGCGCTGTTACGAAGACATCGATTTAAAGCCAGTGGGGGAGTTCTCTTGTTTGTTTAGTAGCGCCAACTAGGGCCAAGAGTAGGACTTAGCTACTCACGCATCGCTCATTCGCCTGCACAACCCCTTTTTACAGGAGGACACATTCACACAACTCACAGATAGAACACCGGAAGAACAACCATGCTCAAACCGGGACTCGAACCCAGGACGCACGCGCTACCCCTATGCCAGGACGCCGGCCGTATATACATGTAGGACTCATGAACCACTACTATTTTAACTTTATGGACATTTAATATTATATTTGGATGGACAATTACACAAATCTAAATGATATGAACATTAATAGTATTTTTACGTTTGCCGATTCATCAGTTCCGTCTCATCTCCGTCTTGGCTCATCTACGTCTCATTAACGTCCAAGTAAAAAAAAAAAAAAAAAAAAAAACTAGCAACTTTTGTTCGCCAGCAGACGGCGCTCTTCATCTTAACGCCACACTATTTTGGGACGGATCTCGTCATTTTGAACCGCGGTCAGATGACGAGAACGACACCTGAGATGGCACCCCCCTCTCCACATCACACCACACCAGCGGGAGGACGTTTGGTCAGGATGGATTTAACGTGCAACAGACCCCCTTACACGACGGTTCTTCGGTGGAATTGGGTCTCGAACCTGAAACCCTCCGGTTCCGGATCCGAGACCTTACCACCAGGCCACCGCGGCCATCAATGATGTTGAAACATCGGGTATTATAGAAAGGATCTACGTGCCATAGAAATGTGCATAATTGTAAAATGCTTTGGGCAGTTGATGTGGTGCTACTGTGGAACGTATAGAGGTACTCTGCAAACGCACCGCGCCGGCAAATAAGAAATTACAACCGTTATTGGTTCGTCTCCGTGCGCCCTCTAATTCCTCAGGATGGTGTTTCCGTCATTTATTTCTAGGTGATAGTGGCGCTTTTTTTAATACCTTCAACCTTTTTTTAAAAGATATAATGAAACCATTTTGAATTGCTATTTTTGGGAAACTATTCATATTGAATAATATATAAAGTACACTCAGCAAAAAGTACACTCAAGTCCTAATTTCATTTGATGTGTTGGATGCCCACCTGTTTTAATTGGTACAATGGAATTTTCTGCAACAAAACACGCAATTTCAAATTTTGAAAAATGAACTTATTGCTAAATCATGGATAAATTTAATATAGTTGCGTAAATTATTTAATTTACATTCAATCAAGAATTTTAAAAACAACAACAAAAAAATAAATAAATTATGCAGTGAATATATAAGGTGAACGCTTTTAAGAAGATGCAAATATCACTTAAATGTACATACTTACAAACATAGAAACTTTTTTCGTCGTCTCTAGAGGGAAAATCAATGAAATTAGCATATGTTTTTAATTTATAGTTGGCAACGAATCAACAATTCCAAAACACCATTAAAATTATTTGGGATAAAATTGGCAACCTTTACCACAAAACACGTATGCTTGAAAGTGATTTTATTTTTAATTTCTAAGAACTATAAAAATTATTCCTTTTTTATAAACTCAATACGTAATAAAATATTTCAAATGATTTTACGAGCAATTTAAAAATAATTGAACTTTGTAATAGTTTAACTTACGAAATAGTTATATTTTGAGTTTTTGCACAATTTTATTTGACACTGAATTTCCTAAACGATATTATTTTTTTGCTAATTTTATTATATACACTTAAACTATGGAATTTTGTACAATTATTAGTATGGTGGCCGAACACTAATTTAATATTTCTGGAATTCAATTATTAAATAATTCTTTAGTTATTCAATACAACTGGTATTAACTAACAGTACATTTCAGCAAACATTCCATAATTTTCATTATAATAAAATAGAAATTAAAAACTAAAAAGTACAAAAAATATTTGAAATTCTATATGTTTATTAAAAAATAGAAACATATTAATTTTTAATCAAAAATTTAGATTTCAGAGCAAAAGTATTAAAATGTGGAGCACTGAAAATAATATCATACGAAAATGTAAGATATAAAGAATAATAAAAGAAAATAAATTACTGGGAACTCATTAAAAATTAAAACTTATTTTGAATAGGATTTAACTTTCAATTATTTAAAATATATTTGAAAATATTTCACGCTTTTATATTTCAGTTTAGACACCCAAATTTTTAATAAAAAATTATTTTTTACTTTAATCGTAAAAATGTATTTTTAAAAACTTTATTTTTATTAATATTAATAACTTAGATCTACATTTTCTATATAAAATTTAAGCTTGCATGAATTATCTTAATATTTAGTCCTCATTATTAATTAATCAATATAACTATAATACAAAAATGTGTTATAACTTTAAAGATCAATCAACATTTTTTTTGTAATAAAAAATCGACGAACAAAATAATAAAATTTACTTTTATTACATTTTTTATTCTTTAAAAATTTATTTAAAAAAAAGCAATACTAAAGGATTTACAACCAAATCTCTTTTTTTGTTATAAATGGAAATTCTTACATTAAGGTATAAAATACTGAATTATGATTTTTCCCAGGAAGGTTATGTTTCATGTTAGTTCACCTATCGATTTGAAATGTTGGCCTATATAACATTCAATTTCATAAATATCTATCGAGTGACCTTGTTTTTGTTCTTTTTTTACTCAAGTCAAATACGTAATGTTCGAAAGAGTCATCTGCTTTTTCATGGTATTTTAAACCGAAATTTCCTATTGATTTTACGAAAAAGTAATATAAATAATGATTAAATGATAATGATGATTAAATGGTGGAAACATATTTGTTCTATTACCTTAGCGTGCTGTTATAGAGTAACATTTTAAGCCGAATATTTCAATTATTTTTCGCAGATTTTCTAATTAGTGCAGTAATTTCCATATTCAAAATTAAAAAGATTCTCAAGATAATATATTAGTATTATGGGAATTCAATTATATATTTAATAGGGATCGACTGATTTGAATTTGTTTGCTAATTGAATCCTCTTCTATTCTTTTGAATTTATTATAAACATAATTTAAAAATGATATTTATATTTCGAATTTATTTTCTTAAAAGTTGAAGCCAAAAATGAAAATTTAGAGCACTATTTCATTTCTCAATTGATTTTGTTATTTAAATATGTCATCAACTTCTATTCATCTGCCAGTTTTACTTTATGTGATAATGTTCTAAATCAAGAAAGCAATAAAAATTAATCATTTTTTTAAAAACATTTTTGAACACATTAAATGTAAATTTTACCTTTTATTTTAAATTTTATTGCACTGCAAACCCGGTATTATCTATCTTTATTAAATTTACTTATTAAAAATATTAAATTTAAAATGACTGATTATTCAAATCACAATTATCAGTTTATATCTTAAAATTATTGCAGTATATTAATTAATCGAATAATATATTATTAAAACTTTAAATATTAATAATAATAGGTTGCCATTTTTATTCAACAATTTTTCGTTTCTATTTTGTCGTCATATCCAGAACTAATTTAGCTATCTAAAATGTTTGGATTAATCAGATTTTTATAGCTGTCTCGCGAACTTCGAATTAATCCAATTTTTCCACATCATATCCAACATTTCTAATTTTTTTTCAATAACACTTTCGTCTCTCTTTATGCATATTAATTTTGGTTAAACAGCCAAAGAAAAAAAAAATGAATTCTCTTTTTAAGAAAAAAGGAAGAAAAACGCTTTCTTCTTCCTGCACGTTTTATTCTTACACGAGATAAGTAGCCATGAGAGTAATTCTTAGCATAAAGCTCGAATTTTTAAACAAATAATGGAAGCCTTAAGTAAGGTCGTGAAATGTGATAAATGAAATATAATTCCAGAAAACGAATTTTTATCTCTAATTGTTGAATTTCTGAAATGATGCCTCTAGTAAGAAAAGAGATATAGAAATGTGTTTTTCCTCACATTTTTGTTGTTTTATTTTAGCAGTTTGTAATTTGATTATTTTCGTTGTTTATTATTTTTCTTAACAATAACACATAAAATTAATTTAATTCAATCTATTAAGAAAAATAGGAATATTTCAAATTTATACGAGGTTTTTTAACTTACGTATGTCCACATTATATTAGGACCTATTAGGACTCATTAACTATTTTCTTAAAGAATTAATGGCTTCTTTTTAATTTTGTAATATCTCTGAGACAGTATAAAATTTGAAAAGGGTTTATGATTTTTTTGGGCAAATTTCGCTTCCGGATTTTTTAGAAATAGTCTAATTGGGATTATTGCTATTGGGATTATTTATATTTTGTTTTCTTTATGTTATATATGTTTTTCTTTATATTTTGTAATATTTTGTATTATTCTTTGAGATGAACTATTTTTTTTAGAAAAATGGTGCCATTAGATTTTTTTAAATAATCTAATTCGGAATATTGCTTTTAATTTTAACCATGTTGCGTTTTTCTTTATATTTTGTATTATGTTTCGAGAAAAACTATTTTTCTCTAATTTCAACTAAACTTATTTTGTCTCCATTTTTTATTTTAAGAAAATATCCTCTTGATAAATATTGCTTTTAATGATATCTCTGTATTACTTATTAATAAACATTTTATCCTTTCTTACTAGCAAACTATTTGAAAATAACATATGAAAACAACCAGTTTGTAATTTAAGATTAATTTTCATCCAAATATTTGTACACAGAATAATCAATAAAACCTTTATTTCAACAAAATACAGAGAAAAATAAACTGTAAGAAACACTAACTGATATCAAATCTAGAACTTCACAATTTCATTATAACTGGGACACAATGAAGGAAAAAAAGATCATTAAAGGGATAATAAATCATAAAAACTCTCACAAGGATTTAAATGAAAAAAAAAACTCTTCATTAAGATAAAAATTAAGATATAATGGGGAAAAAAAATGATTAGAAAAAAAACTCACCGGTGGCGGTCAAACTTGGCATACTTCATCCAATCCCTAGGATTGGACTTATAAGCTCTCATCAAGTCCATAACTCGCTCAATGTTTACACGATCAGTAGCGAATGCTTCCCTCAGTTCCCTGATCAAATCGTCCAAAGTGTCTATCTTGGGAACGGTCAGCATGCGTTTCTGGACTTCAACATCTTGACCAGCACCGAAGCAGGAACGATAATCAAGTTCAGCCATGGGAAATAATTACTCGAAGAACAAACTCGACTTCGGAAGAAAAAAATCCAAGCTTTGCTGGAAGTAGAACGATGTGACCAGAATTGACAGGTGACGCAAGACAGGAACGCTAGAGAGGCGATGCGATCAAGTTCACAACCGATCACAAAATATGGGCAGAACGCGTCTTCTCCAAGCCGGCTTGGGAAAAAAAAAATCCCTACTTTTCCCTCTTTTCTTAACAGATAAGGCTTTCCGTAAGTGACAGCTCGAAGTCGTTTCGATACCTCCGTTATTGATAATAATGGCGCCAAATCCTATCGCCAAGATCTGACCCCAAGAAGTCAATCACTTATTTTTTTTCGTTCACCTTATTTTTTATTTATTTGGTTCAGATTTTCGTGTGGGAAACTCACGAAAGGTTCAGACGCTCGTACTTATTTTGTTAAATCCCTCTTTATCAGAATAACCTTACTACCCCAATTTTTATTTGTTTATTTTTCAATATCATTTCCTTTTAGATTAAGTTTCGAGTGAAATAAATAGTAAACAATCCGGATTATTTTCTTTGAAAAAAACGTGCGTTGTTGGTTTTAGATGATGAAATAGCTTTCATTATTTCGTCGCATAAGAAAATGCGATTGAAATGATAGTTTCACTTGTAAAAAAAATTCTACGACTACCGGAAGAGATACAAAAATTTATATAAATTAAAAATGATCTGTACCATTTTCTGAAATGATTTGTATTTTGCAGTTTTAAAATATCTCGCAATTTCTGACCTTATTAATGAATAGAATTAAAAAATGAGGCTATTTCTATAATTATTGACCTTAAATATCATATCTATAATAATTGACGTTATTTATTATAGAAATAATAAGTATTATAGAAATTAATAATTGACCTTAAATATTATTTCTAGTGTAATTGACATAAAATATTATATAAATAATAGGTATCAAAGAAAGTAATAATTTATCTTAATTATTAGAGAAATAATAAATATTATAGAAATTAATAATTGACCTTAAATATTATTTCTATAGTAACTGACATTAATTATTATATCTATAATAATTGACGTTAATTATTATAGAAATAATAAATTTATAGAAATTAATAATTGACCTTAAATATTATTTCTAGTGTAAATGACATTAAATATTATAGAAATAATAAATATGATAGAAATTAATAATTGACCTTAAATATTATTTCTAGTGTAACTGACGTTAAATATTATAGAAATAATAAATATGATAGAAATTAATAATTGACCTTAAATATTATTTCTAGAGTAATTGACATTAAATATTATAGGAATAATAAATATTATGGAAATTAATAATTGAATTTAAATATTATTTCTATAGTAACTGACATTAATTATTATATCTATAATAATTGACGTTAATTATTATAGAAATAATAAATTTATAGAAATTAATAATTGACCTTAAATATTATTTCTAGTGTAAATGACATTAAATATTATAGAAATAATAAATATGATAGAAATTAATAATTGACCTTAAATATTATTTCTAGTGTAAATGACATTAAATATTATAGAAATAATAAATATGATAGAAATTAATAATTGACCTTAAATATTATTTATAGAGTAATTGACGTTAATTATTATAGAAATAATAAATTTATAGAAATTAATAATTGACCTTAAATATTATTTCTAGTGTAAATGACATTAAATATTATAGAAATAATAAATATGATAGAAATTAATAATTGACCTTAAATATTATTTCTAGTGTAAATGACATTAAATATTATAGAAATAATAAATATGATAGAAATTAATAATTGACCTTAAATATTATTTCTAGTGTAATTGACATTAAATATTATAGGAATAATAAATTTATAGAAATTAATAATTGACCTTAAATATTATTTCTAGTGTAATTGACATTAAATATTATAGGAATAATAAATTTATAGAAATTAATAATTGACCTTAAATATTATTTCTAGAGTAATTGACATTAAATATTATAGGAATAATAAATATTATGGAAATTAATAATTGACTTTAAATATTATTTCTATAGTAACTGACATTAATTATCATATCTATAATAATTGACGTTAATTATTATAGAAATAATAAATTTATAGAAATTAATAATTGACCTTAAATATTATTTCTAGTGTAAATGACATTAAATATTATAGAAATAATAAATATGATAGAAATTAATAATTGACCTTAAATATTATTTCTAGTGTAATTGACATTAAATATTATAGGAATAATAAATATTATTTCTACAATAATTGACCTTATTTATTTGAGAAATAATAAATATTATAGAAATTAATAATTGATCTTAAATATTATTTCTAGTGTAAATGACATTAAATATTATAGAAATAATAAATATGATAGAAATTAATAATTGACCTTAAATATTATTTCTAGTGTAATTGACATTAAATATTATAGGAATAATAAATATTATTTCTACAATAATTGACCTTATTTATTAGAGAAATAATAAATATTATAGAAATTAATAATTGATCTTAAATATTATTTCTATAGTAATTTAGCTTAATTATTAGAGAAATAATAAATATTATAGAAATTAATAATTGACCTTAAATATTATTTCTATAATAATTGACCTTAATTATTATATAAATAATAAATATCATAGAAAGTAATAATTTACCTTAATTATTAGAGAAATAATAAATATTATAGAAATTAATAATTTAATTAAAATATTATTTCTATAGTAATTGAGGTTAATTATTATAGAAATAATAATACGATAGAAATTAATAATTGACCTTAAATATTATTTCTAGAGTAATTGACATTAAATATTATAGGAATAATAAATATTATGGAAATTAATAATTGACTTTAAATATTATTTCTATAGTAACTGACATTAATTATCATATCTATAATAATTGACGTTAATTATTATAGAAATAATAAATTTATAGAAATTAATACTTGACCTTAAATATTATTTCTAGTGTAAATGACATTAAATATTATAGAAATAATAAATATGATAGAAATTAATAATTGACCTTAAATATTATTTCTAGTGTAAATGACATTAAATATTATAGAAATAATAAATATGATAGAAATTAATAATTGACCTTAAATATTATTTCTAGTGTAAATGACATTAAATATTATAGAAATAATAAATATGATAGAAATTAATAATTGACCTTAAATATTATTTCTAGTGTAATTGACATTAAATATTATAGGAATAATAAATATTATTTCTACAATAATTGACCTTAGTTATTAGAGAAACAATAAATTCTTTTCGAATTGATTTAATTCAGCTGTAATTTATGGTAATTAAATTCTCTGAAATTAATCTTACTTTTTCGACTGCTACTTATATGAAAAAGCAAACATTGTAATCTTCAAAAAATTAAAAACCAAGATTTTGACACGTCCGGAAAACGCAATTATGTCTGTAAACATAATAAATCAAAATATATTTGAGTCAGACGGATGAAATTTGGTATTGACCTAATGGCATTGTATTTTAATGCCATTTAAATTTTAAATACCAACCATTCGAACGAAATCTGCTCGTACGTGAGTCCGAGTAGAAGCAAGCATAACTAGAAAAGAAAAAGAACGAGGTAGTCAAAATGTGTTACACATATTTAACATCTAAAATATAAATCCATGTGAAATTCGGAATGAAATCCCAGAAGCTAACGTTTGACGGGGTGTGCTTTCTCATGAAAGCATAAACAGATTACCCCCCCCCCCAAAAAAAAACTAACTTAAATAAATGAAATATTATTATATAGTCTTGTGATTGCATTTGAAGTCCTATGTCTAATTTTGGTTTTAAGCGATCGGAAAAAAATATGTCCAAAATACATATTAATTTTTCTGATACATCATTAGTAACCCGCATGCTAATGACTAATCTACAATAAAAAATATCAAAGATCGATATTTCGTAACTGTTATTGCTCGCCTGCACTGTCTAGCTCAAGCGATTTTGAATTATCGTATTCACAGACAGACAGATGGACATAATTCCAAAGCAACATGGAATTTGGAATATGTATTATGTGAATTGTTTGCATTATGTGAATTCGTCTGATCTCGAGTTCAAATATTTTTGCCGATGACAACACTTTCTCTATCATTTATATACGATAAAGTAAAATTGCAAAAACTTTGATGGATTCAACTCTCTAGTGCGGTATCTGAAAATAAAAAATTGAGCTAGCATGGTGTTCAAGTCCATCCCTAAGATTCAAAATTTTTATAACAGAGGAAGTGAGATAACGAATTTATCAGAAATTTTGCGAGATCGTTTCGGGAGGAACACTCCTGCTGGTTCTTTCAACTTTATTTAGACAATGCTCATTTTTGTTTTCATTCTAAATCGTATAATTATTTTTTTTAAACTTGAAACTATAATAAAACTATTTATACAGCTTCTAAACACTGATACACTTCTTTGATAAAAATTAAACATCTCCTCCTCTCATTTTCATTTCACCCTTATTTTGCTGAATTTAAAAGCAAAAAGTGCAACCGGAAAAAAAAAGGTTATTTACCGTAATTAAAAGCACACAATATTATCTATTTACTATTCAATTAAGTTATTGGCTATCATAAAATTATGCGTAAACGGTGCATTTCAATTGAATTTCTTATGCAAAATCTGATATTTAAGTTTCCCTGACAAAACCTTTTTAAACTTAAAATGACCTTCATCGGAGGGCATCTAAATATGAGGATACTCAGAGTTTTTTGCTTCCCTGGTGGACATATTAATGAACATGGGAAGGGGGGGGGGGAGTTACATCCACTTTCATGACGGGAATCATCTACTAAGGGGGGATTATATCCTGGCATAATGACAGGCATCAAGACTGAATATTAGATCACACCTCCGTGTCGTCGCGGCAAAGGTCATTCAGATTACTCCAAAAGCCTAAGCAGGGCGGGTGTAACTCCGTTAATGTATACATAAAATTATGACATACACTTTAGGTGCATTATTATTAATAGTTTTGCACTTCTGTTCACTGTGTACAAAAAGATTTCTAATGGGATCAAATGACATAAGGCAAATGTGCAATTTAATCTAAATCTAATTCTGCATCATTATTACCCATTTTACTTCCTTTCCCGTTTTGAAAATAGGCAGATACTTCCGATATTGAAATGTCACAGCACATTTTGCATCCAACAGGAAATTATCTAAAAAAAGGATGTAGATAAAAATAATTGGAAAATAACTAGCATAATTGTTTAGCTTACCGCATGTATTTCCACACATAGAAATTTTTTTTCAATAATTTCACAAAAAAATTTAATGAAATAAGATAGAGAATAAAACTCATTATGCTTTTATCAGAGAATATAGGAAAAAAGCAAAAGTAAAAACACTATATTCCTATCATAATACAATCTAAGAAAAATAGGTAATTAATTATTTGCAAAGTGAACATGCCTTGAATTTCATTGCAACAATGAAATATAATGCAGCAAATTAAAGATTAAAGTATTTTTCAAAAATTACTACAATTAGAGAAAAACCTGCATATAAACTAAATTTTTATTATTGAAAGAGAAGTTTTTTTTTTTCAGTTTACAGGTTATTAAAATTCCTTTTTGTAAAGTAATTTATAAACATATTATTATTAAAACCGATAAAATAGTGTTTAATATTAAATCAATTAAAATATAGATTAAAACTTGTAAAAAATTGCCAATGTTGATAATTCTAGGTTTAGTGTTGTTCCTATAGAATGGGACCGTTCTCTCGCACTCATATGTATATTCAACTTTATAAGCAGTAAAGATTTATTTGAAAACAAAAATTCTCACTGATTCATAAAAAAATATTGGCAGTGTTCGACTCTTATTTTTTGAAGGCATCGAGACGCTGTAAAAAATGAATATTAAATCTTCGAGTTTTCATTAAAACGAATTTTTTAAACATTTATTTAATCAAAAAATATTTTGAAGTAAAGGTGTCTAAAAACTTCTTTTCAATCACTATAATTACTTATCCATGATGTCAAAGCAACACACGTGGTGCTGAAACACATTTATAACAGATAAATTGGAGCATTCTAGATGCAATTTCATTCGATTAAGTTTGGATCCTATCTAGCAATTTTCTTTTCTTGGGGTCAATGATGTTAACAGAACTCTCTACTCTGCAACAAAGAGATTCATTCTTGTTAAAGCTTGTCTTCCTTTTCTCGAGTTCATTGAACTATAAATATCAAGACCATTCTCCCCGTGTTTATTCAAACATCATTTGCAATTTTCCCACAATTCATCCTCCTCTGCATTTACAATTACAAAAATAAATAAATAAATAAAATCCAAATTTAAAAGAAAAAAACTCTTTGATTTTTTTTATTAGTATTCTCTATGTTTAAAACCATTCCGAGCCCGAAAAATACATATTTAGAATTATGTCTGAGAACAGGATGACGCAAAAGCTTTGGAATCGGCAGTTGAAAGGTGGCACCAAATTTTTAGATATCTATCAGATTTAGAATGATTGCCCATTTAAAGGAAAGATTACGGAATTCTTGAACTCGAAGTTCTTAATCTCCAGATTCATGATATGAATATTGATATGGTATTGAAATACTCAGCAACTCACTCCCTTTACAACTAAAGAAATGTATAAAGATGTATTTGAAAAAAAAATTATAACATATGGGTCTGTTATTTGGTTTATTGGACAGACAGACAAATAAATCAGACAAATAAGTCAGACAAATAAATAAACTTCAACAGCTTCAATGTAATCCGTTACTTGCTATAACTAAAGCCTATAGCAAGGGTATCCACAGACGCACTTCAAATTCTCAGTGGTTGCCCCTCCGTCGCTATAATTATTAAAAGAGATTGGGAAGCGGCTCAGTTAATTAGGGAAGCAAAGAATGTAAAATATTCAGGCAATAGGCGCAACTTTGATTTTGAAGTATCTACCCCATCATGGCAAATCAAAAGAATTACATGGAGCTAGTGTGTAGATGTTATGGCTACACATGGATCAAAAATAGGTGAAAAAGTGGGTTGTGCTTTTGTATGGTATGAAAAGGAATAAGAAAAGGAATCAAGAAAAGTTATATTGAATGAGAAAGCAACTGTCTTTATGGTGGAAGTGGTGGCAATCAGAAATGTTCTAGAGTTTGACGTTCAACGCAATATAAAAGTGGCAAAAGATAATTTCTGATTCCAGATGGGCTTTATTGGCCCTTGATTCCATCGGTGAAACAAAAAAAAATAATAATAATATTGAATATAAAAGAAAAAGCTTCTGAGTTTGGAATTGAAATGATCTGGATCAAAGCTCATCGTGGGTATATTAGAAATGAAAAACCAGATACACTAGCTTATAAAGCTTGAAATTAGAAACCCAAGAAATATTTTTCCATGAGTCCAAAATCCAACTCAGAAATGAGACTAAAAAAACTACTAAAAATTAAGGATTAGCAGGGTAGATGGAATAACTCCATCAAGGGGTGAACAACCTATCAACATTTTAAAAACGCTTCTGTTAACCGAATTGGGAATGA
This sequence comes from Argiope bruennichi, assembly GCF_947563725.1. Lineage (NCBI taxonomy): Eukaryota > Metazoa > Arthropoda > Arachnida > Araneae > Araneidae > Argiope > Argiope bruennichi. The sequence goes on from NC_079161.1 coordinate 13,959,380, forward strand.
TTTTTATCTTAACCAAGTATACACTGGAAAGTCGTGTCTTTGACAAAAATTCGACTTGTCAGTGTGGCACCGAAGAAGCCTCTATAAATCACGTGATCAACGCCTTTACACTATGGCGAGCACACAGACTCAGATGGCCGAGAAATAGAATGTCTCTTGACGTCGAAGAACTCATAACAATTCCAGGCATTAAATATTCTGTTAGTGACATTTTATCAAATCTCTTGACTTTAGTTCTCACCTAACGTAAAAAGTTAACTGACATTTAATGTATTTTATGCATTTTTAATATTTCACAATTTAATAATGTTTTTTTTATTTTTTTTCTGTACCAATTTGAGTTTTCTCTAGAGGGTTCTTTGCTGTTTGCAAGTGTTCAATGCCATCAAATGTCGTTTTTTCCTTCGTGCTAGGTGCGGTTGCTCTACGGCGGCCCCATCAAGTTTCCCGCATAGTCTCTGGCTAAGTCGGCCCACTTGCATAGTCAGAAAGTGCTGAAAAGCAGCCTTATGGAGGTGTCTGGCAGTTACATTGATCAATAAAATAAATAGTAATAATATTGTGTGTGTGTGTGTGTGTGAAAGAGAGAGAGAGAGAGAGAGAGAGAGAGAAAGAGAGAAATTGCAGTGTTTTAAATAAGACATTTTTGACAAAATCAGTCCAGAATCAAATGGGAGAAGTAAAGTAAAGATTAGACTTTTCACATGGCTAAGTCAATGGGGTCTTTTGACATTTTTCGGAAGCAAAGGGTCGTGTGGTTCAATTTCCATCATAACGATGTTGTCGCTTCTGTTCAATTTGTCAAAGATTCTTTGTGATAATTTTTTATGGAAGTGTTTTAATGCAGAAAAGATGAGATATTTGAGAAGGCCGTTATTTCTGACAAACCACAGCATATTATTAATTTACCGAACCGTTACATTTTGCAATATTTCAAGTATTGTGATGTGGGGTTTTGCTGAAGTCGCCAATATAGGCGATGCAAAAGATGCTTATGCTTTATCACGGCGATGCATTTCCGTTGACGTTTGCGTGTGTTATTCTTAAAATATTTATTCTGATCTGAAGTATAAAATAATGAAAAATGAATTACTGTCAATAAAACATAGAATAAATAAAACCAAACCTATGTTAACATCAAAGGTTAGAATTAAAAAATACAAATATTTTCCAGGGAATGTAAGAAAACACCAGATAAGTCGATGAAAGATCAAATATTTGCTTATATTTCATACAATCGCAGATGTCAGTTGGCAAACACAGATAAATTCTGATGGAAAGAAAAGCAGAAGGCAAGAAAACGCAGAGTCAAAAATAAACAGAAAAGCAAGGTAACAGACAATCGGACATAATAGTTAAAATTGTTGCTATGAATAGGATTGTATAATTATAATCATATAATTCCTTGCATGACTTTATTATTAGTATTATTTCCTTTTCTCATTTAGAAATATATTTTTATGCATTTGTTATGTTATTTTCTAGCGCAGTTGGCTCAAACGCAAGAAAAAATAGCTTTAAAGAGAGCTCCTACGGTTCTTTATGTCAGTCCTTCAGGCAGTATAATCCACAAACCCCAAAAATAAAGAAATCTGGAAAATTAAAGAAGAGAAAGGTCAAAGAGATCAAATGGATTAGATTAAACAGGATTAAGACTCACATCGGAATATGAGGAAACGAGACAGCAGATGAATTTTCAAAAACGGCTGTACAGAAAGACCAAATAGATATTGTAGTCCCAAAATCATTCCAAATGCTAAAAAAGGAAATTAGGAGAGATGACCTTGCAGTGGCAGGATAGATGGATAATGTCGAGCAAAGGACGCTTAGCATATGAATTCATACTGGAACAAAAAATTATAAAGAAAGAGTATTTCGCCCGATGATAGTGCAAATTATATCGGAGTATAGAAAATCTCCTCAATACTTCTACAGATTCGGAAGGATGCAAGACAATACATATATATATGTGAGGAAATAAGCTGAGTCTAGCAATACATAACCGAATGTGTCGAACTCAAAGAAATTAGAGGAGGACTTATTATCTATACTACTATTATAAATGTGAAAGTTTGGATAGATGGATGTTTGTTAGTGAATCAAGCCAGAACGGTTGGACGGAATTGGATGAAATTTAGCACAGAGATAGATTATAGTCTGGAATAGGACATAGGCTACTAATTATTCCGGTAAATTGAGTGGATAATTTTTTATTAATTAAAAACTAACTTTCCCACCAAAAATCTGAGGCCAAATCCCACCAAAAATGAGTAAGGCTTCAGTTTTTTTCCCCCACACTAATGAGGTTAGGCTTAATATATTTTCGACCGATTATTTCAAAGGATTCTATTTATTTTCTTGGTGTTTGATACATTTAAAATTAAACATTGTTAATGAATCGAACTTTCGGATTCATTCTGTAAATTAGAGGAAGACTTATTATAGATAATAATTTTAATACATTATTACAACACCCTGGAAATATAAAAATATTAAAAGAAAGGATGGAAAAGTTTTCTAGCCTTTTACCCACAGTTTGAAAATTCTTTGAACTTTTGTTGACTGTTGTTTCCTTATCCAAAAATTTGGATAGTTAATGAGCATAACGACCAGTCACAATAATCCCTGTTTATACGGTTTAGTTCTGGGGTAATTGGGTGACGCTGTAATTAAAAAAAGCTCCTATGGTTACTGAACGGATGTCAGGTCAATGAAACCGAGATTTGGCGACAAAATTAATAACAATTTTGGCGACAGGACCCATAGGACGCAAATAATGCGGATTTTACTAAAAGTTTCTGTGCCCTATTTTGAAAAGTATTAAAAAAAATAGAAGACCCAGTTGAGCTTGAATGAACAGTTGAACAAGTTCTCTGAGCGCATCATGCTGACTATTATTGTTTCTCTGCTTATGTTCAGCTGTTATTTGCAACTGCTGGTATTGTATATGCTTCAGCTGAATTTTGCTGCCTGCATGTTCATGTTTTCTTGTAGAATAAAGCATTAATTATTTGTTGCTGAACTTATTGGGCTGTTTCTGCGTTTACACACTACACCAAAGAAATGGATTTTCCTGATTTTTGGAAATTTTCCGTAACAATATTCATTTTAGAATGGATAGCTGATTTAATAATTGATGTTACTTTAGCCTTTTTTTTATTTTGATATATATCATAGTACGTTAAAATAACGAAGTTGGATTTTAAAAGTTGGCAGCTTTTTTAACATACAAATTTTTTTCAACACTATCCGCGTATGGCAGTTAGCTGATCCGCCGAGTATAATGATTCTATTTAATAATTAATAATGCAGATAAAATTGCATATCCATGATTCCGTCAAAATGTCAGCTATTCATGTTGTGACGTTTTAATTGTCTTGCAATACATTGTACACATGAATCTTCCCGATGGAGACCAGTTCCAAGGAATCATAAATATTAAAAACATGCAATGCCAGTATACATCTAACTATCGTAGTACTGTAAAAATGATGCAGATTTTAAAAAGAATCCGTCAATTTTAGCGTATAATAATGGAAGAAAATCACGCGCTTAAATATTTGATGAAACAATAAAAATAGTTTGAATTTGAGGGCAACAATGTAATCTATCGTTGAAAATTAGTCAGAAAAAATTATCAAAAGTTAGAAAAAGTTGGCTGAATATATAATCAATATAATTGAAAAGATAATTTTGTTGATTTTAAGAGAACATAAAAATGATTTTTTATGCCGTTTGCATAATATATATATATATATATATATATATATATATATATATATATATATATATATATATATATAAAGTAACCAATCTAAAGTTAGAAATATTTTGAAAACGAAACTAAATAGTTTCGCAATCACAACTAAAAAAGAAGCCAAAAAAGGAACAGGAAAAACTTCATAGTATTTAGAGAGCGCAAATGCAGCTACTTCTAAAACACAGATGAATTGAGACAAAAGTAATAAAAACCAAGTTAATAGGAAAAAATCAAATTAAACCAAATAAAAAAAGAATCCGGCCTGAAGACTTTTTCAAGGGTCACCCTCAGGAAGGGATTAAAAAAGAAAGGGATTTTTTCTGCGAAGGAATGCAGATTAAACAATCTAATAATGATTCCCTGTGATCCGAAAATCCCCTGAAATTAGGCCTAAGAGATATAAAATTTTAACAGAAAGGAAAATACAAAACAATAAATTAGACGAATACATCCACTAATAAGCAAAAATACAAATAACAATAATAACAAAAATAACCATAAAATAACACTCAAACTAGTAATGACAACAAAAAGGAAAGAATATACGATCAGCAGGCAAAGAAATTTCTGCTGCTGATATTTTCTTTCATTTTTATTTCTTTCATAATTTGATTTTTTCTTATTAACTTGGTTTTTATTACTTTATATATATATATACGGGGAGAGAGAGAGAAATAGATAAAAATATGATATATACAAATTGAAACATAATACTTGAAGCAACATTAAATCTCACTGCGGAATTTATCTTGTGAATCCATTTTCTTTTACTTAATTGATTTCATGTAGCATAAAATAGGGATGACTAGTAATAAGATCTTTACCTGGAGATCAGAAGTTTCCAGATTCGAAACCCGATTTTGCTAAATATCAAACATGTATGTGGAGATAGTACATATTCAATTTGACAAATGGGCCAAACACCTGATGGTGCATTAAGGAAAACTGGAGGTGCCAACTCAAGTGTTGTCCTCGTCGTCTGACTGGGGTTCAATTCAGAAGTCCAACCCCAATTAGCCTTAAAATTACTTTTCATTTGGGCATTAATACAACAATATTAAATTAAATCCTGTAGCAGACACTCTTTTTTTTTGAGGGGGGGGCTCAATTATTTATTGTAAGCCTGATATACTCTTAAAGCGTGCCCGTTGTTTTAGAATGAATTTGTATATAAATAATATGGAAAAATTATAGTAAAAAATGGAACGATTCACGTCATTAGAATCACCAAGACTTATTATATTCGAAAATAAATTACTTAAGGATACAACATAAAAAGATGTGGCCAGCTTTTAAAGTATATCAATATTAGTTTTTTCTTTTTAAAAGCGAGAAATGCGTCTTCCAAATCTTCCATAAAAGTGTTATGTAACATGAAAAATAAAAAGTGTTAGATTTTTATGTTCCTATAAGTCATAAAAATCTTATAACACTATAAGATGTGTTTAAAAATAACCAATTTCACCAAAACATTTAAAAAAACTATTGCAAGTTAAAAATATAAATTCTCAACAAACTGCCAGTGGAATTTTTTTGGAAATAGAGAAAACATCGATTACTATATTTCAACCGGTATTTACGAGTTTTCAATGGTTTTGATGTATTTTCGATAAACAGTTTGATTTCATTTTTCGAAAATAAAAGGCACAACCATTTCTGAAATATATATGTTATATAATTTATGAGTGCTCAAATAGAAAAGTAATATTCGAAGGAATATAGAATCGAATGTCACTACAGTCTCATTTATATTACTAAAAGGAGAAATAAGTAAAAATTACAATTTATTATCCATATTTTCCAATAAAACACGCAATAACATACTGTTCAACTTCATCCAGGTAATCTGAAATCTAAATATATTATTTGTTTTGCATTTAAATTGGAAATTTTTAAGAGAAAATTTAAAGATGCAAATAGGGATTGCAATACCGGACCAAAAGTTCAATACCGGTATTCGGTATTTTTTAGATCTTAATACCGGGATACCGGTTTTAATACCGGTAGTAGAAATTTTAGAAAAATAAAGGAATTGTTTTATTTGCCAGTTTTATTAGAGAGTGTAAATATTACAAAAAATAATTTGTAACCTATAAATTATAACAGTATATAAAGAATCACAAAAAAGTAAAGGAACGCCTTATTTATTGAAATGACAAAAAAGTGAAAATATCACTATTCAGTCTGTGGTACTATTACAAATTTTTGAAAAGTGATCTTAAAAAACATAATGCATCAACTGTACTGTCATTAAGCCTGGAACGTAATTTTGTGCAAAAATTTCCAGCTGCCGAAAACGCTCTTTCGACATCTACGTTAGTTGGTGGTACTGTTAGCAATGCGCCAATCTTTTCCAAGTATTACAAGTCCAAGTTAGCTTTTTCCAAGTATTTACATCTAAATCCCAAATTTTCAAATAAATCGATTTCTCGTCGGATAGTTTTGGATCTAGCTGATTTCTGTATTATATTTTGGTTCGTTGAAATTTTTTTATTTATCACTAATTTTAATTTTTGTTCAAGAGACAATTCCTTCTTATTATCGACATTAGTGTCATCATAATCTTCGATAACTGTACCAAATTCTTCTGAATGTAGATAGGTTTGTGGGTAAAAATTTTTAAGAAAATTTACTACAAACTTGATCAGATTTGAATTGGTTAGTCTCTTTTCTTCTTTTTCATTTTTAAAATCATTATAAATATGTAAATACCGTAAGACATTCTGCATTACTAATTATCTTTAATGCTTACATTTCATAAAACCGCGAGTCTTCATTGTTAAATGTAAACATCTCCTCTTCATCTTTCCTCTCACACCTATTTTGTCGAATTAAACCCATCTTAACGCATGCGCAAAAGCGCGGAAGGTTTTACAATCCGTTGTCAAACAGTATCTTATCACTTCTCTTGATTGTAGGTTGCAACTTTGTATTCACAGTCTAATTCATTTCGAACGTTAGGGAGACATAAAAACAAAATCCTATACTATTCTGCTATGTTGGCGATCCTTGAACATATAGTGGAGACAATTTTAAAAATTTCTAGTAAATACCGAAAAAACGGTATTTAAACTTATGAATACCGGTATTACAAAATTGTACAAATGGCTCAAAATATCGGTATTCGGTATCCCGGTATACCGGTATTGCAATCCCTAGATGCAAACCTTTAGTCAGAAACATCAGAGCAAGAGGATGTTATAGGTTTAATTCGTCAATTTTTAATAATAGTTTCCTAGTAATAGATTTAATTTAATTTTTACAATAACATTTATATAAACTATGCATTTAATATTACCACAACCTTCGAGTGTATATATACATTAATTTAAACAATGAAAAGCATTATTGCAAAGTATAAATAAAATGTTTTCAAATTTTATTTAAATTAGAGAATAGAATGAACTGAAATTAAATCGGCATCTTTGAGTTTGATCTTGTTTGTGTTTTATGGAACGCGTTCAGCTTTGTTAATAGTGGTTGTGTGTTTATACAGCTCCTCAATTTTGTTTATATTTTGTGTGAAATTACGAAGAAAAATATACCATTTTTGTGTTTGATCAAATATCAAGACATTGCGAATCGATCGGTAAGGATAATTTTTAAGTTATTTTTGTCTACTTCTTGAAGAAATGGAAATTTAAACTTATGTATTGAGTGATACGCCTACTTGAATGCAGCCATTTTGTTTTCAAATGATCTATTGCGCATGCCTTGAACGAATTGAGAGAACCATTCTAAAGGTGAATTCTATCAATTAATTTATTTTCATCGGACCAGGGTCCTGTTCCAGCGGTATTAGCTGCAACATTTTTCTGGGAAAGTTACCCGAAATTTTTTAGTTTAATTATTCTTCAAATGAAATATTGATTTGTATTGGATAAATTATTAATATTCCCTTACCAATTAGCACAATAGCAACAACATGAATTAATTAATTTAGTAAAATCAAGAAACTTTAGAAAAGTTGGCAACGATAGCAACATCGTCGACCAAAATTTTACTTGTTATTTAACTAACCAACGGCGTCTCAAATTTTGACATGGCAGATGATCCAGAAGACTTCATCAAATCAGCAATTACTATCCAATCCTCTGTTTTCTCATTTTTGGAGACTATCCCAAAATTAAGCAAAGATAATAGTAAAAGAATCAGAGACTTCATGGAATCAGACTTCGTTTCCGTGGTCTCTAGACAGCAAGCAGTATTGCAGATGATAATAGGCAAATTGCATGAAAAAGTTGAATTTATCGATACAAAATTAGATTTAATTGGAACGAGGAGTATGGAAGATATGGAAAGAGCCACATACGCTAAAGTTGTAAAAACAACAAGACAGAGGAGAAGAGAAGAGGGAAGCGTCGTTCTTATTTATCCCAAAGATATGGAAAAGGAAGGAAATTTGAAAGAAAAACTACAATCGGCCATAAACCCTGCAAAAATAAAAATAGGAATTAGGAATCTAAGAAATCTAAAATTGAAGTTGCTAATGAGGAAGAAATAAAGAGACTGAGCGAAGAGATTAAGAACAACAATTCTTTGAAGGATGATGTCCTTATAAAAAGGCCTAAAAAGATGCCACCAAAAATAATAATTTATGAGTAGAAGAGAACTTCGATACCGAAAAAGTTGTTTGATATAAAAGTATTATCGAACAACTTAAAGAGCAAACTGACATATTAGCCGAAGCAGAAATACATCAGGAATACCTGATGAAAACAACAAAGTCAAATAATTGGATAGTGTCAATCGATCCAGCATCATTTAAAAAGATAATGAAAAACAAAAAAGTCAATCTAGGTTGGAAAAAACTATCTTTAAGGGAATACCTTAGAACGAGACAATGTTTTCACTGCTATCAATATGGCCACTTAGCAATTAAATGTCCTGATAAAGAAAAATATAGCATGGAGTGCACGAGATGTGGGGGAGAGGGACATAAAGCGGAGACCTGTCAAAACGACCTGTGTTGCCACAATTGTAAAATACATAACGAGAAATATAAAAGTAAATTTGATCTTAGCCATGACTCTAAAAGCAGACAGTGCGAAACATACCTTAACGAGCTCGAATTCCTTCGAAAAAAAAATAGATTATGGCCAATATTAGTTCTAATTTTTCTCATACGTGCAATTGTCCTCTTTCTTTGGCACTAATTAACTTAAATCATGCGCGGTCTGCTGCTCTTATGCTCGAACGGGACATTATTTTTCGTGAAGTTGACTGCATTTGCATTACGGAACCCTATTTATATGAAGAACAGTTGGTCGGGATACCAAACGGATATAATGGAATTTACAGCAGTGAAAGTAGAACAGCAATCATTATAAAAAACAGCATTAAATTTATCCCAATTCAAATTGAAAAAGATTTTATTGCAATCAACTGCTCTGGCGAAAATTCTCAAACAATAGTCATATCAATATATTGCTCACCTTCAGAAGATTTACACCCAAATTTAGAGAAATTAGAAAAAACGATTGCTAGATTTCCAAACTACCCTATTATTATCAATGGGGATTTTAATGCTAAAAGCCCCGCATGGGGAAAAGATAAACAAGACGAAAGAGGAAAAAATTTATTAGGATGTTTAAACCGCCTTGATCTTGACATTATTAACGAAATACACTCTCCACCGACTTTTGACTCTACTAGAGGAAGGAGTTGGATTGATTTAACATCAGTTAAAAATATAGCTAGGAATAAAATAATGGACTGGAAAGTCCACACTGACATATCATTAAGTGATCATAATCTTATCACATTTTCATTGGATAGTGGCGCCAAAATTAAAGTAACCCTAAAAAGGTGGTCCTTAGATAGTCTAAAAATCTTGGAATTTAGGAGAGATCTAAAAATGCTTTTAGACTCGATTTCTTAAATCAAAATTAATAAGGACAACTATTTGGAGATCTTGAAAGAATTGGATGAAGGACTGACAATAATCTGTAAACTAAATACGAGAAAAAGGAATTTTAAAATGCAAAAAGATGCCATTTGGGGGAACCAAAATTTAAACATAATGAGAAGTAAGACCAAGGCCCTAAGAAGAAGATATCAAAAAATAATGGAACCAACAGAAAGAAAAAAATGGGAAATTAAATATAAAAAGGAATTAGCAAAATATAAACACATGATTCCTATTGCCAAGAAAGATTGCTTTAAAGATTTTCTGAGCAATATTTTACAGAAAAAAATCATTTGGTAACGTGAAAAATATAATTAAAGATAAAAAAATGGAATTAAATGTTAGTCAAATAATTAAAGATAATAAAGAAATGACAAAAACATATAATGAAAGTAGAGATTATATTCTAAAGAAACATTTCCCGTACATTACGATTGATACAAAAGAAGAAGGTATTTCAAAGAAAGAAAGAAATATATTGGAATTTACTGAAACGGAAATAGAAAACGTATTAATAAGCATGAAAAAAAAGGGTGCCCCAGGATATGATGGCTGGAGAACAGAAATAATCCAAGAAGTTTTTTACGCCAATAAAAGATGGTTTTGTAATCTTTATAATATATGTCTAAATCAGGGATTCTTTCCAGAGAATTGGAAAATCGCAGATATAGTGCTAATACCTAAAGAAGACAAAGATCTAACAGACTACAAATCATACAGACCAATCTGTTTATTACCAGTTATGGGCAAAATATTGGATAAATTAATTACTAAACGATTGTCATACCAATTGGAAAAAGAAAATAAAATACACAAAAATCAATTTGGGTTCCGCAAGAATCGTGGCACAAACGACGCACTGAAAAGTATAATTAATTATATTAATGAATCAAAAAGTAATAATATGATAACATGTGTGGTTTCCCTCGATATATCTAATGCATTCAACTCCATTAGATGGGTGGACTTGAAGCAACTATTTAAAAAATACGATATGGAATATCGAATTCCCTCTGAATTTCCTCAGGGAATGATTCCATTCTTTTAGTAAATGATTGGAAGACTTCTTGAGAGATTCTACTAACTGACGGTAATAAATTGAAATATAATATAGGAGTCCCACAGGGATCTAGCTTAGGCCCCATCTTGTGGCTTTTAATAATTAATGAATTATTAATGGATGAAGATCTTAATAAAGAACCAGAAATTATGGTCCAAGCCTACGCAGATGATATTATAGTATTAATCAGAGCCAGAGCATCCTACCTCTTTACTGAAAAGAGCACCATAGTAATGAACAGATTGGAAAGTTGGGCAAATAGATATAATTTAACTTTTAATAGAAATAAATCTGTCTACACTATGATAAAAAATAAAAAATATATCACTCATTTTCCGGGTATTAAATTATATAACCAAAGATTAACATATTCAAAAACTATTAATTATTTGGGAATATTAATTGATTCGAACCTTTCATTTATGCCTCACTTAAATTCAATACAAGAAAAAGTTATCAAATTGCAAGAAAAACTACGAAGAATTGCTCGCCCAACCTGGGGCCTTAAACCAAAAGTTCTAAAACAAATTTATTTGGATGTAATAGAGAAGATTATAACTAATGGGAGCGAAATTTGGTATAAGGATCTTGTAAAGGTAAATAATAAATTGAACAGCATTCAGAGACAAGTTCTTCTAATTATAACTAAATGTTATAGTACTGTATCTAACGAAGCTAGAAGATTCTAACTTATGGGAGCGAAATTTGGTATAAGGATCTTGTAACGGTAAATAATAAATTGAACAGCATTCAGAGAAAGTTCTTCTAATTATAACTAAATGTTATAGTACTGTATCTAACGAAGCTAGAAGATTCTAACTTATGGGAGCGAAATTTGGTATAAGGATCTTGTAAAGGTAAATAATAAATTGAACAGCATTCAGAGACAAGTTCTTCTAATTATAACTAAATGTTATAGTACTGTATCTAACGAAGCTAGAAGATTCTAACTTATGGGAGCGAAATTTGGTATAAGGATCTTGTAACGGTAAATAATAAATTGAACAGCATTCAGAGACAAGTTCTTCTAATTATAACTAAATGTTATAGTACTGTATCTAACGAAGCTAGAAGATTCTAACTTATGGGAGCGAAATTTGGTATAAGGATCTTGTAAAGGTAAATAATAAATTGAACAGCATTCAGAGACAAGTTCTTCTAATTATAACTAAATGTTATAGTACTGTATCTAACGAAGCTAGAAGATTCTAACTTATGGGAGCGAAATTTGGTATAAGGATCTTGTAACGTAAATAATAAATTGAACAGCATTCAGAGACAAGTTCTTCTAATTATAACTAAATGTTATAGTACTGTATCTAACGAAGCTAGAAGATTCTAACTTATGGGAGCGAAATTTGGTATAAGGATCTTGTAACGTAAATAATAAATTGAACAGCATTCAGAGACAAGTTCTTCTAATTATAACTAAATGTTATAGTACTGTATCTAACGAAGCTAGAAGATTCTAACTTATGGGAGCGAAATTTGGTATAAGGATCTTGTAAAGGTAAATAATAAATTGAACAGCATTCAGAGACAAGTTCTTCTAATTATAACTAAATGTTATAGTACTGTATCTAACGAAGCTAGAAGATTCTAACTTATGGGAGCGAAATTTGGTATAAGGATCTTGTAAAGGTAAATAATAAATTGAACAGCATTCAGAGACAACTTCTTCTAATTATAACTAAATGTTATAGTACTGTATCTAACGAAGCTAGAGGATTATAATTTATGGGAGCAAAATTTGGTATAAGGATCTTGTAAAGGTAAATAATAAATTGAACAGCATTCAGAGACAAGTTCTTCGAATTATAACTGTTATAGTACTGTATCTAACAAAGCTAGAGGATTATAACTTATGGGAGCGAAATTTGGTATAAGGATCTTGTAAAGGTAAATAATAAATTGAACAGCATTCAGAGACAAGTTCTTCGAATTATAACTAAATGTTATAGTACTGTATCTAACAAAGCTAGAGGATTATAACTTATGGGAGCAAAATTTGGTATAAGGATCTTGTAAAGGTAAATAATAAATTGAACAGCATTCAGAGACAAGTTCTTCGAATTATAACTAAATGTTATAGTACTGTATCTAACAAAGCTAGAGGATTATAACTTATGGGAGCGAAATTTGGTATAAGGATTTTGTAAAGGTAAATAATAAATTGAACAGCATTCAGAGACAAGTTCTTCTAATTATAACTAAATGTTTCTAACGAAGCTCTCCAAATTTTAAGTGGATATCAAAATGAAGTATTCTAACCCAGTTTTTGAAGGGATAAAGAAACAAAAACTAAATGAATACCAAGAGGGAATAATTAACATCAATTATGTCACATTAATAGCGCCTTGGTACGCAAAAAAAGTAGATTGGACATACTTTAACGAAATGATGGAAGGAACACAAATTTATACTGATGGATCGAAATTAGAAGGAAGAGTGGGGTGTGCCATCGTAATTTACCAACAAGGATCTGAAACAGATAATGTAAAGCTCAGGCTAAATGACAATAGCACAGTTTATAATGCGGAACTCGTGGCCATAAATACAGCTGTTGACTATATTATACAGAATAAATGGATAAATGTTTCTATTATCTCGGACTCAAGATCAGTTTTGAAACTTTACATGCAACTAATGAAGATAGGAAATATATAAATGATTTAAAGACAAAAATAATTAACTCAAACTTAAACATAAGAATCAAGTGGGAGAAGGCCCATAAAGGAATTATAGGTAACGAAAGAGCGGATTACCTAGCAAAAGAAGCCACAAAGAAAGAAGAAATAGACATAAATTTTGACCCCTCCATCACACAACTAAAAACAGAACTAAAAAATAAAATAATCACACAATGGCAGGATAGATGGTCAAGCACAAAAAAAGGAGAATGGACCAAACAATTCATAAAACAAGTCAGGTTTTAGTAGATTATACGGAGATTTTTACATTAATCAAATAATTACAGGCCATGGGACCTTTAGGTCACATCGAGCAAGGCTTTTTGGCAAATCGGCTGTCTGCATTTGCGGAAGGGACATAGGAACAATCCTACATGTATTAAAATTTTCTGACCTCTGGAGTGATATCCGGGATCAATGGCCGAAGGAATGGAGATCTATGGAACTTGAATTTTTAATCAAAATCCCAAGTTTTCGTGTTAGTGCATCCCAAATCATAGCAAAATTGCAACAAATGGAAATGTCGGACATTGGTTGATTTTGCTCAATTTTTCTTTTTTCCTTTTTCTTTTTGTTTAATATTACTGTAAATATGTTGCTCTTTCTTGAATGGTCTTTATGGGTTTTTCTCTTAAGACTCACATCACGTACATTTAAATTTCATTAACATAATGTTTAAATAACTCATGTTATTTGCTGTATGTAGTTATTTGAAGAGCATATATTATTTCTCTTACTTATGTATAAACAATTGTTGTGTATTAATGTTGTAATGTTATACGTCTTAAAGTTAATACTATTATGTTGTATGTTAAAGTTGTATGTTATTATGTTGTATGTATGTAAAGTTATATTACTGCAAGGAATTGTACTAATTTAAGATATTTTAGCACTTTAACAATTTATGCATAGAATAGGCAATCCATGTTCAGATGGAAAGAGATAAAGAAAATTTCAAGAGTTAGTCCTGCGACATAGTGCTGAGTGGGGTTGCTTTGTGGCGGCCCATCGTTTTATCCGAATGGCTTCGGCTGGGGCGGATTGTAGGTATGCCTTGTTTGTGTTTTATGGCACAAAAGTCATCTTTGACAAAACTGCGCCAGAGTCATGAAATTAAAATATTTTTATCAATTTATAATAACATAAAAATAGAATGTCTAGAAAATCCAAATGTCGAAAATTGTAAAAAAAAATGTGAGTCAGGAAAAAGCGCAACAATGATGTAAGGTTTGATATAATATAAAAAGCGTGAATAATATTTATTCATGATTATAAAAACCAATATTTTTTTTTTAAGTTTGGAAAAAGAAGTTTTGGAAAAAAAAGTTAGAAAAAAAATTTTTTTGGAAAGCAACTTGCCCAAATCAGGGTGATATTTCTGAAAAAATGTGAGACGCTATAATGATATAATACTAAAAAGCGTGCCTAATATTTATTCATGATTATAAAAAAAATATTTTTTTTTTTAAGTTTGGAAAAAGAAGTTTGAAAAAAATTTTTTTGGAAAGCAACTCGCCCAAATCAGGGTGATATTTCTGAAAAAATGTGAGACGCTATAATGATATAATACTAAAAAGAGTGCCTAATATTTATTCATGATTATAAAAAAAATATTTTTTTTTTAAGTTTGGAAAAAGAAGTTTGAAAAAAAATTTTTTGGAAAGCAACTCGCCCAAATCAGGGTGATATTTCTGAAAAACTGTGAGACGCTATAATGATATAATACTAAAAAGCGTGCCTAATATTTATTCATGATTATAAAAACCAATATTTTTTTTTTAAGTTTGGAAAAAGAAGTTTGAAAAAAAAATTTTGGAAAGCAACTCGCCCAAATCAGGGTGATATTTCTGAAAAAATGTGAGACGCTATAATGATATAATACTAAAAAGCGTGCCTAATATTTATTCATGATTATAAAAACCAATATTTTTTTTTTAAGTTTGGAAAAAGAAGTTTGAAAAAAAATTTTTTGGAAAGCAACTCGCCCAAATCAGGGTGATATTTCTGAAAAAATGTGAGACGCTATAATGATATAATACTAAAAAGCGTGCCTAATATTTATTCATGATTATAAAAACCAATATTTTTTTTTTTAAGTTTGGAAAAAGAAGTTTGAAAAAAAATTTTTTGGAAAGCAACTCGCCCAAATCAGGGTGATATTTCTGAAAAACTGTGAGACGCTATAAAGAAAATCGGGAATATTCTACAAGAATGTGTAAAACAGAGATAGAACCGTTACAAATTGAGCAAAATGGTGCTGGTTTCCCCATCAATAAATGGCGTTGGGTGAATCGAATGTGACAAATCCTCAACCTAGTTAGTAATGCTATTTGAATTCTGAAGTGCAGCAAAAATGATTATAGTGCTATGATATATTCGAAGTTAATGAAAAAAAATCTTTATATTTTATTACATTTTTAATTAAAAATTTAATTAAAATGCAGAAATATTTTCCTTAATGGATATCAAATACACAAGAAGTAGCTAAGTATCACATTTTAGTTGCTGTAGGGCCAGCAATACGCCATGCAGAGTGTTTCGAACTATATTTTTGCATCATATACATCTCAAAAGTATCACTTTCACTTTCCGACCCTTATCACTGATTAATTGAAGCAAAAATAACAAGTAAATAAAAATATTTCTCAACCCTGCTCAAGACTTTGGAAATGACATTCTTTTCTGGGAAAAGATAGTCATTTGCATTGCTTTCTTTCGGTTTAGAAACAGATTCAGATTTCTTCTTTTAATTCATAAATAATTTCATTTTTCTACTCGGTAAACACGCAAATCATGTGAAAGTTCCAGTTACATTCATGAATTGGTAGCCGGAAAGCATGTTACCATCTAGTGATGAATCTATCGATACTGTCCGGTGATGAGAGACATCTCTAAACAATTTGTTACTGTCCTCCAATTAACTTTTTTTTCTTGAGCTTATTGAATGAACGATTAGTTGTAACTGCCATCTCTCTTGTTACTTCAATAATAATTTGGTGTAACGTGTCAAGTTTGTTTCTGAAGGGAAAACACAATATTTTTCTTTTCACTTTCTGTTATAAGAAATATATATATATATATATATATATATATATATATATATATATATGTGTGTGTGTGTGTGTGTGTGTGTGTGTGTGTGTGTGTGTGTGTGTGTGTGTGTGTGTGTGTGTGTGTGTGTAATGATATTTTAATACCTAATTTATTCCAAATTAATTTCCTAAATTGTTTGCCTAATTCGGCCCATTTCGGGGTCTAAAGTGTTCTCTTGTTTCCTGATCCCATTCCAAGCATGAAGCTGTGCAAAAATTAATGCGCAATCAGTTCTACGCATCAAGTGAAAATGGTCCCTCCGTTGCCCTTGTCAAAGATCAACACGTGTATTCAATCGCCACGTGCCCGGAAATCCCATGTTATATAAGACTAGTGATTATTTGTTTCGGGCCTTTCCTTCTTTACTTCTGCTTTTGTGTTGCGCTATGGCGAACGTGCCTTGTCCGCATCTCTGCTTGCAAATAATTATGCTTTCCCGGAATGGATATTAAAATTAATTTTAAAATGTAAAGTATCTCTTTGAACCAGCATTCTGCTTCAACCAAAATAAATTTATATATATATATATATATATATATATATATATATATATAAAGAACTGAAACTGCCAAAAAAAAGATCAAATGCGAAATGTTGACGTTTTAAATTTCCATGAGTCTCAAAATCATATTTATGGAATAATGTCTGTGAATATGATAGCTCAAAAAGACATGGAGCTGGACGGAGGAAATTTGGCATCGGAGTTAAACTACAAATTTATAGATTTCTTTCAAATTTTAAACAAAATCCAATGAATGCCGGTTGCTAAGGAACCAGATGAACAAGAAACAAAAAAGAATGAGATGAATTATAAACTATTCAACCATTGAATCATAAACAATTTTAGCATCTAAATTGAAGACAGGAATTCATTCTTGAAAGAAGTCCACTTGTTCGTTCGCGTCTACTTGCATGAAAATCTGTGCATTTTATGTACATTTTCATATGTGTATAAACGAAGGTGATTAAAAAACTTATATAAATGAAATAGTTGCAGTTCTTTATCAAAATTTGGTTCAATCTCATCAGCAAACCAGCGGGAGTAGTCCCCTCTAAATTTTCTCGTCTACAAATAAAAGCATTTTCTTTCAAAAAACACCTTGTTGACATTGGCATACAACAATTACGACATATTAATTTTTGGCGTGAATTTAAAATTTTTACTGAATCTGTCGCTTGATCTTTCACCAGGTTTTTTTAGCGATTGATTCCTGGCATTTGATTAAATGTATCCAAAAATGGGATTTGCATTTTAGACGAGTTTTTCCCCCAGCCAATCGAAACTAAAAGTTGGCACAAAACTACACTTATAGTCAGAAAGTTACATTAAAATTTTGATATATTTAAGTTATCGCGTTTAAATGTTTTTGAAAGCACAGATAGACAGATGACCAACTTTCTGTTGGATTTGGCTTGAAATTTTATAGTGTATATTATGGATGTCACATCTCCATCTATCCATCCACCATCCATCTAGCTGCCTTCGCTTTGTCGATTTTGTGTTAATTCATATTCGCACAGCAGGACAGACTGACTTCCTCGGAACGGATTTTGCTCAAAATAGGATAGAAATCTACAACCTTGATGTAAAGACCGTATACCAAATTCCATTTGTCTCGCTGAAAACAGTTTTGAATTTTCTTTAATACAAACTGATAGACAGACAGATATAATGCCGAAAATGTGCCTTTCGAACTGAGTGGATACTCGTCAAAATTTCGAGTTCGAGTTTTTTGACGATTACGATATTTTCTCCATACTTCATACACAAGAAAGTAAAAAAAGCCTCCAAAATGCAAAATCGGTTTCTTTTATTAAATTAAAAGGAACAAAACACACATGTGCGGGAATGTGAATGTAAAATTACGAACATTCTTGGTTCCAAATTAGTTCTTCGTGTAGTTCTAAAGTAAGACGTAAGTTTAACTAACCTCATCTTTATTGGACCATTTTTATTGGACCTTTCCTGCCTTTCTTTCGTCATTGCTGAACAAATTCAAGCCATTTCATCTTTCATTCACAAAGACATAGTCATCTGATTATAGAATAATAAGCTGCTTTTCATTCAAAAATTATTTTTTATTTTATGATCTGCAACTGCTCTTTTTTGCACGTTTTACTTACGCCTTGCGTCTGTGTATCCCTGTTTCACTGTAAAATAATTGTCTTTATGTGTTGGATTTTTGGTATTACATTCAAGTGGAGGATTTTCGGATGTTTCCGCAATAATATATTTTATGATTCATTTCTACTCTAAACATCAGCTATTTTATGTGTTGTATGTGTCTCATGCATAACAATTATAAAGCCTATAGTAATGAACAAGTTAATAGTGAAATCGAATTTTCATCGATTTCAGATATCGGCGTCTAACTGTTCAATCACCCTATTAATAACTCATTTAGACATGTCGATCTATTTAGATTAACTACATCATATTATAGACCAGCGAAAAGGGTCACCCCAAAACATTCTAGCATACCCTCCAATAAAGATCTACTTTGTCGGAATTCCATATACAAACATTCAGCCGCCTAACCCAAAGCGATTTTGAGTTCTCGCTTTCATTGGTAAACAGACATAATGCAAAAAATGTGTTTCTGCTTCATCGTCTGAAATGGGGAGATTCAACAAAATCTTGATTCAAGTTTTTTCACGATCACTAATCTTCGTATATGAGAAAATAAAAAGTGAGTGTGATTTAAAATAATAACTCCTCCTCACATTGATTAGATTCGCTTGGCGAAATCGGTTAAGTTGTTCAGACTGAAGCTCTCCCACTTGCAAGATTTGTCGAAAATGAGGGACGGTGGGAAGGTAGGCAGTCAATGGAGACGTATCAAGGGGTCATAAACTCACATACGAATAAAAAAAATTGTAGGAGTCGGACGGGGGGGGGGAGGGTTAGCTTCGCAGCTTTGTTGAAGTTTTCCTCATATAAAATGCATAATGAGGTTGTGTTTTAGAGATTTATCTAAAAATTGGAAAATACTGGCGAGTGGGAGGGGATATAGACTATCTCTGATGATGTATCTATGAGTCATAAACTTTGATATGAAATGAAAGTTGGCGAAATTCGGACATTGGTTTTGAATGGGAGTTGTTCTTTGTTTTTGCCATTTTTTTTTTAAATCTATATATTTTTTGTTTAAAATTTAAATCAAGAGAAAAATTAAAAAAATGACAACTAAAATGTATCAAAGATATCAATATTTTTATCAACATATAATGTCCAAAAAATGAATACTGCACAAAAATCAACGAACATATTGTGAATTACATAATAGAAATAAATTTTATATCTCACATTCTGACTTGACAACCAGCTGTAACCGCTAGGATTCATAAATTGTTTAAACTTGTTGTTGTTACAACATTACGGCATTTGTCACGGACAAGCCCGCTGTTCGAAGACAGCCGTTTTAAGCCTAAGGGGGAGCGCCTCTTGTTTTTATCGTAGAGCCAACTAGGGCCGAGAGTACGACTTGTCTACACGCACGTAACAACCCTTTTTACCGGGCGGACTTCATTCTCGCATTTCATTCACTCATCCACAGATCGTAATTTAGACTTGAATCTGAGAACGATCACCCCTGATCCACTACCCCCAGTGGTATTACTCTCGACATGGCGGACTTTGTGAGCACGACATATTTAAACGCGCGTCAACCACAAAGCAGGCGGGGAATCTTTGGCCGGCGGGGTTCGAACTCGCAACCAAAGAGATGTGCATCCAACGCTCTACCAACCAGGCTATACCTGCCTCTAATTAACATCTACAACATTAAATCATGTAGCATTATAAAAAAATTATTATAAAAATTGCTGTAATGTTGGTAGCTTTATGCACAATAATAATTATGTTTACACGTTTATTATTACGTTTATATAGTAAAGTTTTATTGTATAGCATATTATAATTATATATTGTTTCATGTTGTATACATAATGCTGTATTTCAGTTAATCATGAAAGGAAGTCAGTATTTACGAATAGTTTCCGGTACTGTAGGTCTGTGAATTGCATTTTAAGCCAAATGACATTGAAAGAGAAACCAGCTTGTTCGATTCAAAATCAGGAAAATTATTCAGTGTCCCTTTTAACTATTCCAGACTAGTCATTGGAGCAGTTCCATATCAGATGCCAAATTGTTTATCAGTGATTGTGACTCAGTCCGGGTTTCTTCAGTTCTACATGACGCCGCAAGTTGGATATTATCGAACAATTAAAATTTTAAAGGAAGAATAAATGATTTTTCCTTCTTGTAAACATTTGTCATTACATTAAAACACTTAAATGACCTTATCCAATGACCTCACAATGTACATACGTCATTTAACCATTTTAAGTACTTCATCTTTAAGAAATACACACACACACAAACAAAAAGAAACTGACTCCTGGGTCAATCTTATAATTTCTTTTGCAATTTGGAACACAGAAGATTACAAGCAGTTGTATCCCTCATTTTTAGAAAACTGAAATGATTTTTTTCCCAAAGAAAGAAACACGTTTCCCTATCTCAAACACGAGACTGACCACTGCCTAAAAAATGGCGTGGGAAAAGGAGAATTCATTTCTTATCAATTAGCTTGATGAGGGTGAAATTTTTCCCTCGGTGAAGTGACGTCATCGCTGTCGCGGAAATTTGGATATCACACTCCTGAATTCAGATCTGCCACGGATGCCAAATGCTATGTATTTTCATCTGAGATAGCACCAAATATCTATCAAAATTTTATTGTACTAAATAAAAATTATTTAAATTTCATTCATTTTTATTCAGAGTTCATTTGCGTTATTTTCTGATAGTTATTAACTGACGAAATCTCTTTTGCTTAAAATTTTTACAAATTTTTAGTTTGAGATTTTGAAAGAATCCATTAAACTCTTTCAAACAGGATGGTTTATTTGCTGAACCTTTTATAGCTAAATATTAATTGCATTATAATTTCGGTTATAGTTTTCCATTTAATGAAAAGTGAACAAAGAAAAATAGCATTCGAGAATGCATAAATAATTTGCATAGTAATTTAAACTATTGAGTTGAGCTTCTTCAAGTTCTGATCTCAAATGTCGTGAAGCATAAGCAAAAAAATTCGTGAGAATTAATTCAACATTTTATTTTTAATAAATTTAAAAATAACTTTACTTTTAAATTGTACTTTTATTTCTGTGGAGATTGATATTAAAAAGAGTTTTTAAAAGATTAAATTTTTATATATTTTTTTATGCCGAGCCAGTAATCCCAGTGCTTGGCGACAAATTTGGCGACCATTTGGTGACTTTGGCGACAAAATTAATAATACTCGAAACTTCGAGAATTTTGTCGATCCTTCCATTAGGAACCGAGATACACCTGATTGGTCTAGAAGCTTCTAGCCCCGCCTCTCCGGAACTATAAACGGCCGGCACTCTCAAGCTGTGTGTGTGTCGTCGTGTGAGTAGTCGGAATCACCGTCCAGAGTAATGAGTCTTCGAGAGGATAGCGAATCAGCGGCTGCGTGCCATCGTTGTGTGGAGCGAGTGCTGAATTGCTGCGTGCCGAATCCTGTTGTCTACTGTGGAAGCAGCGTCGTATCTTTAGTGTAGTAGCCAGTTGTGAGAAGTAGCAAGTCGGCAGCTAAAGCTAGAAGAGACAGTGAGAAGTTCAGCCCGTTGGAGAGACCGTAGAGCGAAGATCCGAGGAGCCCCTTTCCTGCTGGATTCTGTCTGGCCGCTTCGTGTGCTGTGGACGATTACTGCTTGTGGGCTACTGTCTGCTGTGATGTGCTGTCCTGTGTTCGTCTCGGCTGTAAATATTTGTCTTCTGTGTACTCCTCGTCTTTGTATTAGTGTCTTCGAGTAAACTATAAAAGCGAACCCGGAGGTGGAAGAATCCTTAACAATATATTTATTAATTCTTGATAACTATTAAAAATGTTAATACATAATATAGTTTTGGATTGGAAAAAAATAGACTTATTACACTTTTTATTACCACTCTCTATACAAGCCGAAGAGTTTTTATATAAATATGCACTATAATTAATAATCATAATGTAATTAATAATAATCCAATTTAATTTTCTGCTTTCAAAAATACCATTATTATAACATCGTTGACATTGCTTGTTACTTGGCATTTCGTCGTATAGACTTATTCCAGGCAATCAGCTGGTCCGCCGGTTATATAGGTTATATTTTATTTCAGATAAATTGTGTTCTTTTTATGATTTCATATTCATCGTTCCGCCAAACTATCTTACATTAAAGTGTATTATTTTAATTCTTTTAGTTATGTTTTATTCATAATACCCCCGGGGGGCACCTAGAAATGAGGATGAGATGCTTCCGGTATGGTGGTTGGATCTCGCCACCCTGGAGGGTACACTAATAGGTCGGGGATCTGACTCCTCCCATCGATGACGGGACGTACTTCCTTCGGGGAGGGTTGTACCGTGGCCGGTGTCAGCCCTTAGGACTCAACCACAGTTCCCGCCAGTGTTGCTGTTGCGGCGGTCCGGTCATTCAGTTTTTATGGTTTAAATCCGTATGCCTTCGTGGTGGGTCGGAGAGTTAGATGGTTGACTTACTGTGTATAACTTTCTAACGGAGACAATCTCCTAATATCATAGCTGTATTAAAAAAGTTCGTCATCCAACGTTAATCTTTATATAGTTCGTTTGTCGTCCAAATTTCGCGATATTGTAACAACATTCATTTTATTACTTTCACGTAACATAGCACAGAGAGAGTATTGTAATCATCAAAAGATTCGAACTCCAAATGTTAGCAAATCTCCACGTTTTAAACCCCCCTGAGTTCAAAAAACACATTTTTAGAAAATGTTTCCGTTCATCTGTCTGTGATAAAGATTACTCAAAAATGCTTTCAGCAAGATGGATAAAATTGGTATATGACTTTTTACATCGAATTCGTAGATTTCTATCGAATTTTGTACAAAATTCATTGAGAGGAAATCTATCTGTCCAGTTATTCGAATATGAGTTAACACGATAGTTACAAAACGAAGGGAGCTAGATAGATAAAATTCGGTACACAGATTTAATTGCTTTAGTGTAGACATTTATCACATTTTGAGATAAATTCAAAAAGGGGTTGACCGTTTCTCGGTCTGTGTTTTCAGAATCATATAAACGCGATAACTTAGATATGTCAAATCTGGTATCGGATTTTGTGACCACAAGTGTAGTTTTATGAAGAGTTTTTATTTCGATTTTTTCGGAGAAATGCGTTTAAAACACAACTTTGATTTTGGATATTATTAACCTCATGCCAAGGAATAATCGCCAAAAAACTCGCCAATAATAACATGATACATTCAATAAAAATGCTTCATTCACACCAAAGGTTGATATTTCGTAACTATTATATGCGAATGCTAAACAAGGCGTTTTCTGGGATATCAGCTTTATTAGAGAGCTTTACTTATTAGAGACCACTCCCGCTGGTTTGTCTTGCAAACTACAGAGATTTTAAACAAATTCCTTCTTTAGCTATCAACAACAGAAGAAAATCACGTGGTTAAGTATTTGGTAAAACAAAGAAAATAGTTTGAATTTCAGGGCAATCATGTCAGGGCTGTTTTAGGAAATGAAGCTACAAAAAGTATTTTTCAAAAATTGCCAAAATTCATCAAAAATTCGCACGAATTTTAAATGAGAAAAAAGATTTTTTTTTAACATTTTAAAACGGCACAAAATTTATTTTTGTGCAGTGACGTTTCCATAAATTATTGTAGAAAAATGGCTAATTACAGTCTAATTTTTAATTTGTTAAATTAATAATTAAATTTTCAAAAAAATAGCTCCTAAGTAAACATTTTCACCCCCCCCCCAAAGTAAATATGTCCCAACTTTGGTGGTTGTAAGCCAAATAATCTGGTGGGTAAAGCGCTAACACACACACACACTCGTCTTTATTACTAACGCTTTGCACTCGGAAAGATAATTCGATGCATAATTATTCACTTAAAACATGGATCTGTTTATTACATAAAAAAAACGATACACGAAACTGTTTTAAGTTGAGTTTTCCTGAAAAATAAATCTACATCTTTTTTAACATTCTGTAGATATTTTTAACAATTAAAATTTTAAAAAATAAATAAATAAAATGTCAAAATGATGCATCGTCTTGAATGGTAACCGAGAGAAACATTCCAGCTCAAAAATTTAATATATATATTTGGGTTTCAGTTTAAACAAAATTTGTAGTACTTTCTCAAATGAACTGAAGTAATGAAAAAAACATTCCGTTTTCACCATTAGCGCAATACTAAGATCTATTGCACGTTTTCCCACTTGGAGACGAGACAAATAGTTTAGAAATCTCTTTATTAAGAGATGATATTGCATTTTGAAAAAAAATTATAATTTGCCGAGCACGTGTATTCTTATCTCGTGTGCTTGGCAAATGGAGTTTATCTTCTGAACTGAATTCGATTGACGTAATCCACAATCCTTAACTATTTTTTAAAAAATTATTCGGCCTTTCTGACGTTGGTAGGAATCTCCGCGATCTCTCAACTCTTGGGTTAAGCATGAAAATGACCTCGGACAAGATTTAGAAGGAAATGCTTCAGATACTTTTTTTTTCTTCCTCATTCCTAAAGCTTTAATATGCATATGAATATCTTTTTTTTTCTTGCATACGGAATGCACAAAAAGAAAGTGCTGACATCTTCAGAAAACTCTAACTCGACATTTCGGAATTTCCACATTTCAGACTTCCGCAAGTCCGAAAAATACATTTTGCGATTGTGTGCTTGTCTGTGGATGACGTATCTCAACCAACGGGACTGGTCTCCTCAAAGCATTCTCGTATTCTGCCTAATAAATGTGAATGTATGTTTTAGACAAATACTTTTCAAATGTACTGAAATCAAAATTTCACAAAGGACTTAAATTGCCACCACAAAATCTCATACCAAATTTGATATATTTAAGTTGACGCGTTTTTGAATGATCGCGTTTACATGCTTCTGAAAATAAAAACCGACAGACGGTCATTGGCTTGAAAAATCTGCACTATTGGTGAAAAGTCTACGTACCGAATTTTATGCATCTACCCGTTCTTCCTTTTGCAGATATCGTGTTGACTTATTTTCGGAAATAATCTACAAATGCTTTGTGAGGACCACACACAGAAGTTCTAAACGTTTTAGCGTTATCTTTGTCACAGACAGAAAAACAAACATAATGCTAGAAATGTTTTTCGAGCTCGAAAAGCTAAAAACGTGAAGAAACAACGAAAAGTACTCGTGTACTCGATAAGTCAAAAACGCGAAAATCAGATGAATTAAATTTTGAATATGGCTTTGTTACTTGGTTCTGTAAAATGTTGCATTGAATGATTAGAATAGTGCAGCAAACAATTTCTATTTGTTGTTTTAAGGCAAACATTTTAGAAATAAAATTTAATTAAAATAATTTGATAATTTAGAAATAAAATTTAGTTTAGTTTAATGTTTAGAGATTCAATGAAAAAATTATCTACTCGACTTTAAAGTTTATTTAAAATATGTGTGTTAAATATCAGTTTCGATGTGCATTAAATGTTAATCGAAATGTGTTTAGATTTACGATGGAAAGGGAAAAATGTCCAAAATGCGTACTCATCTCTCTTCACAAATAACCCTTTATTATCCTCACGCTGGGAAACATTATGAGGACAAAAAAGAATCCATTAATAACAATAACTTTATAAGAAACTGTAGCTCAAAGCCACTAAGTCTAAAAATGACGAGTTTTTTTGGTTATTAACGCTTTAATGGCCGGTCGTATGACCGTTAGTATCCGCTCTCACATTATGTGTGTGATGCTACCACCAAAGGTATGCTTGACCACTGCCGCAGTGTGACGATTGATGAACTTAACCCTTTCTAGGGCCGTGGGAAGTATGCTTCCCGACAAATTTATCAATCTTTGTATAAAATTATGTAGGTTGGCATAAGTTCTGACTAATTTTTTTAGTAAAACAAAAACTAACATACTTCAGTTCTTTATCTCACACAAAATGATGTGTCTTGATTTGTTACTTAATTATTAATGAACCAAATGAATGAATGAATGAAATCAAATTTATCTAATAAGCTAAATGAATCCCTTTTCTTATTCTAATTTCAAGCCTAAAAATATTTTAACATAATATGACTAGAAAAAAATGGCCCTTTAAAGGGTTAAAATAGCGAGGTCTTACTCTTCTTCCTCCACATACAGCTATGCACTTTGGATAAGGCCACGAATAACTTTGACATGAATCTAGCATTTTTATTGAATCTATCCCGAGACTATGTATGCTAGACATCTTTTTGCCAACAGATGAATACCAAAATGTGCCACAAAACTACAGTTATAGTCACATGATAACATACCTAATTTTATTGATTTAATTTACTGTGTTTATGAGTTGTATTTACATTGATAGAAAGTACAAACCAATGGGGCGGCGTCCTGGCATAGGGGTAGCGATTCTTCTCCGTGATCTGGACGCCTTGGATTCGAGTCCCGGTTCGGGCATGGTTATTCTTCATCTGTTCTATCTGTGAGATGTCTGAATGTGCTCCCCTGTTAAAAGGGGTTATACAAGCGAATGTGATACGTGAGTAGCTAAGACGTAATCTTGGCCCTAGATGGCGCTACTAAAACAAAAGAACGCCCCATTGGCTTAAAATCGCTGACTTCGGCAGCGAGCTTGTCCATGGCAAGTGCCATTAGAAACTACAACAACAGACCGATGGAAAATCTAACTGATTGAGGAATTAGAATTTTATAAGTATATATATTTTAAATGCTAAACATGTGTACCAAATTTTATCTATCTAACTTATCGCTTTTATTTGAACAGCGAGACAGATAGACTTTCTGTAAATGGATTTCAATCAAATTTCGTTGATAGATCTCTACTTGGTCGTAATTCCATAAAACCAAGTTTCAGTAGCTTAGCTCAAAGCGTTTTTGAGCTATCGTGATCACAGATAGACATAATGCCAAAAATGTATTTGTGATCTTAGGGAGGTCTTAAAAAATGGAGAAATAAAAACTAGCATATTAAACCAGGTGCAGTTGTCTCCACAAAACTTTCTTGCATTCTCTTTCATATGATTTTGTTCAAAATTTGATAGAAATCTACAAATTTAGTGTAAAGATCATATGCCAAATTTCATCCGTCTAGCTCAACGAATTTTTGAGATACCTTTGTTACAGGCAGAGAAGTGGGCATGATTTTTTTTTTTTTTTTTTTTTTTTAGCTTAGAAAAGTCTTTGAGTGTAATCTTTGTTTAATAATTACAATATTTTCTCTATACTTCGTATTAGAGAAAGTAAAAAGGCACTGCATTGGCGAAATATATGTCAAAGTCGAGAGGAGAATATTCCTGCTGTATATTTATAATAATTACAATCGCAATTCATCTTTAAATAGAAGAAAATAAGGTTTTAGTTTATATATAAGTCAATAAGTCACCAACATTGATTCATTTAAAATAAAAGATAGCAGCACTGATTAATTTATAATAAATGTTGATTAAAATGTAGCAATTAATTATAAATACAAATTTAAAAAAATTACTCTGAAATGCAATTTTTTTTAATCCGATTATTGTTTTGTAAGTAAAAAAATATCAATGGATTTTTAGGCAAGCAGTCAAGATACGGAGGAAAGTACAATTACACTAAAGCAGATGGTAAAGAATATATAATCAGCTATGAACATATGCTTTTCATTGTATGTTGTACATTATACTAAAGCAGATGTTAAAGAATATATAATCAGCTATGAACATATGCTTTTCATTGTATGTTGTACATTACACTAAGGCAGATGTTAAAGAATATATAATCAGCTATGAACATATGCTTTTCATTGTATGTTGTACATTACACTAAGGCAGATGTTAAAGAATATATAATCAGCTATGAACATATGCTTTTCATTGTATGTTGCACATTACACTAAAGCAAATATTAAAGAATATATAATCAGCTATGAACATATGCTTTTCATTGTATGTTGTACATTACACTAAGGCAGATGTTAAAGAATATATAATCAGCTATGAACATATGCTTTTCATTGTATGTTGTACATTACACTAAAGCAAATATTAAAGAATATATAATCAGCTATGAACATATGTTTTTCATTGCATTTTCTAAATTTATTTTGTGTCTGCTATTTAAGAAATGTTTATACTTTTATGAATTAAAAAAAAAATATCAATATGTGAAATCAATTCTGTTTTTAAAAGCACACCTGCCAATGGCAACTACACACCTGCAGTCAGGCTGTCGCATTTTATAATGCATTTCAAGGAAGAATATTTAACTTGGGGCGGGCGTGTGTTTACAAAAAAGAAGTCCGCAGTGTGACCGTAAAAGTTGCACCTGAACACCATAAAATGAAATGCGTCATAAGTGTCAATGACTGTTAACTTCATATTTGATTTATTGCTATATAAAGAATAATGTAGAGTTAATGAGCTGCTTTAAATAATCTGGTCACTGTATATACATATGAATCATATATTCAGACCATAAATATCACAATATGATGAAATAAATCTTTGGTTCTTTGGTTATTCCTTAAAATAATATCATATTGCCTCCTACATAAGCCAAACATTGTCGATACGGTATTTGATTGATTGTGTTATTATTTTTTTCGTTTACTATGTAGCATTTTAATTTTTATTTGTTACTCTTTGAGAAAATTATTTACTTTCCTAAAATATAAACGAATAATTTCACAAGTATATAAGAAAACATTTTTTCGCAAAAAAACAACAAAAAACCGGGTTTTTTAAAGCATTTTATTTTATTACAAGTTTCTGAAGATGGAATTTTGTTATCAATTTTTCTCTCATTTTTACTTCTTTGTATACAAAGTGTGAAATATTGTAATCGCCAAAGGAGAAAAAAAAAAAAAAAAAAAGAACTATCCTCGCTTTAGACCTCTCTGAGTTTGAAAGATACATTTTTGGCATTGTGTCTGCCAGTATATCTGCCTGTCTAATTGTGGCAAAAATATCTGAAAAACTCTTTACGTCAGGTGCATGAAATTTGGCACACTATATTTACACCAAATTTGTTGATTTCTTTCACATTTTGAACAAAATCTATAAAGAAGAAATCTATCTGTCCATCTGTTCGAATATAAGTTAACCTGATTACTATGAAACGAAGAGAGCTAGATGGATAAAATTCAGCACAAAGATTTAACATCTATAGTGTAAGCACCCATCACATTTTGAGCAAAATCTAACAGTGAATTGAACGCCTGTCGGTCTGTACTTTCAGACTCATTTAAACGCGATAACTCAAAAACGCAATGACTCAAATATGTCAAATTTGGTATGTGATTTTGCGAATACATTTGTAGTTCTGTGACAATTTTTGGCTTTCCGTTGAGGGAAAACCTGTTTACAGCACAAATTCGATATACTAATAACCACATACCAAGGAATATTCGCCAAGATATTCAATAAAAAAACTAAATTCAAGCCAAAGTTTAATATTGCGTAAATATTGTAGCGAAAATTGCTCCTTCCGACCAAGCGCCGATGGCTTAGTCGGCTGAACGACGCACTTCATCGCGGGTTCAAATACAAGCGAGGCGAACAGTTAAAAATTGATTTTTAATTTCAATTTGCTTTATGTCAGACTTATGTTAAATATGCAAATTTATGTTAATTATTCTAATATGTTATTTATGTAAATTCCTGATTTTCTGCGGGACTTCTTTTCTGCGGGCCTTCAAATTCTAGAAGGTTCTTGAATAATCTTCTGTATATAAATAGTTTCCCAATCGGTTAGATTGGTATTAAACTCTTCAGTTGATCTTGAGTGTGTTCCTTTCTATTGGACTTGCTACATTCACTTCATCTATGTGACAATATTGTACACCAGTGCCATACAAGGCGTTCGCTTGCACAACACGTTTGTTAGAGAAAATGCGAGAAAGTTTTGGTGTGATCACTCCCGCCCGGTTTAATGAGCTACGGTTCTGAAATTTTGTACACTTGCGTATGTTTGTTGAATATACACTATTTTTAGAGCTCCATATTTAAATTATATTATATTTAAAATACTTAATCTCATACTTAAAATACTCAATACTTAAATTATTTTAATATATTTAAAATTTTATGTCATAGAACGGATATACAAAATTGTGAATTTGTGGAAAAATTCTTATTCCAAAAATAATTATGCCATCTATAATGTCTGTAAATAAAATATAAAATAAAAAATTTCACTTGTCAAGTCCTATAAATATTCTTTCTTTTAACTATACATTCGTTATGTCCATCCGTCATACTGGTATGAATTGTCACTACACATACTTATAAGCTGCAATTAAAGCGTTTGACTACGCCATGATTAAACCCTTTGCAGTCGGATAGTGCCTCTCACTCACCATTCAAGACGGGGCATCATTTTATCGTTTTACTTATTTATATTTTAAAATTTTGATTGTTGAAAAAGCCTACAGGATGGTAAAAAGATGGATTCATTTTTCAAGAAATTCGATTTAAAACAATTACACGTATTTATTTTTCAGAACAATAAACAAGTCCTGGTATTATGTGAATAATTATACATCGAATTACTTTTCCGACTGCAAAGGTTCAAAATAAATATATCGCATCATCACAAACATCAACGATGCTGTAGATTCTAAATTGAAAACGCAAGAGAAATGTAAAATGTCATCTAATTCGGTAATAAAAACCCTCGATAACAGTCTTCCCAAAACTGTCTCGCGTACTCTCTAATAAAGGTGTATTTATACAGGGTGTTTATAAAGTCCTGGACCCATTTTGATGTTTAATAACTCATAAAATAATAAAGATAGATTTAAATTAATAACATAAATGGTTAAATAGACTCAAAAAGTTTCATGACCCTAGTCAATGAACTTCCACGTGTGCCCACTTCGTCGCACGGAGAATATCAAGTCGATAGTCAATTTCACGCCAGGTAGCGGCAAGCATGTCGGCATCCACAGAGCCATTTGCGCCATTATGGCGATTAACAATGCCAGAAACATGAAAGGATGCTTCATCGGAGAACATTATGCTCTTCAGAAAATCAGCAGCATCTTCTATCCTCCTTAGCATATCTGTTGCAAAGGCCATCCTCCTAGGCCTATTCGGTTCCAAAACTTGAACAATTTGAACTTTGTATGCATGCAGTCTTAATTTTTTCTTAATAACCTTGCACACCGTCGAAATTGGCATATCCAATTCTGTTGCCGCTGATCTCACAGATATTCTAGGATTGTGTAAAAATGTCTCTCTGACACGCTCAACATCAAAATCACTTGTGCAAAGACGTCTGGAACGTTTCTTATCTTCGATACTTCCAATTTCTAGAAAATTCTTTTTACACCGCAAGATGCTGTTTTTGGATGGAGGATCTTTTTGGTAAATTCTTCTGAAATTTCTCTGTGCTTGCACTATCGATTTCATTTCTATGAACCACCATAAAATCTGTGCTTTCTCTTGTGATGTATGCATTCTCCTTAATATCCGCTCGAATAAAACATCACATACAAAAGTACTACATAGAACAAACACATCAAAAGTAAACATAACATTGCAATAGCTGCCAAAAACAAAAGAGAGAAAAATGCAATTAATAAGCAGACGATATTTAGAAAAGTACAGATATTTAGACTGGAAAATGAAATTATCTAAAATTAACCACACGCTCAGACGATATTTACAAAAGTAAAAATATTCAAACCTGAAAAGGAAAATATACGAGTTATTCCATCAATAAATGCCATAAGTTTGTTTATATCTTTATTATTTTATGAGTTATTAAACATCAAAATGGGTCCGGGACTTTATAAACACCCTGTATTTTAAACGGTTTTTTTCCCAACCATTGAAACCAAACTTTGACTTAGAACTACAATTGTAGACACAAAATCACAATTAATTTGATATATTTAATTCAATCCATTTTAGAGTGATCGCCTTTATGCTTTTAAAAGTACAGGCAGACAGACATTGCAGTCCTTGTCCGATTTAATTCAAAATGTGATAGGTTTCTTCATTGTAGATATTAAATATGTGTACGAAATTTTATCCATCTAGCTCTCTTCGCTTAGTATTTATCGTGTTAACTTATATTCGGACAGCCGGACAGACTGACTTCCTCTGAATAGTGTTTGTTAAGTGTTTGGTTGAAATCTGTGTTAAAACCCTATACCAAATTACATTCGTTCAAAATGTTTTCGATTAATAATTCCGTTACGTTATTCCAAAAATATATTTTTCGAACTTAGCGGTGGTCAAAAACGTTGAAATTCCGCGAGTTCCAATTTTTTGACGATTTCATGACTTCGTATTCGGGAAAGTAAAAAGTTAAGGAATTAATTTGGAGTCAGATAATTTTGAAAACTTCTGACTAACATCTAATCTGGAACAAACGCTTCAGAAGTTATCTCTATCTTATGTCAGACTTAAATTATTTCATACCTCCTTTCTGTGAAATTCATTCCAAATTTGACGCTGATTTACATTCCAGATATTAACTCTATTTATCAAATTTTATCCAACTAGCATTCTTCGTTTTAATGTCATCTTGTTAAATTATATTCGAACAACCGAATAATAGACTTCCTCTGAGTGAATGCTGCTCAAAACGTGATCAAAATCAAAAAAATTGCAATAAAGACCGTTGATGAAATTTCATTTCTCTATATTGAAACGCTTTTGAGTGTCGCGTTCACAGACAGACAGACAAGGAATTTCGAAATTTGTATTCCAGATTTAGGTCTGAAACGTGGAGATTCAACAAAATCTTGAGTGTGAATTCTTTCTTTATAATGTTTTCTCTGTGTATAGTTCGTACATGAGAAGGTAAAAATAAAATAAAACGATGCTCCTTATTTGAATGCTTTTAAAATAATGTTCCAGGCCATGATTTTTTTTGGAAGAGTGAACTAAAAATATCAATGTAATGTTTGTCTCAAACCTTACTTTTATTTAATACTAGCCGCCTTTGGCGACCAGCCGGTTCGCCAGTATTACCGCTCGCTACAATTTTCAATTAAATATTTTAAGTAACTGGTCTCTTAATAGATTCTCAAACAAAACATTTTTAATCTTCAAATTTTGATAGTCATACCAAACTTATACTGTTGTTTAGATTGTTTCGTTCAATTTACTATATATATTTTGCTAATGTGTTGTCATTTCCGGTAAAAACTTCAACTTTAATTTAAAGTGGAAATGT
The DNA here is from genome assembly GCF_947563725.1 of Argiope bruennichi. Lineage (NCBI taxonomy): Eukaryota > Metazoa > Arthropoda > Arachnida > Araneae > Araneidae > Argiope > Argiope bruennichi. The sequence continues at coordinate 13,993,143 of NC_079161.1, forward strand.
TGAAATTACAATTAATATAAAGATATTTTTTAATAAAACTAAGCGTTTTATTTTATTTATCATCTTTATTGTTATTTATTTATTATTATTATTATCGAATATGAGTATTGCAAACAGAATCGCTCGGTATTTAAGTCTTATGTGAACTACAAAATATTTTTCATAATTTATGTAATATCTCAAACGATAATTCAACAAAAATTTCTCAGATTCAGCATACAATTCAGTTTTTAGTTTTGCTTTCAAAAGGATTGAAATGATATCAATAATAATATTTTGTTCCGGCCTATAAATATATTTCAAAAATTATGAAATCTAAATTTAATGCATTAAGGTATCATATTCTGAGAAATATTCTGGACACACCAAATTTTAAATAAATGAATGAATGTTTCTATTTTCCACGATCAACTAAGACTTATTTATGAAGTTTTGAATGTTAAAAATTTTGAAAACTCAACATTTTCATAAGCTTAGGCTAATTAATCCTGAGAAACCTGCGCGCTGATTGGCGTATTTTCTTTGAAACGATCGATGGAAAATCTAAAATTATCCTTTTTTTATTGAATAGTGATGTTCAAATTTTCATAAATCAGTCAGTTTAGGTGATTGATTTAGTTGATTGGAAATTAACTCTTTTTATTTAAAATATTAGTGTTTCAAGAACATTTTGTTATTCGTGATTTCCCCAGCAGAAGCTTTATGTAAAATCAAAAATTCGTTATTTATTAAAAAAATTAAAAATGACGGAATTTTTTAAAGTTTCTTTTCTTAGTTTCCAGCATGTAAATATATACTGGAACCAACTAAATTTTTTTTTAAATATTATGGTTTCAGAATCCGAGGATAGACAGTCCATCATCTTTTTAGTTTTTCGTCCTCTCATCCTCTAAAAGGAGGGGGGGGGGATCGCAAAACCTCGAAGGTAAAGATTATCCGCAATCGTAACAGCACCTTTCAATTTCTTACACGTGTAATGATGAAATATGGCTCGTTTTGTATGCCGTAATATGATGAAAGAAACTAAATATGCAGTCTGCACGCCACTATATTTATCAAGGCGGCTTTTTTTTTCTAGTTGTGTATATACATGCAAAGGAATAAACTTACCGAAAAGTGGTTACCCCCCCCCCCTTCAAGAAAATTAATCCCAGATTTAATACGCATTTACTGTTCTGATGACAAATATCAATACCAAATTTCAACCATAAAGCTCTTTGCCTTTTGAGCTATCATGCTTACATGCACATGATCAGGCAAACAGATCTCTCTTAATCGAATTGCGTTTACATTTCGTCATAAATTGAGTGCTTATTTACCGAATTTCATCATTATAGATCAGTGTGTTAGTTACTTTCTCTATAGGAAGGATAGAAAAGGCACTATCAACGACAAGAAATTCGAACCGAGATTTTGACAAATATGTACGTTTCAAATTTTACTGAGTTCGAAAAACACACTTTTCGCATTTCATGAAATTTGCAAATGTTTATCAAATTTTGTGCAAAATCCATTGAGAGGAAGTCTGTCTGTCCAACTGTTCGAATTATAAATTCGAATTATATACGATAACTATATAATGAAGTCAGCAAGAGGGATAAAATTCGATACGCGTATTTAGAATCTGAAGTGTAAACACCTATCATATTTTTAACTAATAATCGGTTAACCATCTGTCGGTCTGTATTTTCAGAAATAAATAAACGCGATAACTCAAAAACAAAATGACTTAAATATATCAGATTTAGTATACGGCTTTGTAGTTCAGTGTCACAATTTTGTTGAAAAAAGTGAGTCTAAAATGCCAATTCAATTTTACGACGATTCCATTTTTTTAGACGTATGGCAGGATTAATCGCCAAATGCTCGCCAAGGATGACACGATAAATTCAGTAAAAACACTAAATTCACGCCAAAAGCTAGTATTTAGTTATTGTACGCCAATGAAGTATAAGGTGTTCTGTGAGATAACACCTTTATTAAAAACATGCGAGAAAGGTTTTGGGAGGCCAGTTCCGCTGGTTGAGTTAATATATTCACAGACAGGTAGGGTTACCACCTAAAATTTCTTTTCGAATTCGAGGTTGTCCAAAATGCTTAGTTACGTACGAATCTCGAGTTTATTTTTTATTTTTTTTATTGTTCTCCTTCTTTCTCTTCACATAAGAGAAAGCAAAAGAAATGATAAATGATAAAGGTGATTTTAGATTCTATCAAAGAATTTTATTAACCCGTTCGTCGTCCTCTCCTGTCCGCGAAAAGTTCTGTTTTTCCAATGTTTTTCGCCGTATTAGAGCAAATAAAAATAAAATCTCAAACAAGTAAACATTTACAAAGCGTTTTAAATGTTTAAAAGTTTTAAAAAGTAGAACACTTGAAGCGCGTTATGGCGGCCCTGCAGAAGTTTCACTTGAAAGCGCTAGACGTGTTACGGACGACGAACGGGTTAATATCAATCGATAAGGTTTTGCTTTATATTTCATACCCGCATTTCAATTATATCGCATGTTCTAACCGACACCATTTTGTGAAATTTGCTGAACGAAAATGTCTTGAAGGGAGCATGTCGAGTGTTAGCATTCGCCTTATCTGAGAAAATTAAACCTCTTGAGCCGACACTCATAATACCCTTAACATTATCTCAATGCTTATCGATTTTGAGCGAATCATCACTGAATGCCAAATATCAGCCGGCTTTTTATTATGCAGTTAATAAGCCGACAGCAAACACGCTTTCGCAAATCAGGAACTTCTGGAACTTTTCCAGTGCCTTATCAAAAAACAATTTAACAGGGGGAAAACGAAAAACTAGTTCCCCAAGGAGGATCTGTTGAAAACACAAGCGCGAATCGAGCTCAAAGCGCACGTGTGTTTTTTTCTTTTCATGCGCGATTATCAATTCCCATCTTTCGTGCTACCAATCAATTTGTTTACACCTTCTTCAGAGAATGACGTCATTAGGAATGATCCTCCCGACTGGCAAAGCAAAAGTCTCTTTTATCTAACGAGGCTGAAAAGAAGAAAAGAACAGTTCCACTTGTTTGGCATTCTTAAACTTGACCCTGTACTTTGTTTTTTAAACTTCCATGGATATCAGAATTTTTGTAATTAAAAAGAGTGTCTTAAAGGACATTTGGAGTATTTACATTTTATCTTTTCAATATAATAGGCGAAAAGAATAGTTGTTATTGTATTAAAATCATGCTCGGCGGGTAAGTAAACAACGGCTTTTTGAAACTGCGTAGAACATAATGCGAAGTTTGGGACTTCAAAAAACATAATGCGAAGTTTGGAACATCAAAAAATATTTTAAAAACATAATGTGTTGTTTGGAACTTTAATTTTATTTCAAAGTTCCACGTTTCAAGCCGTCCACAAAGTTTAAACGCTACACGTGCTTATCTATATTTTTAAGACAGTGAAATAATAAATAAAATATAACGAAGATGAATGAAGAATATATTGTAACTAGAATATGTGCTAGTCTAGACTGACTCAGAACGACTGTGACAAATTAATTAACGAAAGTTGCAATAGAAAAATCTTGTGCACATTCGCAGAATGCTTAATAAATGAAAAAAATTATTAAAATTTAATTATTTAAATAATTAAAATTGTTTAATTTTTTTATTTAAATTTATATATATGTGTGTGTAAATTTTTTAGCTTAATTCAGCCATTCTTAACTTCATTCTAAAGTATTCTCTTATTTCCTGTTCCCATTCCACTTTTTCTATTTAATTAATGCAACAGGAGCTTTGTAAAAACGCTTACATTTGTACTTTCACACACTCCGAGAGAATAGATAAAGAAAATTGTCGAGTTAAGACATTCTTTTAAAAGATCCCTATAGTTTCCTTACCAGAAATCGATCCGCGTAAAGAAATTCTTATCAAAATCTCACGGTATATAATCACAGGGATAAGTCTTTCATTAGCTTTTCCTCATTTCGTTTTGTGTCGTTCTGTGTTGATGTGCCTGTCGCTGTTGCTTGTACATAAATCATGCCTCCCGGGATGGAACAAAACGAAGTTAAATATTGAAAGTGTCTTCTCTCTCTTCGGCCACGATTCTGCTTCCAAAATTATATTATATATATATATATATAGTACACTTTAGATAATATCATATAGTGACATTAAAAGTTTTATTTGCTTGAAGTGGGATCTTTTCTATTCATAATGCTCTTGAATACCCACATCAAAACTAATCACTAGAGTCGATTTGAAAGAAAAAAATGATCCACTAATAGATAAATGCAATAAATATAAAATAATAAAAATTGCAGACCTCAGCTCCTTAACCTTTGCTATAATCCAGCATAAAAACTCCCTAGAGTTAAAGTACAGATAGAGATAACAAGAAAAAAGATAGGTATACAAATACAAGGTAAAGTATAGACAAATGGCTCCCCAAAAAATACGTATTAAATACTTATTACAGAATGTGGACAGAATTATATGTTTTCTTCCGCATCTCGGAGTAAAAAGAAGGGATCTCGATTGCAAACTGTAGATTTTTTCTGATCGATTCCTCAAAAATTTGATTAAGATCCACTGTTTTAGTATCAAAACCAGTAATCGAATTTCATTTCTCTAATTGACTTTTGAATTGTTCATGTTCATATACATACAAATAGATGGCGACACAACTCTTTAAAAGATCAGTTCCAGATTATGGCATAGATAATCATATACAAAAATCTAGGGATATAGCCATAAACGAAATTTCATCCAGTTAGTTTCTTGCGCATTTTTTATTAATCAATAAAAACGTAAACCAAGTTTATTTATTCTACGTTTGATGTATGCGTCTTTTCAATAATAATTATTAATTTGCGTATTTTTTTCAATTTTTTTAATCAATTTTTGAAAATTATAAGCATTTTTCATCAATTCTCAATGCAAACTAAACCTTAGAATTCATTAGAATTCTAATTAAAAATGGTTTTAATTAAAATTCTAAAGAATTAAAATTTTAAAGAATAATTTTTTAATTAAAATTCTAAAGATTTAAAATGTAAGCAAAATTTTGAAAACTTCTAGAGACAATTATTCAAAAATATTACACTACAAAAAAAGACTTTTACGTCATCTTAAAGCTCAAAAGTTTATCTTTTCAGTAATACCAATATTTTAAAATATAGCTTAAATTTCTATCTTTAATGAGTTTTAAAAAAATATTTTAATCATAGTTTCCAATAATTTATTTCTCACAAAATAAAAGTAAAATTTAATCATCACGAGCAAGTTACGCGTGCATTTGGAAAAAAGTAGCTTTTATCAACGTGTTGCCGTCACGATGACAAATCTCAAAAGATTAAGTTGACTCTTACTGCAAACTAAATCTAGAAAAATGTAATTTTCAACACGTGTCTGTATGATATGAAATGTGATTCTTTCTGAAAAAATAAACGCAAAGCCGGGTTTACACTCGACCAGTAGGCAGCGTATGCTTAGAAAGGCCGAAAAATGCTGTTAAGTCGATAGCAAGCAATTGTTACTGGCGTTTTGTAGAATTTGGCGTTTTTTTTTTTTTTTTTTTTTTTTTTTTTTTGGTGAGAAAAAAATTGATTACTTATCATAGATTAATTCCGGCATTTTTTTGAACTTTGTTCTTTCTGATGCGAGGTTATGATTTTTTTTTCATTCTATTTGCCATTTTTTTTCTATAGTTTCGAAATTTACGTTCATCAGTTGACGTTCTTTTTTATTTTACCATGTTTCTTTGTGTAAATATCCATTACTTTAATATGATACGCAGTGAAAAAGAAAAATTCACAGGCCCCAAAACGACAATTTATAGCCAAACATGGAATGTTTGAATTTATCTTGTAAAATTGTGGCAAACATAAATCATCCCTTTCTGCACATGCGCTGCTTGCTGGCCGTCTTATAACTGACCGAGTGTAAACTCGGCATAAGTTTAAGTTTCTAGTGACTTTTAAAATATCAAATATTAGTAATTCAATAAATCAGTTTTATTTAAGGCAAACACGATTTAATACATATAGGATATCCACTTTAATCAGGACCAAACAGCTAATTTCTAAACAATTAGTATTAGGTATACACATCTAATAGGGAAAATGGTTTAAATGAAGTAAAGAATTATATTTTAAGCAATTAGGAACAGTTAATATTCTGATGAATTACGAATTAAAATTTTTTTCAGATCTTCTGTCTTTTGAGTCGTCATATTAAATAAAATATTCTTGGGACACTAATATTCTAAATAAAAAAAAAGTTTCACTTCTTTGCGACTAAAACTGACTGAGTTATAAAAATATGAATATCTATTCTATAAAAGTAGGTGATTTTAAATATTTCCATCGAAATTTCTTGTATGAAACACGCCAATCAGCGCCCGGAGTTTTTCCAAGACTGATTGGTCTAAAATAATGAAATTGTTGACTGTTTTAAAATAATGGTATTCAAAATTACTGTAATCATATTTTTAAGAAACATGTTTGTTTTCATCAAGAAAATTTTTAGTTTTAATTAAAGTTTAACCACTTTCGCTTAAATTTGAAATTCATATTTTACTTGAGTTGATAGAAAATTAGAGATAAACCTAATACAACGAAAGAGCGAAAGGCTTCTATAATATTATAAGTTATATGATTTGATAATTTGATAAATTGAATTGAAATTTAAAAATATTTTACTGACGAAGTTATTAAGAGACCAAATTATATGAAATTTTTAATCCAAAAGTTTTAAAGGCGGCTATAATTAAAATAAACATATTCAAATCTGTATAACTTGGCCAGATTAGATCTCAGAAAATTGAGACATTTTTTTTTATTTAAAAGCTGGAATGTCAAAAATATTTTATTGAATATGATTCGTAGAATCGAAAGATTGAACAAAATTTAAAATTCATAATTTTTTTAGGATGTATTTATTAACTAAAACAAATTAAAATGTTATTAATTACAACGGTTAAATCCTTTTGAAATTAAAACTGAATTTTAAGATAACCACAAAAGGCTACCCCCCCCCCTCGCCTCGCCTCACCAAGATGGCATTCAAAGAAATCTGAATGATCGGAAAGCCGCAACAACATTGGCGGAATTATGATTCATTCCTAAGGGTCATCACCAGCTATTGCATAACCTCTCCCGTAGGAGATAAGTCATTGGTACAGTGCAGCCAATCCCACACCATTTTTGTGCCACCAAGGTGGTGAGAGACAATCGCAATGCCAGAAGCTGCTTGTCCTACATTTTTGAGCACCACCCCACCGGGGGGATTGGATTTTTTGATGAATCAGGAAAATTTGTATTGAATGTTTCTTTGGGATTTTGTATAAATTATATTTTAAAAATCTATCATACACTTAAGACTTCAATGCTCAACGATTGATTGATCCAATTTTTAAGGGAGACTAGAGAAAAGTAAAAGAGTGCACAGTACAACGAACAGCACGATATAAAGCTTCTAAAATAATGTGAGTTACTGAACAACCAAAAAAGACTTCATTGAGGAAGTCATTGGAACCCAGTTACATAAAATATTTAATTTAAAATTTAGCAACTCTTTATCCCGATGGACGACTGCTCGCCAAAGGCGAAAATAGTTCATCCTGAAGCGTGTGATCTTGTTAACAGACAAACAAACGTCATTCCAAAATAGTCTTTTCGGACTAAAAGTATCGAATAATAAAATGTACCGTATTTTCATAGGGACTATTGTCAACGACTGTGGAGGACGGATTGCCTGGGAAAAAAGACACTGATATACAGAATGCAACGTCGTTTGTGAATATATACTGTAAAATGTAAATGTTCCTTTTCTTTTTCTGCTTGCTTTGAATATCAAGGAGAGATAAGCATACAATCACTTTCGCATTGTTTGATATTTAACACAGTGGGACCAAAACCAACATACAGACATCAACTACATCTAATATTGTGGTTAAATGGATGGCAAGAAGCAATATTGATGATGTCGTTTCCACGTTACCACGGAAAGGAGTTACAGTAGCTTCTGAGAGTAAAGACCCCTGAGCACCCGAGGGCAGAAGTCTGACTTCTAGCTCATTTGAAGAGGAAACTCACACATTCGCTTGCACAACCTCTTTATACAGGAGGGCACATTCACACACCTCACAGATAGAACATAGATGAAGAACAACCATGCCCGAACCGGGACTCCCAGAACATGAGGAAGACGCTCTACCCCTATGCCAGGGCGCCGGCCGAAGCAATATTAAACTACTGAAAAGAAACAGAAAGGCAAAAAGAACTTCTGTTTTATGATTTTATTAGCCAATTCTCAATATTGGATATTAAATATTTGAATGATAGTATAAGATGCAATTTTAGACATCTGACTGTTTCCTGAATTGATGGTAGAAGGCAAACTATATATATAAAAGGCTAACATACCTGGCAAAGAAATCGAGTTTATTACTAATCGTCGAATGGCAACAGCCAAATATAGTAACCATTTATTCCAACGGACGACTGTTCGCCAAAGGCGGCTGGTAGAGTAATAAAAAATAGCTCATCCTTAAGCGGTTAGCTTTGTTAAGAATTAGACAAACCTCATACTAAAAATAATTTTTTCATGCGAATTTCAGACTGCTTCATTCGTGGAACATTTTAATAGATGTACTGAATCAAACGCTTCGCTTAGCTAATTACTGGAGATGCAAAATATTATTAAAAGTGTTCCGATGACAGTTCGCCACGTCGCCAAAGAGGACATTCAGTCAGAGAAGAGAAGATATAAAAGAAATCAAGAAATAGACTTCAAATAAAAAGTTCAATCAATCGCAAAAGTAGGCTTAACCGCTGTCAGATAAGTAATCGTAGTAAGACTTAAAATTAATGTACCGTTTCCCGCCAAGCATGTCGAAATCGTGCGAATCATCCAAAAACTCTCTAAAAGTCTGCAAACCTGGATATATATCAGAAAGACTAACAAAAGGCTTTTAAAGTTGCAATAACTAATTGCGATTATATTTGGCGTGAAATCGCTCCAAAATCCTTTAGCTTTGGTTCCCGTATATTAAATTTTAAGTCTAGCCGCAATCGTTATGACTTGCCTACGGAAATCGATACTCATATCTTTTAAAACAATTATCTTAAAAAAATGCTTTTCGTATTTTCTTAAGAATGAAAAAATACCTTTTTAGTTATATCAATTTCGTTTTCGTGTCATTTAGTTTTAATAATATTTTAAATTCAATTTGTTACACTGTTTGAAACAATGTTTTTATGGGATTCAAACTCTCCGTCAAAACATTCAATCATTCATTTATCAATCATTCATTTTATCAATCTGTTGTAGGATTTTCATTTAATATTACACTTCGTTATTTGCAGTAAACTGTTTTAATCGAATTCATGTGTTTTAGTCGAACCAAATTACAAAGTGAAATGTTTCTTCTGTAAAAGAAATGCATCCATATTAATAATTTAATAGTCTAAAAAATCAATTATCTAGGGTAATAGGTCAATAATCTAATAATAAAGAGCCAAAAAATGGATCGCCAAAGGCTGCTAGTATTAAACTATTGAAAAGAAAATGGAAGAGAGGAAAGAACTTCTGTTTTATGATTAAAGATTCATATTAAAGGTTTGAATGATAATACACAGTGCAACTTATTCATCTGATTGATTCTTTCTACCAAATTGATTCATCTGGGCAACAAAATTCTTGATTTACCTGCAGATTCGGATTAGTATTTGGAAATGTGACGAATATAAAGAAAGAAAGATAACGCTTGTATTTTCATGTCATGATGGATGATTATAATTTTAGGAACTTTCGTCATCTGAAAGGCATCTATTCTGTTTGAATGGGTCTGCCACAAGTGGGCATCTCACTGGCACATCGAAATTTCGGATCATACAAATATATCAAATAATCAAAAACGTTATTTATTATATTTTGACCTGCAAAATCTTTTAAGAAAAAGAAAAGAAAGCAGATTGTAGCATCCTTTGCAGCAGATAGAGTGCCTGTAACGAATCTTTTCATGCAACAGAAATTTATTTTGCAGGGCTATTGTATGTTCACAATCAGTAAGAAAATCTTACATTTTCCTTTTCATTGTATTTGGAGCTAATAACAGATCTTTCGACTGATAAGGTTCAAATATCTCATCAGAATATTCTCTTCGAACACCGGGAACTGCGACATGTAATATATTAATTATGATAATTTTACTAAATGCCATACAATTAATAATAAACTTACTGAGATTTGGAAACTCCTATCAGCTTCAGAGGTCGAATGATTTTCTGCAGAAAGCGACAATTTTTGGACGTTTATAGCTTCAAAAATGACTTGTTGGAAGAAATGATAAGTATTATAAAAACATATTTGTGTAAATCTAATGGGAAATATTGTCTAGAAGAAGAAATCTTATCAATTGTTGTAGTCGGAATCGAAACAACTCATAATAGTCATCCGTTTGTACATGACAGTGGAACGGATGATAAAACAAACGGTTTAATGCCGGGTTTATACTCGGCCAATAGGCAGCGCATGCGCAGAAAGGCTGAAAATGCTTCTCGGTTGATGGCAAATACTTGTCCCTACGGGACAATAATATGACCCTGTATTGTATTTTTTTCTTACTGTGTATGCGTTTTCAGAATTTGGCGATTTTTTTTTTCTGGCATGGGAAAATTGATCACTTATTATAGATTAATTCCGACATTTTTTGCTCTTTGTTCTTTCTGATACGAGGTTGTGTATGTGTGTGTGTTTTCACTTTATTTACCATTTTTTCGATAGTTTTCCAAATTTAGGTATGCTTATTTTTTTTATTTTATTTTACCATGTTTCTTTGTGCAAATTTTCTTCATTTTAATACGATACGCAGTGAAAAAGAATAATTCAGGGGCGCCGAAACGGCAATTTATAGCCAAGCTTGGAATGCCTGAGTCTATCTTATGAAATTGTGGCAAACATAAATCACTCCCTTTCTGAGCATGCAATGCCTACTGGCCGTCTTATAATTGGCCGAGTGTAAATCCACCTTAACTCTAGTGCATTCTCTCTCAAATCAAAAATGAACTTCAATTCCAACAAGGTCTGAAATGAAAAGTGTTACATAAACCAGAATTTCAAAACGCTTTAATGGATTCATTCAGACATCGAATTCAAGAAGAACATCAGCCTCGATAGTTGCGGAAACGAGGCATCTTCCTAAAGCTGAAGCATCTTCTTAAAGTTGATTGCTGGTCTTACTGGCATAGAAGGAATCTGTTAAATCAGATCGAAAGGAGGGAAGCGAAAAGTTGTAAAGGAAATATTTCTTGTCCTGATCCTCTACATAAATGTAGATCAGGGTGGGGGACAGGGCGGAGAAATACGGCTCGCAAAGTTTTAAAAACAGCGAAGAAATAGAGACTTAATAGCAATGCCTATGGAATATGTTGCCATATCGATAAAAGAAGTTTAACATTTTTAATATTTTGTTGAAAATATATCTTGTAAATAAATTCTTTTCTTTCTTTCATTTATATTTACTAGTATTCGTAGTATACAAAATTTTTTAGCGCGTCTTCCCCGTGATCTGGGCGTCCCGGGTTCGAGTCCCGGTTTGGGCATGGTTGTTCTTCTGTTGTTCTATCTGTGAATGTGCCCTCCTGTAAAAAGGGGTTGTGCAAGCGAATGAATGATGCGTGAGTGGCAAAGTCGTACTCTTGGCCCTAGTTGGGGCTGCTATAAAAAATAAGAGACGTTCCCCCTCAGGCTTAAATCGCTGTCTTCGTAACAGCGGGCTTGTCAGTGGCAAGTCCCATAAGAAACAAACAAACAACAAACAAACAAAATTTTTTCTCGTAAACGTACTTATAAATTTATTTCTCGTATACAAAGTATAGAGAAAATATAGTAATTATCGAAAAAAAATTAGAATTCATATCTCCACATTTTAATCCACGAGTTTGAAAAACACATTTTTGGAAAATGTCCGTCTGTCTGTGACAAAGATAACTCAAATACGCTTTGATCTATGTAGATGAAATTTAGTATACGGTCTTTAAACCAAATTTGTAGCTTTCTATGAAATTTTGAGCAAACTCCGTTCAGAGTCTGTCTGTCCGGCTCTTCAAATATAATTTAACATGATAACTACAAAACGAATAAGGTTTGATAGATAAAATTCGATACACAGAATTAACTTCTATAGCATAAACACCTGCCAAATTTTGAGTCAAATCCACAGAGAGATGGACAGTCTGTCGGTCTTTACTTTCAGAAACATGCAAACATGATAACTCAAAGACGCAATGACGTAAATGTATCTATTTCGGTATGGTATTTTGTGTCTACAATTGTAGATCTGTTTCAAGTTTTTGTTTCAATCGATTGGGAAAAACGTGTCTAAAACCCAGATTCGATTTTTGAAAATCATTAACTGCATGCTAGTATTTATCGCCAAAACACTCGCCAAAGATAGCACGATAGTAAAAATGCTAACTTCACGACGAAGGTTAATATTTCGTAACTATTGTACGCCAATGCCATGCAAGGCATTCCCCAAGATAACACCTTTAGTAGAGAGTGCGCGAGAAAGATTGGGGGAGACTAATCCACTGGTTTTAATATGTATTGAGTATCAAGCGGACATAAACAATTCTATTTTCTACAAAGGGTGGTCAAAAACATTGAAATTCTTTCATATTTCAATATTGGATTACACTGTTTTTTTATACATAATTATTTCAACAATTATACTTACACACACACACACACACACACACACACACACACACACACACACACACACACACACACACACACACATATATATATATATATATATATATATTCTATATATTTTTCCCGGATGATTTTATACTATGAAATTCTCATAGGGATTACTTTATACGTATCGATTTAGGTAAGGTAATTTAGATATCTTTTAAAAGAATTCTCTTAGCTAAGACAAATTTTTATCTCTTCACTTGGAGCGTGTAAATTTACTGATTAAAGCAGTTTTACAGAGCTCGTGTAGCATTAATTCAATTTTAAAAAAAGGTGGAATTGGATTAGGAAATAAGAGAACATTTTAGAATTAAATTAATATGGATTAAATTTGGATAAAAATTAGGAAATTAATTAGTATTTTTAACTTTTTACTGTATTTGGCTCAGATTGAATGGACTTTTTTACGAGGACGGCACAAACAAATTTATTTACAGTTATATACAGGTATTTACAAAGGAAAACGTCAAAGAAATCAATCCAGCAGTCAGCGACTACTAAGAGCGCAAATACAGATTTGCTCACGGTAAACACAGTCCGAAAAGACAGGTAAACGTACGCCGCAACAGATAGCTTTTCAGCGGCAGCGAACTCGAACACAGTGCGAAAGAACACTTCGCGATTCAACGCTCGATGTGATCAAGTTCATCTTCAATGATAGAATTCTCGGAGGAACACCCGTCCTTAGAGCAAAGGATTATCTCCTTAATAATGTGACTGTTAGGATTATTGCTTTTTGTAAACTGACATGAGCTAGGTAGATGCTTGAATAAGATGTGCTGAGACTGAATAATTTTTTGTGACGCTTGGACTGTGGTTGGTTGAGAGGGAATGAGTAATCAGAGACAGTGATGCCATTGGTTGCTACTGATGGTGTAGGTGCGGGGGTATGCTGCCGAAAGCAAATGGGGACTTTGCGATATTCTTGATGTGTGGGGAAGTTTGTGATGAATATTTATAACACTAGATGGCACCATGGGTATTGTTTATTTACTTTTAATTGAACAGGTAACTGAAGGGGTTGTGGTGGTTAAGCGAAAGGGTTGACAAGTTAAAGGAGGTTATTTCTAAGTCTTTTCATTCTTGGATTAGGTTCGTATTTGGGCATAATATTCATTGCTTCATTTTCGATATTTACAACGCGTGACGAGGTATATATAGAGGAGGGGAAAACACTAGGTGCCTCAAGAATCTGCGCGAAAAACATCGAAAATTCCTTTCGCCAAATCATCCCGGCTGTCGCTTAATTTCTCGACAAAACCTCGCCAAGCGCTAAATTCCCTCGCTCTGCGATCTTTTCAGTATATATTACTCTGCAAAAGTAAAACTGAAAGAAAAGATGTATGTTCCTTTCTTATAAACTGTTCTAGATAATTATGGATGTTAATCTTCAAGCGAAATGAGATATTTTGAATAAAATATCCAGCATTTTCTTAGTTTCGCAATTTTTTTCTAACACAAGCTCTCCTCTAACAGTTTCAGATGTCGAAAGTGTTCTTGTGAAAATCCAGAGTCTATCACCATCAAGAATTGCATTCGTTCTCTTCTAGAAAATTGTGAAAGTTTATCAGATTTTTGTTTTGCCTAACTGATTTCTGTTTTTACATTTTACATAAACTAATAGATAAGAAAATAAAGGGCACTATAGCGTTAACCCTTTCTGAAAAAAATATGTCATCTTGCAGTTTCATCACTTGATAAATCTTATCTTAAAGGAAAAAGAAATACTTTGCTATATTTTTTAATAATTCAACAGTAGGAGCAGCTTTCATCTAAAGTGATCTCTTATCTGTTGTTGAAATAAATATTTAATAAAATTAAGAAGAAAAAAAAAACACGCACGTCTGTAGCTAGAGTTTTTTGCGCCATCATGATAAAGTGCTGAAATTTTTATTCCAAATTATATTTTTGATTACCAAAATTTTGCCACTAGAGTTGCATATTTATCGAATGGGTTCTGTATCAGCATTCAAGTGATGCAATATAGGCATGTTTTGACGTCAGTTTTGTCATCTAATATATCTGAGTTATTCGATGCATCTTGATTTCTTTGTCTCTATGTAAAAACTGATTATGTAAATTGAGTAGGAAAAAAAACATGTGGAATATGAACATCAGAGACTGAAAAAAGAAAAAAAAAGAGCCAATGGATGCATCTGAAATTTCTTCTTTTCGGAGATTCCAACTTTTCCGCTTCTATCTTCAAATGATGGTTAGGGTCAGAGCAAATTCAAATACAAATAAAAACTTTTAATTGGATCATTGTATCGCACTTATCTGCATTTTCTTTTTGCAAAATGGTGTTAGTTAGAAAGAAAGCGAAAAATAAACTTTCGGGTATGGCCTCCTCAAATTTTTCTAGCATTCTTTCTAATGATGATGTGTTCGTGTTACCAAGGAAAGGGGCTGCAGTAGCTTCTGAGGGTAAAGACCTCTGACCACCCGAGGGAAGATGTCTGACTTCTAGATCAAACGAACATGACAAATTGCTTGCATAACCTTTTTTCATGAGAGGGTTCTTTCTCACACCTCATAGATAGAAGGTGTGAAAGAGGGTGTCACAGATAGAGGTGTCACAGGGGAAGAATAACCATGCCTAACCAGGACTTGAACCCGAGATGCCCAGATCACGGGGAAGACGCGCTACCCCTAAGCCAGGACGCCGGTATTCTTTCTAATGAAGGATATTATTCCAGAGAACGTTTTGAATGGAACTTGCGTATAAGTAGGAAATGTTAACCTTTGGTTTGAATGCAGCCTTTTTACTGAACCTATAGTGTGATTCTTGACGAATGTTTAGGCGTTTAATCCCTAGCATGCGAAGCTATTCCTAGCTAGCTAGTGAATTTGTATTTACCCAACCGTTTAAAACCAAAATTTGATATAAAAATACGCTTATAATCCTAAAATTTGATATATTAAGCCACTGCGTTTTTGAATTATTACTTTTACATGTTTCTGAAAACACAGACCGACAGACCACAAGCCAATTGTAGGATTTGGCTCAAAATTTAATAGGTACCTAAACTATAGATGTAAAATCCGTGTACCTAATGCTACCCATCTATCTCTGCATTTTGTAATTACCGTGTTAGAGTATATTCAGACATCCGGACAGACAGATTTCCTATAAACTGATTTTGCTCAAAATTCGATAGAAATCTGCAAATATGTTGTAAAAATTACACATCAATTTTTATCCGACTAGCTCAAAGCGTTTTTGAATTCCTTTTGTCGCATTATATAAAAACGTGTTTTCGAATTCGGGTAGGTCTTAAATGCGAACATTCGTCAAAATCTCGGGTTCGAATTTTTTGACTATTACAATACTTTCTATATAGTTGGAATACAAAAAAGTAATAGAATAGGAAGAGGCCAAGGTTTTATATATTTATAAAGCATAGGTTCTCTGAAGGATGCTACCATCTCTAGTGGGCACTTAGCCTTCAATTGGGATAGTGCGGGTGCAAGCACCGAAGCACATAGGGGCCGTTAAGACGGTCAAGAAAGTACATAATATACTTGAAATGTAACATAATATACTTGAATTAATGGATTTGCATATCAGTTATCGGATAGGTAACATTCAAATTTGATTCCTGTTAAATGACTGTGCTTTTAGATGTCAAGTACAGGGGTAGGCTTATTGCAGTGATGCAGATTCAGTTTTCCACATCATAATAGAACAAAGACAATAGAATAAGATAGATAATAGAAATTTGGAAATAAAATGAAATTATTTGTTAAAAACATCAATAGCCACAACCATCTACGGAAAGCATAGAAGTCTCAAAATTGAGAAAGAATCTAAAAGTTGAAAATAATGACTTAAGTTCAATACTAATGGCGCCAGAAAATGTTAAAATATTGAAAGACATGATGTTGAAAATTGACAATTTTTTTGCCAACTGTTTAAAAGTGTTTACATTTCTTCTATTGTAGGACTCCATTTGGAAGAATACAAAAAATTTCGAGAAAATTTTTATCCAAGTTTTGACCTGATGCTCGTAAGACAGGATGGCAAGTGTAGGAGAAGATGACGAGGAAGGTCAATAATTGACCACCTGTGGCTTAAGGCCAAGCGTCTCGAAAAGGATGCCAGTTTGGAGAATTTGCCAGTAATATGGATGGATTATGCTAAAGATAGCAGTCGGCCACAACAAATCCTGTCGATACTGCTATGTTCAGCGATGGTGGGGTGGTCGGCTGCATACAAGAAGAAGAAAAAACATGAGCCATCTCATTCATTTTTTTATATCCCTTACTGACTGTGTTTATTTTTAATGAACATTTTTTAAATAAATTTGATGGCTGCTTTTATTTCTATTTTGTGATTTTTAAAAGACAGACAGACAAAAAAAAATAGGTATAATAATAGGTGTTAAAGTACGAAACTGTATTTTAACACTTGTTGTGGCCAACTTTTGTAGAAAATGGGACATTGAAATTTTTTTTTTTATTGTAAAGGATTTGTGAATGAAAACAGCCCTTGTTGCAACTACTTTTCGGATTATACCCTGAAATCAAGCCAATTTTTGGAGAAGATCTACTTCCTTTTTTTACTGAAAACTAATTTTTTTTGTAAAATTGTAATTATATTCATCAGTACTTAGGAAGAAAGGGCACCGTCAAGAATCGACATCGAAATAGAAAAACAGCAGTGAAGCAATATTGAGATAAAAGTCGAAAAATACCAAATGATTAAAGGAGAGAAAATTGCAATTGGAATATGATTGCTAAATGTGACAATCTTTAGGATATTGATTAGTATTTTCCACTCGTCAGTATATCATTTGGAAATTTAATGATTTACTTACTTTGAGACTGAAGACTTTCTGATATGGATTATAACCAGCTCAAATGTTTCATCATTGGTGATTCTAGTCTAGTTGAATTCAGATCTCGTTTTGAAGAAAAATTAGGGACACATTTCGTAGTTTAGAGCTGTGGTCAGATGACCTGATGGATTCCTCAATTGGAATGAAACTAAATATACTCACTGGATACCGGTTCATGCGCATGCGCCGAATTGCTCGCTGATACTGATATAAATATGATTCAAATTCAATAATTAGAGGTTCAAATTAAGGTTAATTCTCTTGTGCTTTTCTCTTCTTTTTTTCTTTTTTTATTTTACCTCAATTCGGGATTTCAGACCAGAAGAAAATAAGGGAGAAAATGCAAATAGGTTAGATGATATTTCAAAGAAAAATTATACAAAAAAACACAAACGTTTAAGTATTCCAAAGACTTAATTCTTCAAAAAAAATTTGTATTATATATAGTTATTCTAATTTTCTTTCAAATTGTATTTAGTTTACATTTAGCTTCTAAGCATATTTAAATATGCATGTTTTAGTTAATAACCCTATAATAATAAGCCTATAATTATATCTTAATAAGCCTAATATAATAATATATATTAAGCTTATAATAAGTTAATAACCCTATTTTTTTTATCACTGTATTAATTTGATTGCCATCAAACCAAACGATTATGTCATTTCGAAGCTGAATTTCGGAGTTGAATTGAAAACAGTTTCCTGGCGCCATCTATTAATACAGCATGAAAGTAATAGCCATTACTTCTGATTTTTAAATAAAAGAATCAAATATATGATAAATGAACTTTAAAGAAGGACGTGACAAGAAAATTCAAAATATTTTATTGTATGATTGCTAAATTTTTTTTAACATCAAGTACGTGCATATTAGAATATCCTTTATTTATTTTATTTTTATTATAAAAATCTTTATAAACGAATACAATTTTTTTTATTAAGAATATTAATACCTCTTTAGTTAAACGTAAACTTCTTTTAAATCCAAAAAAAATTATTACAATTGCTTTTGTTAAGATACAGATCTTTAAATTCTTATTCCGAACTTTTTCAAATTGAAATGAAATAAAATGAACAACAAAAAAATTATTTAGTATCGTTTCTTCAATACTATATTATGTAAATTGAATTAAAACAAATTTAAAAAGATAGTTGTAAAAAATGTTCAAAAATATTCTTAAATTTATTGAAATTGGAAAGAAAAATTCAATGACAGTAAAAAAAATAATTGATATAATTGAAAATCATTTTTTTTTTAATTTTGAAGTGATGTACTATTAAATTATAAAAAAATTAACTTTAAAACTTCAAGGAATCTTAAACTAAAAATCTAAATATGTCGAAATATTATATAGTCCCGTTGTGCATCAACTGAATAAGAAGTAATTATATGTGAAATTGGATAACTCTAAGTGAAAACGTAAACTAATAACTGGTAGCTCTGTAAAGCACATTGCAGAGTTCTTTACAGAGCCTTTTCACCACGCATCCAATTTATAGATAGTATTCAGGCCACAAACATTATCATGTTGAAATGAGGCAATGAAACATACAGTAACAACGTTATTAAAAATATAGTGTCTTCTAAAATTGTCTTTCTTACAATCAAACTACATACCAACAAAATTTAGTTTGATAAAAAAAAAAGTGAATAATCAGTTTTAATACATTAATTTTCAAAAAAAAAAAAATTTAAAGTATCCATTTGGATATAAAATTATTCTTTTTCGCATAAAAATGCGATTTTCCTGCAATAAATTTGAGATAGCTCTTACCCATCCATGATTTAGAGCGATAGCACTATTAGCACAGATTATTATAAAGCAGAATTCTTTCTTCCACATGCTAGTTGCTGCAGATTAATATAAAGCAGAATTCTTTCTTCCACATACTAGTTGCTGCAGATTAATATAAAGTAGAATTCTTTCTTCCACATGCTAGTTGCTGCAGATTAATATAAAGCAGAATTCTTTCTTCCACATGCTAGTTGCTGCAGATTAATATAAAGTAGAATTCTTTCTTCCACATACTAGTTGCTGCAGATTAATATAAAGTAGAATTCTTTCTTCCACATACTAGTTGCTGCAGATTAATATAAAGTAGAATTCTTTCTTCCACATACTAGTTGCTGCAGATTAATATAAAGTAGAATTCTTTCTTCCACATGCTAGTTGCTGCAGATTAATATAAAGTAGAATTCTTTCTTCCACATACTAGTTGCTGCAGATTAATATAAAGTAGAATTCTTTCTTCCACATACTAGTTGCTGCAGATTAATATAAAGCAGAATTCTTTCTTCCACATGCTAGTTGCTGCAGATTAATATAAAGTAGAATTCTTTCTTCCACATGCTAGTTGCTGCAGATTAATATAAAGTAGAATTCTTTCTTCCACATACTAGTTGCTGCAGATTAATATAAAGTAGAATTCTTTCTTCCACATGCTAGTTGCTGCAGATTAATATAAAGCAGAATTCTTTCTTCCACATGCTAGTTGCTGCAGATTAATATAAAGCAGAATTCTTTCTTCCACATGCTAGTTGCTGCAGATTAATATAAAGCAGAATTCTTTCTTCCACATGCTAGTTGCTGCAGATTAATATAAAGTAGAATTCTTTCTTTCACATACTAGTTGCTGCAGATTACTATAAAGTAGAATTGTTTTCTTCCACATACTAGTAGGTGCAGATTATGTACTACTAAATCATTAGGATTTAGTTTTACTTTAAGCAAATAATCCGTCACTTTTGAAATCATCTGATTGACAATCTCATATTTTCAGCAGCAATCACTGCATAGCTTCATGGTAGAATCTTCCGCTTTGTAATCGAAGAATTACGGATTCGAGATCTATTTCGAAAAAAAGTATAGATTATGGTGATGGCAGTAAAAATTGTGGCGTTTTTTTTTTTTTTTTTTTTTTTTTTTACAAAAGTGCACTACTTACCGATAAAAAGGTACGACCACTTTTATCGCCGTACGGCACGATAAATTCGTCAAGTGTTAAATGTCTTCAGTGTGAGTCGCGCAAAAGTTCCACATCCTTTTCATCTGATCACGATTCGAAATTACGAGATTCAAAACCTGCTTCTACAAAGGTGTCATCGTTTTCACCCGTGTAAGAAACATTCGATTCATCCAGTATCGAACTTCCTCGGCTGATTTGGAACGGAAGTCAGCATTCCTTGTCATCTGTTCATGACTCAAAATGACAACAAGGCTTGTCCTTATAAAGCCTACATGCAGTTTTTAATCGAGGCGTTAGAATATCATCGCATGTAGGTAATGTCTTTACATACCACTGCGAAAAAAGGAGAGTAATAACTAGAAGAAGTACGCGTCTATTTCGGCTGTTATTCGGTTAACAATATCTCGGATATGATTGCCACAGATTAAGTAACAAAATTTATAGTAGAAAATCTTTAGATATAAAATATACAATTATACTAAAATTTTTATTTTCTTGCTATGCGATTTTCTTTATCCATAATGTTCACGAATTACTAAAAAAGTTATCCACTAAAATAATAAAAATTGGTGATCTCATCTTATTAAACTTACTTATCTTCCAACTTAATAAATTTAAAAAAAAAAGCAAAGTTTATGCTCTC
The DNA here is from genome assembly GCF_947563725.1 of Argiope bruennichi. Classification (NCBI taxonomy): domain Eukaryota; kingdom Metazoa; phylum Arthropoda; class Arachnida; order Araneae; family Araneidae; genus Argiope; species Argiope bruennichi. The sequence goes on from NC_079161.1 coordinate 14,014,328, forward strand.
GAAACTAATATCTGTTCATTCATAGCCTTATTCACACACCGATAAATCAGTCAATTTAAACTTAAAAATACCATCTCAGTTGCTAGACGTCAAAATAGAAGTTTATATTTCGTATCGAATGATGAGGTAGACAGAAAAGGTGGAGATATTTCTAAATCCGGCCATTGTTACAGACGGTGGTGGACGATTGTATATACCGTTGTCAACAGTTTTACTGATGACAGGAACTTCAATCGAGTAAATGAAAAAGTTAAAGAAAAACACTCCAAGTGATTTACTTTATTAATACAGGGTGATTCCTAATTAATTGTGCAACTTGGTAGGGAGGTTGAGCACAAGAATACAAAAGACATTCAAATAGAAAATAAAGGTCTCAATTTTTTTCTTAGTCATAAATATAGGATGTCTCAATTGAACTAAAATAAGATTTTTTGTTCCTAACTTCTACGCTAGTGAAGATATTTTAATGAAATTTCCAATAATAATACATTTATTTTAAACAATCATTTATTGTACAGGATTGTAGGGGTGCAAGTGATTCAAATAAGAGATCAAAAGAAATGCAAGGCGTTTAATGGCGGTGGCGTTCTGTGTGTTTTCTTCTATGTTTGGGCCTTATCGCTTCACTTGCGCCTATACATTCTTGTTACAATTTTTTTTTTTTTAAATTAATGTTTCACTGATGAAAATTTCATTAAAATATCTTCACTAGCGTAAAAGTTAGTAACAAAACATCTTGTTTCAGTTGAAATAACAAATTCTGTATTTTTTGACTGAAGAAATAGATTGGGACTTGGGTTTCCTATGTCAATGTCATTCGTATTCTTATTCTGCACCTTCTTCCAAATCCGCACAAGGCCGCGGTGACCTGGTGGTAAGGTCTCGGCTTGTGAGCCGTAGGGTTTCAGGTTCGAGACCTGATTCTACCGTAGAGCCGTCGTGTAATGGGGTCTGTTGCACGTTAAATCCGTCATGCCAAACGTCCTCCCGCTGGTGTGGTGTGGTGTGGAGAGGGGGGTGACAGCTCAGGTGTCGTCCTCGTCCTCTGACCGCGGTTCAAAATTATGAGGTCCGTTCCAAAATAGCCATAGTGTTGCTTTACAACTGGACGTTAATATAACTAATCTAAACTAAACCAAATCCGCACAATGAATTTGGAACTACTCTGTAGTTTTTGAAGTGTGCAAATTATCAAAGAATAAAAAATACATTTGTTGTTGCTTAAACCATAAAGTCAGCGAGTTTTAGCATCTCTTGTTTCAGTAGCTCCATCTAGGGTCAAGAGTACGTCTTGGCTACTCATGCGTCACAGTCCTTTTCACGGGGCGGACTTCATTCATACATTTCATCCACAGATCGTAATTTAGACCTGAATCAGAAAACGATCACCTCTGATCCAGTACCTTCAGTGGTATTGTCTAGACATGGAGGATTTTGCAGCTACGACAGATTTGTACGTGCACCAGCTACCATGTACACCGAGAGTCTTTGGGCTACGGTGTTCGAACTCACAACCAAAGGGATGTGAATCCAACGTCCTACCAACCAGGCTATCGCGGCACAAAAGTACATTTATACTAGCAGAATAACTCTACTTTAATAAAAAAAAACGATACTTGTAGAATAACTTTACTTTATTCAAACAAAACAATGATTCAGCAAGACATAAAACTGTGTGACAACAAGAAACTAATGTTGGCATAAGTGATAAAAATAAATTACCATTCATCAGTGAACATAAATTGAAGAGCATAAAGTAGATGGGAGAAAAAAAAAACGCATTATCTTCCCAAAACAACTACTTCTGTAAAGAAACAAAAAAAACTTTGACGTTTAAAAATATTAAAAGATGATAGAAATTACTTTAAAAAATAGCTACTTAGTTTTTTCCCCTTTTATAATGTACAAATAATTGCTAACAAAACATTGGCACATGCGCTCTTCAATTTTGTTCAGACAAAACAAAACTTTGTGTTAATACATTTTCACACAAATTGATCAAATCTGTACATTCACACAGATAATATTTCTTTGGTTTATACACAATTAATTTGTACATCAGATTTTACACATATAATATGGCAGTCATAGAGATTTATATAAATTTTTCATAGTCAGATCTCAACACTTTCTTAATTACAAAAACTCAAATTTTCACCTTCTTTTATAAGCTCTCTATAATTTTATACAGATGGGAATTACATTTCTAGTTTGCTATATTAAAGTTATTTCTATACAATGCGATACTCTCTGCTATCCTAGAATGCATTACTGAGGATAATGTTTGTTACTTTCAAATGGAGGGAAACATTTCCGTTTTTAAAAATTGTCGCATAAAATTGAAATGAAATAAAATCCAAACTGTCATTTCACCAGTATTTTAAAAGTATTGGAATGGAAAAAATTAAATTTTTAAAATAAAATGTTCGTGAAATTTTCCACCGTATTATAGATTTTCAATTACAATAAATGAGCAAAAACACAATTATGTAAATCAACCATCTAACTCTCCGACCCGCCACGAAGGCACACGAATTTAAACCATAAAACTGAATGACCGGACCGCCGCAACAGCAACGTTGGCGGGAAATGTGGTTGAGTCCTAAGGGCCGTCACCGGCCACGGTACAACCCTCCCCGAAGAAAATACGTCCCGTCATCGATGGGAGGAGTCAGATCCCCCACCAATTAGTGTACCCTCTAGGGTGGCGAGATCCAACCACCAAGCCGGAAGCATCTCATCCTCATTTCGAGGTGTGTCCCCCCCCCGGGGGTTAACACAATTATGTAAATGCTACAAAGTTCTTAAATACGGAAAAAAATAGTACTCAGAATTATATTTGTAATTAATATTTAACTCAATATTATATGAGTGTCAATTTTTTAATCCGTATAAATTAATAATAGAATAAATTTTTAAGTATATATAAAAAAACTTCAAATTTCCATCTACATTCATCAAGCTTTTAAATAGACATAAAACAAAATGCCGGTATTGTGAAATGAATATTTGGTTTCAAAATACTTAGATAAATTGTGGAGTAATGATTCAATACTAGATTGAAAAAATAAGAAGCAATATGCCAATTCTAGCGATGCACTTGTTAATACAAAGCATGCATTTTCGGTCTCAATTTACCAGGGGTTAAAATGCCTGCCCCTAAACAGAAATTGTTCGATGTTTTGCTATTTAAAAAATATGAATCTCAATGTGCGTTCAGCTTTTGATTCAATTGTGATTTCTAAAGGTGTAATAAAATCCTTACATGATATCATCAGCTGGAAAGTACAAAGTTTTACGATCCAAAATACCAAATGCTAAAGGTGAAATGGTCTTTCATGTGCAGTTTCAAATCTTGAGATTTTAATTTCGGAATTTATAGATATCTGCACGTGCCCTGCTATCTGCTGACTTACTTAACTTCAGAACTGGCAATGAAGTAACTGTTTTATCAATTACTCCAGACCTGCTGAGTCGTGCATCGCTTTGACATGTGTCCTGCGACAACTTACGGGGAAAACTCTTCGAGATGCCCTTTCATTTTATTCAGCATTATTCAATTAAAATCAAAGTTAATAAATACTGCATGATTTTAAAATCCAGACATTCATTTTGTAATATCCAGCAGATAAAAAACCTTGACAAATGTACATAAAATTATGAAAATTATTGATTGCGCATTTTGAAGAAACACACACACAAATGTTTTGAAATTAATTTGTGTAACATATATATCTATCATAAATTTAATTTCTATTCAAAACTTTTATCAGCCAAGAACATCCAACAGAAAAAAGCTTCTTTTATATATTCTATGAGAAATTCTTCAGTGATTCTATAAGAAACACAAGCAGATGTGATATGAACACAATTACACAAACAAGTGTCATTTTTCAGATTGGTGAATTCTAAAACGTTGCATAGGAAACAAAGCAACTTTGAGCAATCAACAAGCGCACATATGTGTAAGTAAACATCGACACATTCAAGCAAAATGTAACAGCAATGTGAAAAAAATGAGCAAATTGCAAATAATTTACATCAGCAATCTTTCATCAAGGAAATTTATACCCATCTTAGAAAAAAAGCACGCTGTATAAGAAATTGTAATGTGCAACAGCAAATAATGATTTCTTAAGCAAGATAGCATAGCGTGTTGCTTAATATTACACAATATTGTACGATATTACACTAAATCATGACCTCTTACGCAAGGTAGCACAGCGCGGTGCCCAATATTGTGCGATATTACACCAAATCATGACTTCTTAAGCAAGATAGCATAGCGTGTTGCTTAATATTACACAATATTGTGCGATATTACAGCAAATCATGATTTCTTAATCAAGATAGCATAGCGTGTTGCTAAATATTGCACAATATTGTGCGATATTACACCAAATCATGACCTCTTAAGCAAGATAGCATAGCGTGTTGCTTAATATTACACAATATTGTACGATATTACAGCAAATCATGACCTCTTACGCAAGATAGCACACAGTGGTGCCCAATATTGTGCGATATTACACCAACTCATGACCTCTTAAGCAAGATAACACAGAGTAGTGCCCAATATTGTGCGATATTACACCAAATCATGACCTCTTAAGCAAGATAACACAGAGCAGTGCCCAATATTGTACAATATTGTGTAATACTATATTATATTATTAAAATTCAACGATATTACATATTATTGCAAATATTGTTTAAAATCACACAATATTGTACAATGTATGCGTGTTACTGAGCACAATGAGCATTGCAAAATGCAATCATAAAAATAAATTTAGCTTCGGCAAGGATGTCATTCCGGTGAATTTAGTCAGTCCAAACTGATTCAATTCGTCTTATATGGACAGGATCAATCAAACTATATATTTAATCCTTTCCACTCAGATGATGCCTCTCACTCATCATTCAAAACGGTGCAACATTTTGACGTTTTATTTATTTCTCAATTTTGATTGTTGAAAACGCATACTGTGGTAAGATGATGTAGATTAATTTTTCGAAGAAAATCGGCTTAAAACAATTACATGTATTTATTTTTCAGAGCAATAAGCAAATATTTGTATTAGGTGAATAATTATACATCGAATTACTTTTCCGCGTGCAAAGGGTTAAGAGTCCAATAACTACATTTGATAATAAAAAAGCATCTTTTTTATAGTAATATAATGGGGAATTTTATGGTTGATTAAAAGAAAAAGATATAATCAATAATTTCGACGAGAATATCGGTTATATGTTGTTTTCATAAAGGTCCTTCATTAAATAATAAGTCGAAAAATCCCATCAGCAACGATGATAATGTCAACGAAGTGTGAAGAGTTATTTAATAATCTCAATTTAAAAAAGTGAAGAATAGGATGCCAGATACCATACTTTGTTACATGTCATAGGCAGGATTACAGCAATCGAATGAAAGAACTGTGACATTTGGCTTCCGAAGACCTTGAAACAAAGAGCAATATTATGAGTTTAAAATATTGAAGAAGGAAAAGAAGACTGTTAAAAGAGAAAATTAAACATATCAAAGCGATTAATCAAATTCGTACTAGACACAAAAGCTTCCAAGCAAAGTCCAGCGAAAAGCAAGAAAGTGAAGCCAGTCATATAGCCTTAATCTTACCATCAAAACCTGGAATTTCATCTTGCGATTTCACATAGCCTAGGAAACTGAAGAAAATTTTGAAAAGATATAACTTCCAGCTGAAATGAATATGAAGAGGAAAATCGAAAATGATTCCAAGGATATAAACATAATTGTTATGAGAAATACATTGCGCAGTTTGTAGCGCTCTAGTATGATTGTATCAATAATTGCAGAAAATATTTCTTAGCTGTAAGAAATATTCTCTGTTCCAGATAATTTCGTTCATTATTTATTAAAATCTCTTCATAATGCCTGAAATTATTATTATTATTATTTATTTTTGAAATAAAGCATACTGAAAAAAATAGTGATCAAGAGGATTTCCTAACTCCGGATGATGTCATGATTTTGTATATTGTAACAATATGAGCAAATATTTTTTTATGGTGACCTTGGATGTAACACACAATGCATAGTGCTTGAAAGCAACCAACCAAAGATTCTTCCTTAACGTCCTCTTAAATATGCTATAACATTTCGAATAGGAATTCAAAATCGTCAACCAACAAAAAAAATTCAACACGAGAACACGCAAATTCACATTTCTTCTGGAAGAGGTGGGTGATTGTTACAGAACTCCAACTTCGAAATCCAAGAATCCTCTTTATGGGTGTGATGTCCAGAAAATGAAAAGAATAAGCAATGCTATGCTGACAGCAATCTGTGTTGAGCGTCTTTCAGATCCACCGGAATCAGGGTTTTCTGCAATGGAAAAGAAAGATGACTGCATGGCCTAATATCATGAAGCAAGTAAATAATAATAAAAAAAAATTAATAATAAAAAATAAATAATAACAAAAAATAATAAAATAAAATATTATAAGTATTAAATAATAAATAAATATAACAAAAATAAATAAAAATAACACAATTTAAAAGCTAGTTTTGATTAATGTAATAAAAGTAATAAGTAAGCTATTTTATCAAAAATATTATGAAAAGACAAAATTCCCGAAGCGAGTGTCTTATTATTATTGCCTTTTTATTTTTATTATTTTCTAATTGTAATGCTTATATAGATTTCATAACTCATCATTACAATTACTCTGGTGTCTTTAAAACCAAAATTTTCTTAAATTTACTCCAAATATTGGAATCGAAATGAATTTAAAATCGATCGAATATCCAACAACAAAATTTTGGAAATATTAAAATTTTAGGAGGAAAACATTAAATATGTTACATATGTCATCAAGTGATACATTTTAGGGACACTGTTACAAAGTTTTGAATCGAATTTAAGTACAGCACCCAGTTCCATTCTGAATAATTCAGCATGAAGAGATTTTGCTTCTTTTATCAACTGTTTTATGTTTCGAGTTAACCCTCTAATCACTATTAAAATCACTATTTGCAGGTGTTGTTTGCCAATAAGTTGAAATATTTTTCAAACAAAGTGAACTGATAATATATGTTATACGATAATAATATGATATAATGAAAATCAGTAATCTTAAAAATAAACACTCTAAACTGCGAAAAACGCAGGATGCAATAAAAAATGGACTGACTGCCAACCAGCGGAAATCGCGGAATACGCAGCTGGAAGGGTAATTGAACAAATGTGTTGAACTTTTAACAGTGTAACTGCGCGATGATGGAATCATAACAAATCTTATTCAAAAATTCTTTGACACATTGTGTACATGCTGTAATGTCTTGATCTAGACTGATCAAATAACGAAGCAGAATTTCCAGACGATTCTTTATTTTACAGTCCTATATATACAAAAGAACAACTTGTTCTAATCTTGGTTAAATAAATAGTTATTTACACCTGTAGTAGTAAACACAACAGTCGAAGTTGAAGGTTTATCTTGAAAACTCAGTTCTCCATCAATACTTAGAAACAACACCTCAGGGAACTAACAGGTTGTTAGTCAACACGACCACTCCAGGGGTAGTTCTCGGACTCTAAACTCGTATGCGTAGTCCAACAGTCTCTTGCAATTCGTTTCTTCTCCTCTCCCTAAAAAGTCTCCGCACTTTATTTCGGCGACAATCGTCGCCTCTTAATTTACATTGGTCATTTGATCTCTCTTTCGGCCAATCGGGGTTCAGCAATATGCTCCCTCAGCGGCGCCAGTCTGTCGTGGGAAGGTCCTTTTAGTGATGCACCTTTCATAACTGACTATTCTGGAACACGGAGTTATCATAGTCCTTTCACAATGAGAAACATTTAGCACCCAGTTTAGGCACCCCTTTTTAGTTTGGACACCCCTTTCTCTTTGAAGGTACTATCAATATCTCTTGAACGAGGAATTCCCATATTCACTGTAGTCGCTAATGAACAGATGCGAGACCACCCAGGTGAAAAGATCCACCATCTGGCTGTCTCGAGGAGTTTAGTACGACAGCTGGCTGTAAATGTCTTGTCAGTACTGGGAAACGGGAAATGTTACAATACCTGTAGCAGAAGTGGATACAGGAAGGGGGAGTAAGATAAGACCCACCCATAACCTTAAGCCATGATTTGTATTTAAGAAAAAATGGTTGTTCGATAGTGTATAGGGTAATTATATATAAATGTTTGATAAAAAACATTTATCGAAATTGGTTAGGAAAAGAATAAAATAAATTGGTTTATTTTTATGATCCATGTTTTAGCGCCCAGAAATATCCAATCTTTTTTTTTAAATTAAAAAACTTCATTGATGAACAGTCAATTCGATTCGCCGAGAGTCTCGGGAATGTTTTGAACATGTGGTGAAAGCTTATAAGCCAGTTAACAGCTACGCTACCCGAGCCATTGCTTTTGTATTGTGGTCATCTTACTGGGCTGCGAACCACAAGGTCCAAGGTTCTATCCTTCGCTCATCACAATCCGCCACATCGGTGATCTCAGACGTGATCCTTCAACCTTCGTGCAGCTGTTGTGGTGCCATCTACCCACAGCAAAACCAAAGTGGTCAGACTCACTTGACGCAACAGCAGCAGCAACCACTCACCCACACACGCTCGCCATAACGCTTGGCGCTACTCAAATGGGTACAGGCGCATTAGACTCAACAGCAATATCGTTCGACTCATTGGAGGGAGAGTCTGTGGTGAAAGCTTATAAGCCAGTTAACAGCTACGCTACCCGAGCAATTGCTTTTGTATTGTTGTCATGTTACTGGGCTGCGAACCACAAGATCCCAGGTTCTATTTAGCTTATAACAACCCGCTACAAACACTATGCGTAATACATCCTCTAACAATACCTTCTGTAACGCAATACATTCTATAACATAAGACAGCGTATCTATAAAAGAATACTATATATATTATCAAAAAAACTGTAATACATTCTATATATTATACGATATCGTCGAACTTGGGGAAAATTTGATGCTAACAAATGGGAATCATTGAATACAAATCATTCAATCTGTAAGTGGGGATTTCCATTTATGCTTCCTTTCATTTGATAAAAAAATTAAGTAATAATTAATTTAAAATAAAGCCATATGGCGTGTAATAACACAGTTTAATCTCAAACACCTTACTACCGGCGGATGTATTGGTTTTTTTTTATTGCTTCTTAAACTCTTCTAAAAAATTTACATAGCAAAGATTTCATCCTAGAGTATAATCCCTAAAATGTTATTTTTGTACCGCCTCTGTCATTTAGATGATTCACACCTTCACACGAACACATAAACTAATATCAACTGAGACAAAAAAAAAAAAAAAAGAAAAGAAAGAATAAGTGTGCTTACCACAAATGGGGATTTCGTAATCCCCTTCTACAATTACTCCTTCGGGAACCCAAGATCCATCTGCGCATGTGTAGAGCGCTGTTCCCAGAAGTTTGTGGCCTTCCTCACAGTGGTATTGAATCCGGGTACCTTCGGCCGGGAAGCCCCAGCAACTTTTCTCCTCCGTCATATTGTAGTACCCGTTTTGAACACGTGGGGGATCTTCCTTGCAGCCGGACTCTGGGCAAAAGGATACAATATGGAATCATTGGGGATATATTAGCACTGGTTCAAAAAATTTTTAGAGGCTTTGTCGAAGATTTTTAGAGCCACTACTTAGATTTTAGTTTTAAAGCCATTATTGTTGTTATAAGGTGGCTGGACTGAAAAAATTCAAGGAAGCCCCTTCCTGGATGTTACATTTACATAGGCATGTAGATACTGTCGCTGTTTTATAATCCAGGATTGGAAAGTAAATTTTTAAATAAAATAAATAGCCAGCTCTAAAAATTAAAATAAATTTGTTTGCTAATTTTTAAAAATAAACATGTTAGAGCAAACGTGAATGAAATTTGGATTAAAGTAATACCAAGAAGTTACGAGATTGATAGAAAGAGCAAAAGACGTACAAGCCAGGGCCCAAATTTGCATATAGTTTAGTTATATTAATGCCCCGTTTTAAAGCAACGCTGAGACTATTTTGAGCCTGATTGCGCAATTTTGAACCGCAATAGGATAAGGAAAAACGACGTGTGAGCTGACAACGCCTCTTACAAACTTCCACATCATATCAAAGATAATACTTTCGGCCTCGACGTATTTAACGTATATCAGACCCTTTTTCACGACGGGAATCGATTTCGAACTTAGAATTATTCAATCAAGAAGCGAAAACTTACTTACCACAAGGCCATCGCGATTAAGAACTTTAATATAAATACATACAAATTTTAATTACGAATGCAGTGAACAGTCATATATATATATATATATATTAATTCTAATTTTAATTTAATTAAATTCCAAGATTTTATCTTAATTTAGCCCATAGTAACTTCATTCTAAAATATTCTCTTATTTCGTGATCCAATTCCACTTTCGGTTTAATTAATCCCTTTGTAAAAATAATGCGCCATCAGTACTACGTATTAAATGAAAGTGATACTTTTACCCTTCAAAAGGTGTCAAAGGTCACACGTGTATTGAATTGGCGCCTGGCCAGAAATCCAATATTATATAAGGCTAGTGATCATCTGTTTGGCTCTTTTTACTTCTGCTTTGTGGCACTCTGCGTTTTCTTGTATATAATCATGCCTGCCACTCGGAATAGAATAAAAAGATTATTAAAAATACCAATCAATCAATCAATATATATATATATATATATATATATATATATATATATATATATATATATATATATATATATATATATATATATATATATATATATATATATATATATATATATATATTCACGTGTGTGTGTAATGATATATCTTATTTACTTCCTAATTAATTTACTATTTTTTTTTTATTTTAAATCAGTTTCTATTATTTTATTCTACAAATTTCTCTTATTTACTGGTTCAGGTCCACTTTTTTATTCAATTATTTCTAACTTATGCTCTAAAAGATGGATGACTATACAGTTCTCATGTTGTAAGCACAAGGATAAAAATGCCTAACACGCATTCTTCCAAATATACTCTTTCCTGAATGACACGCGTCAAAGAAATCCCAATAAGAATCTTTCAATAAAAGCACTAACCAAAAATATTCTTTTTTTTTCTTTTTTTATGGATGTCAACGGATGTATTCTATCGTTTATCCCCGTATATAAATCATGCCCTCCCGTGGAAAAATAAATTGTAGTTAAAACTAAAATTGCCTTTTTATCGGCTTAACATCTGAAATATTATATATACATATATATAACATCATTCTAAAATATTCTCTTATTTCGTGATCCAGTTCCCTTTTCGGTTTAATTAATTCCTCTGTAAAAATAATGCGCCATCAGTACTACGTATCAAGAGAAAGGGATATCTTCGGTTGCCCTTAAAAAAGGGTCAAAGGTCACCACGTGTATTGAATTGGCTCATGGGAAGAAATCCAATGTTATATAAGACTAGTGATAATTTGTTTCGACCCTTTTTTGCCTTCTTCCTTTTTTACTTCTTCTTTTGTGCCGCAATGTGCATTCTGGTAAATTATCATGCCTGCCACTCGGAATAGAATAAAGCGAAATTAAAAATACAATGTCTCTTCACTGCTTCGAATCTGCATTGTACTGAAACCAAAAATATGTTACATTTTATTTAGCCGACAGGATTCGAATAGTATTTCATATATATATATATATATATATATATACATATAATTTTAAATCTAAATTAAATCCTAATTAATTTTCTAAGTTTTATCTTAATTTAGCCCATTTTAACTTCATTCTAAAAATGACCTCTTATTTTCTGTCCAATTCCATCTTTTTTTATTTAATTAATGCACCACGAGCTCTGGATAAATGCTTAAATCTGCACTTTCACACGCTCCGAGTGAAGGGATAAAAAACTGTCAAGCCAAGCAATTATTTTAAAAGATAACTATTTGATCCCTACCTAGATCGACACATGTAAAGAAATCCCTATCAGAATCTCATAGTATATTATATATCAGTAAAATATTGTATATATTACTAAAAAAATCGCAGTCAAACAGAATTATGTCTTAGTACTTATGAAATTTCTCCTTATTTTGGTTTTTCCCAATTTTTCCTAAATTATTTTTATTAAATGCAGCAAGTCTACATGTGCAAGCAAAACATTATTTTACTCTCCATGAAAGAGTTTTTTGAACTCAATCCAGAGATAGGTCTGGTGAACATGGAGATTTGGTTCTAGATTCCAAAACTTCAGCTATTTACCAGAGACTTCGCAAAAAAGCCAAAGTCTCATTCCGCGTTCAGATTACAGACTTCTTTCTCTCCCTCGAGGAAGAGTCCATTGCACCTAAAGCAGTCTGAGACCGAAAGGTTAGAGATTTCACTGATGTGGCCCAGAAAATTGAAGAAGAGGTCGGTGGATCAGGCGTCATTATTTTCTGTTTTATTAAGGCTTCACGTTATTAGTTTCAACCTCTAGCCCTCGTATTGATTCAAAATCGCTAATGTAACTAAACCAAACTAAAATCTGAAGGCAGTTTCTAAATGTGTACAGTAGACTCCCGATTATCCGCGCCTGCCGAACAAAGTTTTTTTTTTTTTTTTTGTACTAGCGTAAAGCAAAGGAAATAAATAAATAATCCCAGGCCTTCTCGGAACCTTCCCCTCTGATGAGTAAATGATTTCTTACCCAACCTTGCAGTGCGGAGTTGGCCGAGAAACTTATGCTACGAGAAATGCAATCTCGGATCAAGAGAAAATGCTTCCAAAGCAAGAAGCAAACACAAATGACTGATTTCTTCAAAAAGGTATAGTTTTACAGTTATTTGTAATTACATAATGTATTACAGTATTAAAACAGTACATATGTATTCATTTTTCTGTGTATCCTTGACGCCTCTCGTAAGTACAAAGAACTTTTCTATTTTCATTAACAAAATGCATTTTAGGTTAGTTTTGAGTGATATACTAAAATATTAAGCGTTAGTTAAACATTTCCTGCTGTTTATTTTACGTTTTATCTTACATAAAACGATTTTTCAAAGTTGGAATGACTGTTTTCTCTTTTACTATACCCGTTTTTAGCTTTTTTCGGATTATCCGCGATTTTATCCGCGGCGGCCTCGCTACCCAATTCCTCGGATAATCGGGAGTGTACTGCATTTATTTATGTACCAAGTAGGTGTAATTTGCGACTGAATTTACATTTTTTTCATTTCCTACTAACAATTTTCTACGATTGGTGGCATTTGGTGGTAGGTACTTTAGTGTGGAACTCAATGACACACAAGAAGTAGAGGTTAAACCAATTTATTAACTCAACTCTGAACAGAGTGACTGACAGATCTTCTGATTTTATACTAACAGGGAAAGTTCCAGAATACTTTTCTGGAGACAGTAAGAAAAGCTCAGAACACTTATCTGGCAAACTAAAGAAAGTTCCAGAATCTGCTGGAACATGAAATAAAGGGACACGTAAAATCAAGGAATTAAATATTTACACAAACAGTGAATCTCACTGTCTCTAGCGGGATTCGAACTTACGATCTCTTGATTATGAGACCAGTGCTATGACCATTCGGCCATGGAGAGTCGACTGCCACTTTTCAATGCGACAATATTTGTCTCTAAGTACTCCAGTTTTGTTTATAAAAACCTTCAAAACTTTGAAACTCTAAAGCATTTTGGCAAACTAGTTTTAAACACTGTTAATTTCTTTTAAATATATTTAAGGCTCATAGAAAAACGAAACATTTTTTTAGAAGAATCACTCTTGAGATTTTATTTCCGTTTAGCACTCACCTCCAAACATTTTATGAACTATTCCTCTTCTCCACGGAGTCCCCAGAAACATCATGTGGCACCGAAAACTGATGTCAGTGTGATTTATCCACTCCTTGATCTCGAACTTTCTGTTGAAACTCACTTCGAATGTCCCATTGGCTAATTTGTTGACACTATCGAACGGTACGCTGTTCAAGAATCTACCTGAGAAAAATATATAGTCTTTGAAACTGGCTTTTCAATACTGAACTTGTAAAAAAAGTGAATACAAATAAATCAGGAATGCATTTAATTTACATATTTGTAAAATATTCGATATTGCTGATCCTTTTATTATCAAAATATTTTAGAAGAGAGGAGATTTATATATTTTATAAACAAAATTTCGTTTCAGTCGTATTCTTTTATGGAATGTTGTTCAAATTGCAATAATCCTATTTTTGAAAATATTCAGTATTATTTATAAAATGAGAGTTATTGTGAACTCAAAATCACAGAATGTGGACTGCCATGAACAATCTTATTGGTTGTAAGTGGTATAATCTGAGTGTCTTAAGAAAAGATTATCATTGCTGACTGCTCCGCCTCGTTAGAGAATGCTAAGCCACAGGAATGTTTAAATCCCAACGGTCATCACGGGCCACAGTACAATCCATCCCGCAGGAACAATCACTTTGCTTGTAAGTGGTATAATCTGAGTGTCTTAAGAATAAATAATCATAGCTGATTGCTCCAACCTCTCGGTAGCCACATCGAAAAATCTGAATGATCCGGAAGCTACTATAGCATAGGTGAAAACTATTTTTAACTTTTAAGTACCATTACCAGCCACAGTACAATCACTTCCGCAGGAGGCACGTCACGTCATCAGTAGGAGATAGTCACTTCAAACCATTTTTGTACCCACCAGGGTTGCAAGAGCCAACCACCATATATGAAGTTTCTCATCTCCATCTTTGAGGTGCTCCCCCCGGGGGTTTTAAGAAAAGATAAATAACTTATATTAAGTGCAGTTAACGAGGTAGAGGATATTTCGAAGAAAATTTTCTACGAAACTCAAAGGCATTGTCGGCAATCATTTAGTAATTTATTTTGTTCTGACCTTAGATAAAGAACACTAGGTTAAAAAAATTCTTTGATAACTATTAGAACTATTTGAGTACGCACTCCAGCGTCCAAAACCATTGCCCTCAAGAGGTTTTGTGAACATATATAAGTTATACAGAGGCAGGCCTGGACTATGGTGAGTAATGGTTAAGGATTTAATATTATACGTTTCTCGTGTTCTTGTTTGGAATGGCATTATCGAGAAACAGGATGATATTAAGATGTTTGCCGACAATCTTAATCTTTGGCAACGTTTTACTATACTTCTGTCATGGCACATGAGAAAGCCAGAAACAGTCTCGAGGAAGAATGGTACAGAAGAATTGCATCGAATACCTTTTCTTGTGGTAAAATCCAAGTTATAGTAGATCATATTCACATGTACAAAGACCTCTTCAAGACCATTCAATAGTCACCAAAATATCACTCGTCAAGATCAGGCTAAATTATTTCTATTTAACTGTAACACCCTAAAGGACCAATGAACCACGCTCTCATAAAGGAAATCAAAACAACAGGACTGAGACAGAAGCTATAGATTTCTAATTCTACAATGTTTGTTTATATGTTTACACACGTCATATAGATGTTTACACTGCTATTTATCAATTATACTTCTTTTCTTCCTTTTCAATTAGTAAACTCCATATAGTTTACCCATACAATTAGTACCTTGGAGACCAATCTTAGCTTTATCAATTATACTTCTTTTCTTCCTTTTCAATTAGTAAACTCTACATAGTTTACCCATACAATTTGTACCTGGGAGACCAATCTTAGCTTTATCAATTATACTTCTTTTCTTCCTTTTCAAATATTAAACTCTACATAGTTTACCCATACAATTTGTACCTGGGAGACCAATCTTAGCTTTATCAATTATACTTCTTTTCTTCCTTTTCAATTAGTAAACTCTACATAGTTTACCCATACAATTAGTACCTTGGAGACCAATCTTAGCTTTATCAATTATACTTCTTTTCTTCCTTTTCAAATATTAAACTCTACATAGTTTACCCATACAATTTGTACCTGGGAGACCAATCTTAGCTTTATCAATTATACTTCTTTTCTTCCTTTTCAATTAGTAAACTCTACATAGTTTACCCATACAATTAGTACCTTGGAGACCAATCTTAGCTTTATCAATTATACTTCTTTTCTTCCTTTTCAATTAGTAAACTCTACATAGTTTACCCATACAATTTGTACCTGGGAGACCAATCTTAGCTTTATCAATTATACTTCTTTTCTTCCTTTTCAAATATTAAACTCTATATAGTTCACCCATACAATTAGTACCTGGGAGACCAATCTTAGCTTTATCAATTATACTTCTTTTCTTCCTTTTCAATTAGTAAAATCTATATAGTTTACCCATACAATTTGTACCTGGGAGACCAATCTTAGCTTTATCAATTATACTTCTTTTCTTCCTTTTCAAATATTAAACTCTACATAGTTTACCCATACAATTTGTACCTGGGAGACCAATCTTAGCTTTATCAATTATACTTCTTTTCTTCCTTTTCAAATATTAAACTCTATATAGTTTACCCATACAATTAGTACCTGGGAGACCAATCTTAGCTCGGCAGTTTCTTTTCTCTTTTCTCTCTTTTTTTTTTTTTTGTATTCTTTTGTAAAATAGTGTTTTTTCGGAGAAAGTATTTAGATACGAATTACATACTTATTACATATGAATATTTTTCCATCTTGTCAACATATAAACTGGTCATTTAAATAAAAATATCATGAATGCGCTTATCTTAACAAGTTATTTGAAACAATCTATATTATAGTATTCATTTTACATTTTATCTGTCATTACTTATATTTCTGAAGTTACAGTCAGTTTTACCTTGGTGAAATCGGGCCCAAGATAGCGCTAGATTACATTGTCAGCACCAGAGCAGATAGAAAGACTCTAATAGTTATAAAAAAATGCTATATATATGTGTGTGTGTGTGTGTAATGATATTTTAAAATTTAATTTAATCCTAATTAATTTCCTAATTTTTTAGCCTAATTCAGCTCATGTCAAAGTCATTCTAAAATAATCTTGTATTTACTGATCCTATTCCACTTTTTCTTTTTAATTAATTCAACTGAAGCTTTGTAAAAACGACTGCGTCATCGGTTCCACGTGCCGAGTGAAGGAATTTCTCTGTTTCTCTTGTCAAGGTCGCCACGTGTGAGAAATTCCAATCATAATCGACACGTGTCAGAAATCTCATGTTATATAAGACCAGGTATAAAATATTCATCAGCTTTCCATCAATTCTGCTTTTCGCTCTGTGTCGTTTTCTGTTGTGCGTTCGTCGTTCCTGCTTGGACATAATGCGTGCTTCTCTGAGATGAAATAAAACGATATCAAAAAATCGAAAGTCTCTTCACTGTCGTCGAAACTGCCTTAAGATTAAAAAATTATAATGCTTACATATATATGCAAGAATTGCTCGTTTAAAGTTATAAGATTTTTACTGAAGCTCAGATCTTTATCTCGATACGTTTAGATTCTGCTTGGACTAGTGGCGCCATCTTTTGGACTCTAATGTTACTTATAAAAATGCTTTTTTTTTGTTGGTAAAATCCCTTTTTTTTCAGGAAAAATACCTATGTAGATAAATTTAAAATGCAAAACCTCATCTAAATATAAAATTTGATCCAATTCGTTAGAATCGTTTCCTAGATACACGAAATATATATTATATATATGTGCAAAAATAGTACGTTTTAAAGATATAAGATATCTTTGCACACTAGAAATACATGAAAGATAAAAGTTCTGCTTTCTGTTACCAGATTTGTCGGCATACACGCCGCACGTCGGGCTTGGTTTGGGGAAGATTCCGATGCAATGCATGCTCACCGTCTCCGTGCAGGAAATCATGTCGGTGTGCGTTTTCCACGCCCCTTCTTGACACGCATCTAATTGGAAACAACAATAAAAAAAAAAGGTATTATGTTTCTATAGTTTCCTTAATTTTCTTTATTGATATTCCGAATAAATAAAATATGGAAAATAAAGTCAAGAAGGGATTGCACCCCCATTTCATTTTTAAAAAATCTATAGTGTGTTAGAAACCCGATCTAATTTTAATTAATCCTGTCTGTAATAATATACTATTTTTGAGCCTATTTCAGTTTCAAACGAGCCAAATGTTCTCCCGCTAATGTGGTGTGGAAGTTTGGGAGGGTGGGTGCCACCTCAAGTGTCGTCCTCGTCATCTGACCACGGTTCAAAATTATGAAATTCGTCCCGAAATAGCCCTAGTGTTGCTTTAAATCGAGACGTTAATATAACTAAATTGAACTAAAAGTCTGTTTTAACGAGGGATGTAGGATGTAAAACAACATCCTGTTAGCATTACTTATGCGCTAGCTTTGCATAGAGAATTTCTCGTTTGAAAAAGAAATCGGTCCCTTGAACTATATAGTCTTCTGTGCCTTATAGAACTTGCATGAGCGAAAGTCAAAGCAAGGTTGGATTTATTCTCCGTTTTGGTATATCAGGCATAGAGTGATACTGACAATTAATTGTACCAGAAGCTTTAATTTGTTATTTTTGTACCGGATATTTTTGTACATGATATAGCCGGTAACCGATTATTATTATTATATTTTTTTTCAATTGCAATGAAACGGGTACTCAATAGTACCAGTTCGTGGACTTGAACTGAGGTAGGTAGTTGACGCAGATACAAATTTGATTCCTAATTGCGATTCTGCTTCTTCAGAATAGGTATGAAAAATGATATACCGATGACCTTGACAGTGATTGACTGCAGGTGAGAAGAGGAAAGGAAGGGCTTTGTTGATATAATTAGTAGCGGGAATAGGCAGGGATTTTTCAATTGTATGCATACAATTACATGAGATAAATTGCAGTAATGGCTAGAAATAAAATATATTAAAAAAAGAAGAAAAAACAAGCTCCACATGAGGTGAACTACGCTATGTCGACCTAATAATACTTTGTATAATATTGATATAGTATCCTCCAATTGAGGAATAATGTTATCCAGGAAATTATTAATCGAGTTTTTGATACTCTTAGTACGTATCAATTTTGAATACCTGATACAAAGTATCAGGTTGATTCATATCAATGAATCCTAGTTTAAAATAATGAGGTTCTCCTCATATTAGCCTTAGCATAGCTTCGAAACATGGCATGAACTTAATTAAACTATCTAAACATTTATTTTCCATTAGAGTCACGTCTTACCCACAATGACCATAAGGAAGAAGTCATTCTGCGACGTCTTTCCGTTCGTCCTCACCCTGCAGATGTACGTCCCCTGCATGTGCATGTTCACGGAATTGATGGTCAGCGTGCTCGGGGAGCTGACGCTGAGGTCCGCGTGGCCCTCCAGGACATCTTTGGCCACAGGAGGTTCGTCCAGCGTCCATAGGTACACCAGGGTTCCGTCCTTTTCCCACTCCACCTCGGTCACCACCTCGTTCGGGGCTGTGATGTAGTGGCAAGTGAGCACTGCTGGCTCGCCGCTGATGACGTAGGGGAGCTGCGACACGAGACGGACATCTGTGACAGTGATGGGCAGTACTTCTACGAGAAAGAATTAAGGCATCGTTATTTTTTCTGGAAACAAGAGCGTCTCATTCAATGAAACTTTACAAATTCGAACTTTATTTCGGTACCATGTCTTTTCTTTTTTAAAAAATTAAAGTAAAGTAAAATATTTTCTGTAATTTCAATTTATTTTGGTTCGTTCGAAAGCATAACAAACTAGCTGGAGTGTTTTCGTCGAAACTCATTCCCATGTTCTCTAATAAAGAAGGTACCTCCCTTCACCCTCCCCCTCCAAGCGTAAAAATTGTGAACCTTGGAGAAGGTCGCGTACGCCTTATATAGTTATACAATACTTTTTAACTATATAAGGCGTTTTAACTAGTATTTAATACTTTTTACTACTAGTAAGTAGTAAAAAATACTAATATTTAACTACTAATACTTAAAAAATACTAATATGTAATCAGTATTTAATACTAATCATACTAGTAAAGTTTAAACTAGTATTTAGTACTTTTTCATTATATTAAATATTTAAAGAATAATTTTTAGAAACGATGTAAACTTTCCAAAATTTTAGGCTCTTTCTAAATAGTACAATTTTATTAAAACGATGTGCTGCAATTAAAACACACAATTATGTTACAATTATAGTACAAATATATTATAAAGATATTATAATCATATGTTTCCGATATTGTACAGTATTCAGACGATCGAACAATGTCGAGGAAATATTTTGTACACTATTTTATGCTGATGTGACAATTACCTGTTTTAAAATTCAAAAAAATAATACAAAAATTGAAGATAAAAAAATTTATTTATTGGAAAAAATATTTATTACAACATTAGTCATTTCACAAATTTGACTTATTCCTTAATTTGACATAATTTAGTACATTGTTCAAATAATATTACAATTTATTTATTACTCATTATTATTACACTGC
The DNA here is from genome assembly GCF_947563725.1 of Argiope bruennichi. Lineage (NCBI taxonomy): Eukaryota > Metazoa > Arthropoda > Arachnida > Araneae > Araneidae > Argiope > Argiope bruennichi. The sequence continues at coordinate 14,034,714 of NC_079161.1, forward strand.
GATAACTTGGAAGAAGAAATTATGATTTTATGGCGCCACCTATTCAATAGATTTGGAAGTATAAATCTGCTCTGATATTAAACGAATTTTTTGATATGTAAAGAAAAGAATCAAGAATATAATAAAAATAAATGTTGAAAAAAGGATGCGGTGAGTAAATAAACAAAATCACGTTGCATATTTTGAAATTTTTGTAGGTATAAAACACATGTTCTTTATTACATGCATTTTATATCTATGTGTATTTACACATATTTAATTATAAAATATATTTCGTTTATAAGGAATATTATTTAATTATAATATTCTTTATAAACGAACACAAATTTTTACTAGCGGAATTAGTAATTTTTTATTTGAAAAATTAATAATTTTTTTATTTCCCATAAATTTTAACTCCATAAGTTTTTAATTCCCATTCTATCTCCAATTTGGAAACCAATGTCCTGTTTGTTTTTATTAAACTTCAGAAATTTTAAAATTCCTAATCAGATTTTTTTTTTTTTTTTTTTTTTTTTTTTTTTTTTTTTTTGCAAATTGGAACTTTTTTTAAAAAAAGAGCAAAAATTCTCTAAAATATTTACTCTCCCCTCCTCCACCTTCAATAATTCAAACAAATTTTGTTATAGGAAACCAACATTAACCTTCATAATAAACACTAATTGGTTAATAATAGTTGTACAATTTTTTCGATAATGAAATACAAAATGATAACAATTTCGATGTTACAGCTCATATTATTATATTCGCTTTCTAGTCTTCTCTTTAACCAAATTACTTTCCCATCTACAGCATTTTCTTTTTTAATTTTTAAGGGGAAATTATCCAAAGAAATATCAAGCAACAGGAAGCAATCAGATAATATAACAAAAACCATTAAAACATAATTGCGTCTGTCGTCATAAGTCGCTAGTTAAACATAAAAATCAAATTACGTATAAAAAAAATTGCCGCTCGGTAAAGTGAATAATAAAATTAAAGGCATGATTTTGAACAATAATGTAAATGGATATAAAATTAAATCATATAGGATAAAATAAAGGAATACACATTACTGCGTGATTTAAGCATTTACTTTGACTAAATTTATTTGGATTTAAAATTAAATTCCTTTCTTCCATAAAGTTTAGATTGCCAGATAATAAATTCTAGATTTTCATTAATTTAACATATAATAGATTAGATAAACATATATAGATAATTTAATGAAATATTTGCATATATTAAATGATATCAATATAGAAAGATACATTTAAATTTATTTATTTTTTCCTCTTCATAAGAGCTGGTATCCTAAATCATTACGATTTTGCGTTATCCGGGGGGAAAAAATCTTTTAATTCTGAAATTACCAGACAGATAATCTGTTGTATATTTATATGCACTCAAGTCTTGATAATTAAAAATTTTTGCCACGTAAATTTATTTTATTTAATGTTTTAAACCATTAATTTTTAAATGAAAGATTATTCTGTAAAAACTAACTCCCCAATTATGAAGCAGGATCAGAACATAAAAAGAATGGATGGCAGGAGTTTATTTCACCAGCGGTTGTATAATAAATTTGAAAAAAATAAATAAATTGTGGCAAATATTGTTTGAAAATAAAACTAATATCACTGGAAATCTAATTTTTGCAATTTTAATTCAGTATAAAAATGTTCTTTGGTGCGATGACAAGTTTTAAGGTTACTGAGGAAAACCGTCCATACTTTTACTTTTTTATACTCTTTTAATAAATTAAAGAATTAAATACAATTTTTAGAACTCCTTTTAGTGAGAATCTACTATCTTATTAATATCTATTAGTCAAATTCACTAGTTTTTAAGGATTGCAATATCGGACCAAAAGTTCAATACGGGTATTCGGTATTTTTTAGATTTTAATACCGGTAACAGAAATTTTAGAAAAAGAAAAAAAACGAAGATGTTTCTTTGTTTTATTTGCCAGTTTTATAAGAGAGTGTAAATATCACAAAAAATTTGTAACTTATAAATTATAACAATATATAAAGAATCGCAAAGTAAAGGAACACCTTATTTATTTAAATCACAAAAAAGTGTAAATATCACTATTCAGTCTGTGATACTATTACAAATTTTTGAAATGTGATCTTAAACATAATGCATCCATTGTACTGTCATTAATCCTGAAAAATAATTTTGTGCAAAAATGACCAGCTGTCGAAAACGCTCTTTCGGCATCTACGCTAGTTGGTGGTACTGTTAGCAATGCGCGATATACTTTTTCCAAGTATTTACCTTTAAATCCCTCATCTTCAAATAAATCAATTTCTCGTCGGATGGTTTTGGATATAGCTGATTTCTGTATTGTATTTTGGTTTGTTGAAAATTATTTTTATTTATAGCAAATTCTATTTTTTGTTAAAGAGACAATTCCTTTTCACTATCGACATGAGTGTCATCATAATCTTCGATAACTGTACCGAATTCTTCTGAATGTGGATAGGTTTGTAGGTAAAAATTTTTAAGAAAATTTAATATAAACTTGATCAGATTTGAATTGGTTAGTTTCTTTTTTTTTTTTCATTTTCATGTCTAAATCATTATAACTACGAAATACCGTAAGACATTCTCTATATTACTAATTTTCTGTAATGTTTACGTCTCATAAGTCGCGAGTCTTCATTGTAAATGTAAACATCTCCTCCTTTCAACTTTCCTCTCTCCCCTATTTTGCCGAATTAAACCCATCCTAACGCATGCGTAAAAGAGCGGAGACTTTTACAATCCGTTGTCAAACAGTATTTTATCACTTCTCTTGATTGTAGGATGCAATTTTGTACTCAGTCTAATTAATTTCGCCCGTTAGGGAGACATAAAAACAAAAACGTATACTATTTTGCTATGTTGGCGATCCCTGAGCATATAGTGGAGACAATTTTAAAAATTTCTAGTAAATACCGAAAAAACGGTATTTAAACCGGTAATACAAAATTGTACAAATGGCTCAAAATACCGGTATTCAGTATCCTGGTATACCGGTATTGCAATCCCTACTAGTTTTATGTTTAACAATGCTCCCTGTAGAATAGTTTGAACGAGTTTTTCCATCATGCATTTTCAAAAGATATTCAAGCCTAAAAACATTATATTAACACATTGATGGCGGTGGAGAATAAACCCACAACTTCATCCATAAAAAAACAATAAATTTAATTAATAATTCTTAAAGTACTTTAAATACTTGATGAAAAAAATGCGACGCACATTAATGATAAACTAAATTCAAAGTTGAAACTGCAGCAAAATCAAATAGAAAATGACAACATTTTACAGTGCTCCATTAACCAGTTATTTTAAATAATAATAATATATTTTAGCTGCTGTTGCCAACGCCAGAAGTAGAATGCATTTGAGCTGAGCAATGTGAGCTCCTGCTGCCAATGCCACACATTTATTGTTTCATAAAAACTGCCAGAAAAATGGCAAAAAGTCATCGACTAGCATGGATTTATTAAAGTTATATTTCCAAATAAATATTTTTAATTCTCTTTTTATTAAAAAGCCGCAATCGGGGGTTTCAAATAAGGCAATATATGCGCTAAACGGTGCCATTAAGGTTACTATTTATTCCGAAGCTGTAGAAGAAGTAACTAATTAATTATGGTTCTAAAAATTCTTAAAAGTGGAATATAATACTTTAAAAACTAATTGACATAAAAATTTATGTATTTTACTTTTTTTTTATTACACATATAGAAAAAATAAAAACACGCGAAGCCGTGGGTACAAATGTTGGTTAAAATATTTTTTTAAATATTATTGATTGACTTTAAAGATTAGAATTGTAACAAGCAAAATTTTATTTATATTCTTAATTGTTTCTTTGGAGAAATATTACTATCTTTAGGAGTAAATGATTTTCCGAGTTTTTTTTGAAATGTATAATACAATCAGTATTATTCCAAGGAGTAAAAAAAAATAATTAAAAAAAATTAAAAACTTGCTTCATGTAATTGTTGTACAAGCATCTTTTATTTTAAAAATATTATACATAATTTTAAAAGAAATGCATTAGTTCACATACGTGCTAATATTCCACCGAGTGTAAAAGTTAAATAAATTTCTTTCTTGCGTATGGAATTTACATTAAATTGATTGCTATCAAAGTCCGATGCTTTTATTTTAACACTAGTCGTCTCAGATAACCAGCTGATTCACCGGGAACATTGCTTACATTTCATTCAGTTAAATCATTTAGATATAATTTCATGTCCTTGATTCTGCCAAATGGTTTGATATTAAAGCCGTTTTATTTTAATTCTCTTATTTAAATTCCATTACTTACTCTTTTTAATGTGTACACGAGCCTTTCTAATGGAGAAAGCTGCCCTATCACACCATAGATGTTAAAAATGTAAATATACGGGTCATCGATCTCATAAATTTGGCGATAACGTAACTTCACTTCTTTAATTTGTCTTGTAAAGTACACAGAATTCTTTTTCCTTAGCATTCAACAAATCACACCATTAAATTGATTGACGAAACAATGAAAATGGTTTGTGTTTCAAGACAACAATATAATCTAGTGTGAGAAATTTGGTTTGAAAATGTTTTTAGAAAAATGCTAACCTTGAGCAAAAATTCGTAAGACTATGAAACAGGCATCATTAAAAAAACGATTTTTTGAATTTTAAGACGGTCAAAAATGTATTTTTCTGCAGTGATATTTTTGAAAGTTATCGAGAGAAAACTACAAAATTCAGCTTAATTTTTAATTAATTAAAATAATTAAAATTTCAAAAAAAAATTGCACCGAAGTGCACATTCCCACCTTCATGATCCATCTCTAGAACTTATTCGAGATTTTTATTTCCCTTACAATATATTCCAGACTAGTTAAATCTAATCAAAATTACTCTAATTATGGAGAGAATAAGATAGCATGGACAATGCCTACACACACACATCTTCATTATTAGTATAGATATACATTTGTTATACTAGAAATATTTAAAATTTCGCTGATAAATGCTGAAACAAAAATTAGGTTTTAATGATATTTTTTTAAAAATTTAGCTATCGATTCAGTTAAGTAAATATTTAATCTTTATATTAATTACAAGCCATTTTTCATAGGAAAATATTTAAGATGAACACAAGGTTCCCTTTAAACACTTTAAAGTTTTGCCTCAAAAATTAAAATTTAATTGAAATAGTTACCAATAAATATTCATCGGTTTAAAACAACAGAATGTTTCATTCTGAGAAAAACCGAGAATATCAGAATCAAAAATATAAAAATAAAACTCACTCAGCATTTAAAAAAACTGAACATAACATACCAACTTTAATTAAAATATTTTTTTCTGAAATATATTTGCTCTTCCACGGGAATGAATATTACATAAAACTGCAATAAAAATAATTTCTGAAGAACAGACCAAAAGCTGTTGGAAAAGTTGAAAGCTACGGATAACAACTCGCGCAGCAAGGAATTCGAAAAATTCAGACTTCTTTGCTGGGCTATAATTGCATTTACTCTGTTGTTGAACTAAATGAAGAGATAATTTGATCAAGTAAAATATAACACCCACGCGTTGCAGTTAAAGCTGTTAAAACGGAGCCTTTAACACGGCGCTTTCTCCACTTTATGGAGCAGGGAAAAGCGAGCTTAACGCTTTTCCCTTTGCTCCGTACAGTCATTGCGCACTTTTTGTTTTACTTCGAAGATGTTGCTCTAATGGATTTCGGAGATTATCGAATACCGGAAAAAGTAACTTTTGTGGGACTTATATTTGCAACGTGCGCTGCGTTATACACTTTTATGGTCCGAAATAGCAAAATGGGGGGTGAGGGGTGGAGATTGTAAATGGTTGTTTAGTTTTATTATATTTATAAAGAAGATTTTTAAAGTAATGATGTTCATATACATGGTGCAAAATAAAAATAAACTTGTTTTTGAATGGATTCTTTTATTAGCATACGAAAAAAAAGTAAAAGAACTTTGGTTGTTAATCAAAAACTTGTACGCCAAAACAAATATCTAAAAAGGAGAGGTATTGAAAGAATTACCCTAAATATATTAATATTTTGATACATAATATATTATCATCATAATTAATTACTTAGTATTTTGCTTCTTCTGATTGTCTTGTTTAAAATTTCCAACTCAAAAACTTTTAGACTTTCAATTTAAAAACATTTTTTCCCCTTCTTAGTATTCGAATGATTTAATGTTTGTAATAAAAATTATAATAATTTCTAATTTATAGTCTGATAATTAATTTATTAGAGTATAATAATTTATAAAATTCGCATGAGAAAGGACAGTCAGTCATAATGATCACCCTTAAACCCGTTCTGGGGCCGTGGGAAGTATGAAGTCAATTTCTGACATGTACATGATTTAAAAGCATATTCAGTAAGGATTGTATTGGTAATTACAAGTACTAGAGCTGTAATTTTATTTCCATAATATTTTAGAAAACGAAATTGGTTCTGTTGTTTAACCCTTTCTAGGGCCGCGGGAAGTATGCTTCCCACCAAATTTATCAATCTTTGTATGAAATTATGTAGGTTGCATAAGTTCTGACACATTTTTTTAGTAAGTCAGAAACTTAGAGGCTTCAGTTCTTTATATCAGACAAAATGATGTGTCTTGATTAGTTACTTAATTATTTATTAGCCAAATGAATTAATTAATCAAATTAAATTTCTCTAATAAGCTAAATGAATCACTTTTCTTATTCTCATTTCAAGCCTAAAAATATTTTAACATAATATGACTAGAATAAAAAAGGCCCTTTAAAGGGTAAATGCAGATAAGTTTCTAACGTGAAATACTTTAGGACTGAAAACCCGAGATTATCAAATTACGATAGCTTCATAAAGCCACGGAAAAATCGAATATAGAACTAAGAATTATGTTTATTTATTTATTTTATTTCCCAAAAACGGGAAATAGATTTACTTTAAAAAAAAACATTCTACCAACTTTTAAATAAATGAAAATTTTTCAATGTTTTTTTACTATACCTTATAATATAAATGCTTTTTTTATTTTATAATTTTTTTAAATTAACAGAGATGCATTTTTATTGTTGCAAATTATTTCATCTATTAAACTTAATTTAGCCTTATTCAAAAAGTCTATAGCCGCATCTTTTCTTTAATAAAATCTGAACCAACACATTAAAGCGACCTAAAAAGTGCATTCTTTCTAGATGTAACTATATTAAGGAAGTTTTAGTTTAGTTTTTAATTTAAAAAATATAGAAATAAAGAATAAATTTCAGCTTTATGTAAATTCATTTGCTAGATTATTCGTTTTTAAAAAGTTCATTCCTTTTTAAAGTTAAAATTATCCATTTTTACTCATCTTTTTTAGAATCTCATTTTATATATAAGAGGCGAAATTAAGATGTTTGAGCTGTGTGAACCAAAGAATTACTATTTCTTTTCATTCTAAGATCATTAGTGTCATAATTTCAATACGAATTCTTTTTACAATTTTTTAATGGTAAAACAAATCTGTATTCTGCGCAAATGTCTGTATATTTATACAAATAATGGGAAATTAAAAAGAAAAATTTCGGAAAGAAAGTTAAGAGAAGAGATAAATCAAAAAGACTTAATGAACGCAAAAATTACGTCATAATTTCATTTCACTGTTATTAAAATGTATTATATTTAAATTAAAAATGATGCTTTTCAATCGCGTGAAAGGTTTCGTTCTAAAGACTTCAAAATTCGTCGAATTATTTTATTGACTCTTATTCCAAATACAAATTATCTCTACCTTGCCGTGTGAGAAATGTTATATTTTCTCTACTATATAAAAATACAATAAATTAAATATTTTGAAACGAAATACCTTCCTTCTTTAAGACTAATAATGAGGAAAGAATTATTTTTAAAAAAAACAAACGGGAATAATTCACGTCATTCACGATAATAATTATTCCAGTAATTCACGATAAAATTTTCATTTGCAAGATGATTTAACATAATAATTTGCAACGAATCACATATTTTCATCTTAAATAATCCTTTCTTCACAAACACAATATATTAGAAAGGGTGAATTATTAAAACAATTGCTAATTAGATTAGGAATAATATCATTTCTTGAATTTGAATATATGAATTATATATATTTTTATAATGAAATTCTGAATTTTTAATGAAATGAATCATTCTGAGAACTGACATAAACTCTTTGATGTGTTACAAGGTTTATTATAAATAAGAAAAAAGAGCATTTTTAACTTATCTTAGATGAATTTGAGTTTTCATTGAATAAAAATATAAGTGCCTAAATATATGGTAGCAAGTTTTTACGCTAACAAAGTGATTATATATTTCTTTGTTGAGATTTTAAAATCACGGGAAAATTTTACAGGTAGGTCAAACATATAGCAATATTTTTAGGTAGGACAACAAATAGCAACAAGCCATTTTTTGGAATATGGAGTCGCAAACGGGAATTGCGACAGTTGTAGGGAAAGGGGGGGGGGGTGTCACTGAATAACAGTGTGATAATAATAAATCTAAAAACAAACCTTTTGCCGACTCATGAGAACCTAATAATCATACCATTTAATGTTCACCACGAAATTTTGGATTCAAATATTTTATGAAGTGCGTTGAAAAATGATTTGAATAATAATTCCTCAGATTGCAATTAGAATTATCTTGCAAAATATCGAAAATTTCGAATAGCAGTACTTTCATCTATTAAAACAACTTCTATCTAACAATAATATTTTTTAAATAAAAAAAAGTCTTTTTTCTAATAATAATCTTGAATTAATAAAAAAAATCTTCTCTCTATAAATAATCCTTATTTTTAGAAAAAAATAATATTTATAAAACATTATGAATGATTTTAGAATGGTACCTGTAGCAGAGAAACATCAGGGATAGTAATCAACGAAGAAAAATAAAAAAAAAGCAAACAGAGAAAAACAAAAAAAGCAAACTTTTTATTGTGCAAATCTTTATCTTCCCATTCATTTCACTTTTTAGCTGATGTTTAAAAAAGACGTGTCTCACATATCGGCAAAAATGTTTTTCATAATCATTCTTTAATTAACAACTAACCGCCTTTGACGACCAACCGGCTTGAAAAGATTAATGCTTACTATACTTTTTACTTACATATTTTATATTATTTGGTATTTTAATAGATTCTTCAACAAAATATTTTTAAACTTTAAATTTATATAGTCAAATAACTCTTACTATAATAGAAGCTTTAAAATGTTCTACTCATTGTACGAAGTATCTCTCCGATTTTATGCAAATACCCGTAAAATTTGAACTTGAAATAGATGCAAAAGTGTTAAAACTTCAATAAATACGAAAAATTTTTACTTAAACCAAACACATTTTTAAAAAAATATAATTACAAAAAATCAAATCTTTTAGGATTGAAATTTTATGTGTACTACATAATATTTTTTAATAGATGCAATATCTCAAAGAATTATTCAATAATAAATTATTTGACTCATCACAAAATTCACTTTTCAATTTCAGTTTTAAAAAGATTTAAATATGGTAAGTAATATTTTATTTTAGTCAATAAATGTACTTCTGAAAACAGTTATGAAGACTACATTTTATACGGTCTTTTTATCCACTGAATCATATTCAGTAAAATGATCTTGACAATTTAATGTTTCAATCTTCTAAAATCAAGTCTGGCCGACTTATAATGCTCTGAATATCATTATTTTAGGTCAATCAGCAATTTCATCATTTTAAGCCAATCTGGCTTAAAATGATGAAACTCTGGGCTCTAATTGGCTTATTTTCTCCAAGATGGTCGATGCAGAAGCCTAAAAATACGCATTTCTATAAAATAATGATATTCAAATTTCTATAAACAATTGCCTTTAGTTGCAAAGAGTGGAATTCTTTTATTAAATTTATTAATTTAATGAGTGGAACTCTTTTATTATTGCCTCAAGTATATTTTATTAAATATGACTCACAGGAAAGAGGATCTGTATAAAAATATAAAATTCCTGATTCATCAGAACGTTTATTGATTCAAGCTACATAAAGCATAAATATTTACTTCATTTGGATTCTTTTTTTTTATTAAATGCATATGCCTATTAATGTTATAGAAATGTGTTGTTAGGCCTTGATTTGAGAAGATATTTTGTATACATTCAATTATTTCTGCCTTAAATAAAATTTAGTTGTTAAATTACTAATAGAGATATTTTTAAAAAAACACAGTAAAATTTTTATACACTTATTTCTTCTAGGTAATATATTAATTCATTTTCATTTCATTTCATACAGACAAGTGCTGAAAAATAAAATGTCTAGGCAATAATGTGTTACACTTTCATTTAAAAAGAGCAAAGGTCGTTTTGCTCTTCAAGATCCATCTCGGTTCACCGTATCAACTTCTCTATTCTACTGAGGTTATTGATGTGGCCAAAGCCGTTTTAGACACTTTTGGACAGATTTAATCCTACTGGACACGACAACAACAACAACAAAGGTCGTTTTTTTAAAAAGAGATGATCGATGATGTTTTCGATTAAATGTAACATTAAATTCGATAAAAATGCAAATAAATCTTTAATATCTTATTTGAATCATTTCTGAAAGCAATATTTAATACGGCGTGAAACTTGATAGAGTGGTACCTCATATTTTATCACGCTGGATGTAGTCGCGGAATAACACAATGCCCATAAGTTGGTCATCAATAACACAAACGATAGTACCTCTTTCGAATTATTTTTAAAATATATATTTTTATTTTTTACTTTCTTGTACACGAAGTGTAGAGAAAGTATTGTAATCGTCAAAAAGTTAGATTTCAACGAATCTGCAATTTTCAACTCTCACTGACTTCGGAAAACATATTTTTGGCATTATGTCTATCTATCAATGAGATAGATCAGTGGTTCCTAAGTGGGTTACACGAAAAAATTTAGGGGTTTCGGTGACAAATTTTATTCGATTAAAATAATAAGAATGGTGTTTAAAATATTCACATTTTCCTCGGAAAGTTCACAATCGACCGCCAAAATTTATGTAAATTTTGTGCAATATACCGGTGTATGGATGTTTAACCGGGAGGCAAACTTTCGGTCCTACCAATAGATGGCCATAGTGGCATATTCCAAACTTCTTTTCCGGGTTACTGCTTTGGTGATTGTCTATGTCCCTTGGCTTCTTATAACCGCACCAGTTGATCCATGCAAATCCCGTTTTTATTTGTTTTCACCATAATCACTGGCTTGTCTGCATTGCATATTCTTAAACGACATCGATTAGATGGAAAAGAAAAAGGAAAAAAGATAATAAAAATAATGTATAAAAAAATAAAAAAAACCTGTGGATTATTGAAAAAAACCCAAACGAAAATGGGGCCTTTTCAAACCATATCCGATAGAAATACATGGACGGAAGGATGCACCGGAAGACTGATAGGAGGGCTAGTTTGTAAACAAAGTCGGTTAACCATCCGTTTGCGCCAATGCTGTTGTGCTCTTGTATTATTAACAGTAACTGTAATTCATATCGTAAACAAAGTTTCAATATCAAAAGAAATACCGTAATATCTAAAATATAAAAATTGCCCTTAGAATGGATCGTTGGTTAGAAAATGTGTCATTAAAGAAAACTGACTTTATTAATGCAGAAATCGCGGAATCTACAGATACAGGCATTCTGGAACCTACAATGCCATCCACTTTCAGTTCCGTACAGCTATAGCCTCATCTTCCAACTCCACCATCTTCCAATTTTTGACAAGTGGTATCAACGAAAAGACGTAAATATGATACTAGTTACCTGTCGTTTGAATTTACTAGTACTGGTGACGAGGAAGCCACAGATGCGGTGTGTTTGCTTTGCAACAAAATGTTGGCAAACCACTCCTTAGCACCAGCAAAGCTACTGAGGCATTTGGAAAAAAAATCACCCAACAGACAAAGGCAAAGATATTTTTTTTAAGAAAACTTGAAAGCCATAATAAAAGCAAGAGTTTTATGGGAAAAAAAAATTCAAAACACATAATCAAAAAATAACGGAATCGTCGTATAAAGAATCGTCGGAAATCCGTGATGGTATAAAAACGCATCTGTCCAATTTACAGCAATCACTCAGTGATTATTTTCCAAACCTAGAGAATCAAGATAATTACTGGGTGCAAAATCCTTTTAAAATAAAAGAAAAACCAAAAGGATTTCATTCCACGGATTATGAAAATTTGATTGAATTGATTTCGGATACACAATCCGAAGCCAAATTTAGACCAGTTTTATTAACAGTATACTGGTCAGATGTATTCGATGAATATCCAAATTTAGAAAAACAGACTATTCGAATTATATTGCCGTTTGCAACCACTTATTTGTGTGAAGCTGGGTTTTCAAAATATGTTGCGACAAAAACCCAATATCGTAACAAACTTGATGCTGCATCAGATATGAGAGTTCAGTTATCAAACCTAACGCCCAATTTTTAAGAGAATCTTGGAATCAAAGAAGCAGGTGTAATCTTCACATTTATTTTAGTTTATGTTTTGTATTTTTATTAATTATTTCTATGATGAATTGATTTTTTTTTTTAGTTTTGCTTAATTTAATAAAATCTGAAATACCAAAATAATACTTGTTTCATTTAATATCAGATAGCTGATTTTGAAAAGTCGTTGATTAAAAAATATTCAGGCTTCCGCAATCATTGGTAACAAATTTTTGGGGTTCCATGACCAAAATAATTTGGGGATCACTGAGATAGATAACTCAAAAGAGACTTGAGCTAGACGGATGAAATTTGGTATGCGGCATTTGGACTAAACTTGTAAATATATATCTAACTTTGAGCAAAACATATTCAGAAGCAATCTGTCTGACCTATTGTTCGAATATAAGTTGACACGATACCTATAAAACGAAGAACACATCTATAGATTATGAGATCAGATCAAATTTTATCAACATTTGAGCCATATTCAACTAGGAGATGACCATCTGTCAGTCTGTGCTTTCAGAAACATGTTGTAAGGATTCAGTTTCCCTGCTTGACCATGATGACGTTTCTTTTTCTCACGCTCCATAATTAGCATCCAGACAGCAGTATCAGCAATGGCAACGCCCTACCGCAGTGTAAGTGCTTCCAGAGTGCCAGGTGGTCAGCCCCTTTAAAGTAAGGACATCTGGGCAATTAGTGTGAGTCCAGATAAGGGACCGCACATGCAGAAAACGGGTATTTGAAACAGATGTAAACCTGCATTCCTGACATTGTAGAGGGTGGCTCTTTAACGGATTCCCACGGTCGACGGTAGACCAGTGAAGTTGTTGCTGAACGATTATTGGATAACCGGGAGCAAAATGGTCCGATGTGAATGAGGATGGGGACAGAAGAAAAGGGCGAGGAGGTTGAAAGAGAAGAGAATCGTGGAGAAGGAGGAAGATAGCGGTGAGAGCGGAGTGTCCGACGAGAATTCCACCCGAGAAGATTCGGTGGATCCCTGGAGCTACGCCTGTGTTTGCTAGAATGCTAAAAGTCGGTTAGCTGTTTTCTTGGGAGGTTTCTCCAAAAGAATTCGAGGAACTATCCTTGTTGTGTCGAATAGAATAATAATAACTCATTTAACCTAGAACCTAGATGATGAACTGTAAATTTGTGTAAATAAAGAATTTGATTATAACGCTACCCTTTATTGAATCGGACTGGATCGAGACTTTATAATGTAAACGCAGCAACTCAAAAACGTAAAGGATTAAATATATTAAATTTGGTATGACTGCAATTGCAGTTCTATGTTCTATGTCGAATTTTGGTTTCAATTTTATTTTTGGATATTGGATTTCTATAACAAGTATAAAGAAGGTATGGTAATCATCAAAAAGTCCGAACACGAGATTTTGTTGAATCTCCAATTTTCAACCCTCCCCGACTTCGGAAAACACATTTTTGGCTTTCTGCCTATCCATCAGTGAGATAGATAACTCAAACGAGATTTGAGCTAGACGGATGAAATTTGCTATACGGTCTTTGCACCAAATTTGTAAATTTCTGTCAAACTCTTAGCAAAATCTATTCTGAAGAAGTCTGTCTGTAAAACTGTTTGAATATAACACGATAACTGCAAAATGAAGAAAGGCTAGATAGATAAAACATATTACAAACATTTAACAGCTATAATAGTTTATCTAATTTTGAGTCAAATCCAACAAAGGATTGATCGTCAGTCGATTCGTACTTTCAGAAATTTGTAAACAAGACAGCTGAAAAACGCAATGACTTAAACATATGACATTTGGTAGGTGGTTTTGTGTATACAAATTCAATTTTGTGCCTAATTTGGTTTCAATAAAATAAGATAAACGCATCTAAAACACTAATTCGATTTTAGAATATTATTAACCACCTGCTGGGGATTAATCCCCCCCCCTAAAAAAACTCGGCAAAGATTGCATGATAGATTCAGTAAAAATGCTAAGTTCACTCCAAAGGATTAAATTCTATTGATTCTTGGGCATTGTAGCATTCCCCGTTTCCCAGTACTGATAAGACATTTACAGCCAGCTCTTTCGTCGCTGTTACTTACTAAACTCCTCGAGATAGCCAGATGGTGGATCTTTTCACCTGGGTGGTCTCGCATCTGTTCATTAGCGACTATAGTGAAAGACCACATGTGGAATTCTTCGTCCCAGAGGTATTGGTAGTACCGTCAAAGAGAAAGGATTGTTCAAACATCTGGATGCTAGATGTTTCTCTTTGTGAAAAGACCTTCCCGCGACCCACTGGCGCCGCTGAGAGAGCATATGGCTGAACCACGATTGGCCGAAGGAGAGCTCAAATGACCAATGTAAATTAAGAGATGGAGATTGTCGCCGAAATAAAGCGCGGATAATTTTTTTTAGATAGGAGAGAAGAAACGAATTGCAGAAACTGTTGGACTACGCCCACGAATTCGGAGTCTGAGAAACTATCCCTGGAGTGGTCGTGTTGACATGATGGAGAATTGAGTTTCAAGAAAAACCTTCGATTTTGACTGTTGTATCTCCTACTACAGGTGTAAATAACTATTTATTTAACCGAGATGTAATAAGTTATGTAAGATGTTTAAGACGTGTAAGATGTTATATAACAAGTTGTTCTTTGTATATATAGGGCTGTAAAATAAAGATTTGTCTGGAAATTCTGCTTCGTTATTTGATCAGTCTAGATCAGGACATTACAGCATGTTGATATTTGTGGAAGTGAAAAAGCTGACAAGGCAGCAAAAAATGGAAGCCTGATGAAAGAAAATTTTGTTCCATCACCCGATGCATTACAAGCAAAATTCAAAATAAATTTTTGGCAAGCTACGTGGGAAAAGCTATCTACGAATAAACTATTTCAAACACTGCCATCTGTCAAAGGTTTCAAAAGTAAAACTCTAATCAGAAAGAAAGATGTCACTATCACGAGATTTCGAATAGGCCACATCTATTTGACCCAACAACATCTTTTGCACTCTGATCATGCGCCACTTTGTAATAAATGCAATTGTGTTCTAACAGTTAAGATATTCTCTGTGAATGCCAAGATTTTAGTACACGGCGACAAGTTCATTTTGGAGCGACTGTTTTTAACTTAAATGACACTTTAGGAGATAACCCTCATTCACATATTTTTACTTTTTAAAAAGATATTCAAATTTTACATCAGATTTAATTACATCTTTTTAAGAATGCTTTAATTTTTAACACGAAAACCATGTCTAACAAATGTTTGGAGCAGAATGACCAAATCTGGTCCTTGTGCCATAAAATCAAACCAGACCAATCACTCCAAAGGTTAATATTTCGTAACTATTGTAAGCCAGTGCCGTGCAAGGGGTTCTCTGGAAAGACATCTTCATTAGAGAGTATGTTAGGAAATTTTGGGGTGACCGCTCGCGCTGGCTTCATTCTATTATATTTTCGGTTTATATACAATTTTGTTTTGCTTATAATTCCAAAATAAGAATATTCGATAGATGTAATAATATGCATTCTACTGGAAGTAGCGTACATTTAGTGAAGCATTCCATCAAGGGATTAATGTGAGCTAGTGGGGAGTTGTTCGTGAATTATTTAAAAGGGATGATAGTTCAAAAAAAGTAATGATGTGGAGTACAAACCCTCCATTCGTATGACAAGCAAACATCTCGAATGGTCGGCTTTATTAACAGTCAAAACAATTCTTCAGCCTATCTTCAGAATAAGGAGGGCAAACCAAGTCGGTCAATAGGAACCCAGCGAAACCCATAAAACCTAATGAATTTAGGGCAGTAAGTGCCCCCCTCCCCTCTATGTCTGCACGGGCAATTTAATTTACGGGCAGTAAAGAGGACCTCCGCTTTCCTTCGTGCAGTTTCGTTTCTTCCTGTCACGTGCCGTCAGGGTCACGCGACAAGATTACCGTCTGCTAAGGAATTGTGCGAAGCTTTTTGTTTAATACACACCGAGATAAGAGCTTTGGCTGGTGTAACTGCAACCGACTGCATCCGCGGAAATTATGGAAGCAATCATCTCTGTTAAAAGTTCAACTTTCAGATTAATAATTGGCGTTTGATATAATGATTTGGAACAAATTTGTCGCCAAATAGTGGCTTCGCCAAGTCTCCGATTATTAGCCAAGTTTGTCGCTGAAGATGGGATTATTGACTCGGCTCTATACAAGCATTGGTTAGAACTATTTATAAAAGTACTTTCCTTACCAGGAGAGTTACACATTCGTAATTACTGTGCAATACACAAAATGGTACAACAATACACACAATTTAGCATTCTATCAGTTCAATTGAGTGATACAAATTCATAGAATTATCGATATGCAGTGCACACAGACAATATCCACACATTCTGTATCAAAAAACTTCGCCCAAAATTTTATACATGTCTATAATTTAAGTATAAAATACAAAATTCTATATAAGTATATATACAAAATTGCATCGATCTGATTAATTCCATTTTTTTCGTTATCATTTGCACAAAAAATTAGGTATCATTAGAAAATAGTCTTTTTTTAGACTTTTAGACTTTTTTTAGAAAAGTGATTTCTGTGCCAAGGACGTTAGTGTTTAATATGTATAGATGATAAGTAATCATTCTAACAAAACTTTCAATGCACTATTTAAAATGAAGCAAATGTTGATTAAGTCCATTCGTGTTTAGATTCTCTCTGACCCAGTTGACACAAATAAACAGTTATGCTAATTCTCTAAACGCTCTCGTTGTCGTTGCTAAATATTATCGCCGCTTTTAGGGTTACTTCGCTTGCTATAAAAATACACGCTTCTACTTTCGGGCGTAACTTTATGGTGTCGACAATTATTCAATTTAAAGAGAAACGGGGATGAACAGGAATACTTCAAGCGTGAAGGCAACGAACGGGTTAATCAAAATGCACTCGGTGGCCTTCCGGGCTGCATGATCCCTTATTAGTCGTTGTAAATTTATGCGTGATTCTCCATTTTCAAGCAAAAACTTTATATTCCAACCTTTCATAAGATAATTGCTTATATTTACTTTCTCTTATATGAAGTATGGAGAAAATGCTGGAATCGTTAAAAAATTCCACGTTTCTCGAACATCTCCCGACACATCTTCATATTTTAGACCTTCCAGAGTTTGAAAAAGATTATTCCAAAAAATACCTGTTTGCTTCTGATAAACATAACTCGAAAACTCTTTGAGCTAGATAGTTGAAATTTGGCATACAGTCTTTACAACGAATTCGAAGATTTATATCAAATTTTGAGCAAAATTTACTGAGAGGAAGTCTCTCTCTCTCCGACTGTTCGAATATAAGTTAACACAATAACTTCAAAAGCGAAGTCAGTTGTATATAAGAGAGTTGAAGACAGCTAGATGAATAAAATTCGGTATTCAGATTCAACATCTACGGTGTCAACACCTACCAAGTTTTGAACTAAATCCTTCAAGGAGTCGAACGTTTGTTAGTCAATACTTTCAGAAGCATGTAAACGCTATAACTCAAAAGCGTACTGACTAAAATATATCCAATTCGATATGTGATTTTTTTAAATACAATTGTAGTATTTGCATAGTAATTGCAAATTTTGGTTTCAATTGGTTGAAAAATTCACCTAAAGGACAAATTCTATTTTCCCATACTATTAATTGCATGCCAGATATTAATCGTCGAAAACACTCTCCAATTATCACACGATAGGTTCAGTAAAAATGCTAAATTCAAGCCGAAGGTTAATATTTCGTAACTACTGTACGCCAAGGCCATGCAAAGCCTTCTATGCCTTTCCTAAAGGTCCACAATTTTTAAAGAGTGCTAGAAGATAACGATTTCATTATAATATACAAGAAAGTTTAAAGGAGACAACTCCTGTTATTTTAATTTTAAATACAATTTAAAGCAAGAATTCTTTATCTATAGTGCGATTACAACTGGTGGTACATTACATTTTTTTAAATTAAAATTTCTAAATGAAAGTAATGAAACGAATAATGAATGAAATGAAATGAAAATGCCGTCCCTTTTAATATCTTTTTTAATTATTTTTATCCAGATAAATATATATATTTTTCGTGTTTGGTTGCGGTCAAACCTTTGTTGTGTCAGATAGAATTTCAGTTCAAGAAAGATGTCAGCTTTTAGATGTTTTAAATCTCATGGATGAGTTCAAAAAGGATAACTGATGCAATTGTTTTTTTGAAAAAAAATATAAATGTAAAAATATTTCCTGCAAAATTATAAAGTTCCATTTTTATTCTAATTCTTTTTTCTTTACTCTTAATTTGTTTTCTCTATAATTCTTTTTTCCCCTTTTGTTAGTATCTATTTCGTTTTTTGTTTCTTCGTTTTTTCATTCCAATGCATATCAGTCCTTTTATTCTAACACTTTAGACATAATTATTTTTTTTTTTATTCTAATACATTTCTTCTTCTTCAGACATTATACTTTTTCATTCTTTTCTTCTTCTTCTTCATTTATTATACTTTTTCATTCTTTTCTTTTTATTTAATCAATATTAATTTTATTCTAATATTTTTCTTCTTATTTTCTCTTAGTACTTTTCTTTCCAACATTTTTCTTTTTTAAACTGTTTTATTCTACATTCTAACATTTTCTTCTTATTTTCTCTTCTTTCTTCTTCTAATTTTCTTTCAAGTAGTTTTTTTTTAAACAATTTTATTTCATACTCTAATATTTTTCTTCTTATTTTCTCTTAGTACTTTTCTTTCCAATAGTTTTCTTTTTTAAATAATTTTATTTTACATTCTAATACTTTTCTTCTATTTTTTCTTAGCTCTTTTCCATTTTAATTCTTTTCTTCTCCTTCAATCATAATTATTTTTCATTCTAACACTTTTCTTTTTATTTTCTCTTAGTCCTTTTTCATTTAACTTTACTTCTTCTTCAATCATAATTATTTTTCATTCAAACACTTTTCTTCTTATTTCCTCTTAGTCCTTTTTCATTTTAATACTTTTTATCTTCTTCTTCAGTCATAATTATTTTTCATTGTGATATTTTTCTCTTAGTCCTTTTTCATTTTAATAATTAATTTTTCATCCTAATACTTTTCTTCTTATTTCCTCTTAGTCCATTTTCATTCTAATACTTTTCTTCTTATTTCCTCTTAGTCCTTTTTCATTTTAATACTTTTCTTCTCCTTCAATCATAATTATTTTTCATTCTAGCACTTTCTTTTTATTTTCTCTTAGTCCTTTTTCGTTTTAATACTTTTCTTCTTCTTCTTCTTCTTCTTCTTAGGTCATAATCATTTTTCATTCTAATAGTTTTTCTCTTATTTCCTCTTAGGTCTTTTTCATTTTAATACATTTCTTCTTTAATCATAATTCTTTTTCATTCTAATAGTTTTTCTCTTATTTCCTTTTTGTCCTTTTTCATTTTAATTTTTTCTTCTTTTTTAATCATAATTATTTTTCATTCTAATACATTTCCTCTTAATTCTTTTATATTCTAATAACTAATTATTTCAGTTCTTCAGCGGAGTAAAAGAAATATTCATTTTTGCTACAGAATTTCATAACATATTTTGAGTATAATTTATTCAATTTCTTTGTGTCGCCTAGCATTTTCATAGAAAATTCTACTATGATGCTTAAAATTTAAAAGGGGAAAAAGAATATGCAAGAAAAATTACCTTCCACTGAATATCCATCCTTTTCTTTCTTTCAGTGGCAGCTATTTGTAACGAGAGACATTTGCTACGAAAAATCGTTTGGTGCTACTGTCATCTTCCCAACCGTTTAAATCGATTGCTCTATCGATTTGAACGAACCGGCAGAAAAATATCTTACATATATCTTCGGAATATGAAGTAATTCCATTAGGATTTTTACCAAACCGAGGAGCAGATAGTAGTGTCCGGCGCCAGTAAATCGAGTCGGTGATTAATTGACGGAAAAGCGAAATGACAGTGAACGCTTTCATTAAATATAGTGCATCAGTCTGATGGCCTTTTAATTATGATTATATTTGAAATTATTATACTTAAATCCTGATAAACAGAGAAAATAAAAATAAAAATATATTGAAAATATACTTTTATTAGTGCATTAAAACAAAAGAAAGGTAGTTTTGCATCCAAAATATGGACAAAAATTGCAAAACTACAATTTAGTGATCAAAATACTTGAAATGATAAGAATTTTAATTCATATTTCAACTTTCAATGAATATTTCGGACTGTTCTTTCTTGTTGCTTTCCACTTTTAAGATTTTGTTTTGACGTCCATATTTTTCATAGTAACGTTTTTTATTCGTTAGAAATGTATTATGATTTTTTTTATTGTATTGAACAAGCTAGTATTTTGCATACTCTATGATTTATTGTTATAAATTTTTCGGTAACTTAAAATAAATCTTCTTTCATTTTCACTACCAGATGGCACTACTTATGGGGATCAAAATTTAATTAAAATTAATTGTTAAATTCATTTAATATTAAAATTCTGAGAATATTAAAATATTGTATTGCCACACATATACTGTTATGCAAAATTCCAAATTCTAGTACATAGGAAATTAAGTGAATAGTCGATTTCAAA
This sequence comes from Argiope bruennichi, assembly GCF_947563725.1. Classification (NCBI taxonomy): domain Eukaryota; kingdom Metazoa; phylum Arthropoda; class Arachnida; order Araneae; family Araneidae; genus Argiope; species Argiope bruennichi. Next base: position 14,055,759 of record NC_079161.1, read on the forward strand.
GATTCGTCTTTGTAAACAAGAAACAATTTAAGGTAAATAAAAATGTGTTATAAGGTAAATATTGCCAAAATTTTGGTGCGAAGAAAATAATCATGACAGTAAATAAGCCGTGTTAAGATAAGCGTCATAATAATTTTTAGAATAACCTTTTTTTCAGAATTACTAATGAAACAATATCTACTACGCTTCTTGTTTTCAGAATTTCCAACACACGGAATAATCATGGAAATGTTTACAATATATTTTCCTCGTTATGTGAGGTTAGAAAGAAAACAGTTTAATTTGGCTTCATATTTGGCGAAAACTTCACATTTTCATGCGCCAGTATGTATTTAGGTAACCAGCATACTAAGAATTTTTTTCATTATTATTTTGTGCACAATTTCCGAATTATATATTTTTTTTAAAAAAACTCTGATATTTATGATAAAAAGATACTCATCAGACTGAGAAATTTGTTAAGTGAAATTAAAATTTCAGAACTATAGTTACCTTCCGAATATCCGATTCGTCCTGCGTAGATTTTCATCATAATTAATTGAGAGAGGCAAGACATTGTTAACGGGCGTCTGCTGCAATCCCCCTTCAAAATACAAATTTTGACAGGAAAAGAGCAGCGTTCTGCTCGTTGTTTCGTCAATGCGTAACGGACCTCAATTGTTGCCGCTGTTACTGATTATAACTGCACAGTACATACAGGATTCGTAAATTGTTCTTGGGGGGGGGTATATTTAATGTTCTTTTAGGTATACCATAGTGGAGTGTACAGAATTCAGGTTAAAATGTGTACAATTTGTATCCTTTAACTTACTTTCTCTCTAATAAATTCTTGAAATGTGCAGTGCAGTATATAAACATATATAAACTACCAGTACAGAGCCTTCTATTTTAACTCGATGCGTTACCGGTAAATGCTTTCAACGGGTTCAACCGGTAAATGCTTCAACTATGTTTCAACGAGCCGTGCCCGCGTTTACATTCTACGTGGCTTGCAATAAATGGAGGCTTAATACTCAATAAGAAGTGAGAAAATACATATAATAAGAAGGAGCTTTGGTATAAAAACTTTGTCTTCCGGTATTGGTGGGTAAAGAAATGACTTTATAGAACTCCGGATCAACCGGCGTTTTTGTTATTCGGCCTGTCGTTCCGCCACAATTAGGCCGGATACTCGGAAGTGTACTGTATCGCAAATTATCTAGAGTAATTCTGATTATACATGATAAACCAATGGGTTTGAACTGATTATATTTCAGAAAGTATTACATTTAAAAAAACGCTATTAAATCAACAAGATTTGTCTTCCAGAAATTCTGGCGTAGTCTAAAAAAAAGATGTTATCATTCCTATATTATAAATTGTGAATTTTGGGCGAGACCTGTTCAGACTTTTATTACCGCTAATGGGCATTTAGTGATTCGTAGTATAAAAAAGAAAACCGAGTATGTATTTTGATCGCCTTTTGAATGATTAAAAACAAAATGTAGCACAGAACTAATAAGGTCATTGATCAAATCTCGCTTGTTTAAATTTCCGTTTTGAGGTGCGGCGTTTATATGTATGAGAATCTACAGATCGACAGATGGTAAACACGTTCATAAATTCAATTTAAAATTTTCGTGAGGATCTACCATTCATATGCTAAAACTATTACTAGATTTCATCTATCTGGCTCATTATGCTTTCTGTTTGTTGTATTCGCTTGTAATTGCACAGACAGACAGACAAATTCCCTGTCAAGGCATTCATCCATCTGACTTAGATAATTTTGTGTTATCGTTTCCACTGAAATATGGGGGTGTTGTAAGAGAATTCAAGGCGACAGGCAGTCATCATTCTGAAAATATTTTTTTCGAACTCAGAGAAATCTGAAACATTATAATGTGCGATCAAAATTTCGACGCGGCATATTTCGGTCAATATCAATGTTTTTTTCCCTTTGAATAACACCAGGAAATAAAAATAGGGCTTTTTGTTTTACTTTTTTGGATATGAAGTATAGAGAAAGCATCGAAATCAACAGAAGAATTCGAATTCGAGATTTTGAGGAATCTCCCCGTTTCAAGACCCCTGAATTCGATAAACACATATTTGGAAAATGTCTGTCCCCCGGTCCGTCCGCCTGTCTTTGACAAAGATAATTCAAAAACGCTGAGATAAAAGGATGTAATTTGGTATACAGTCTTCATCCATATATGTAGATTTTTCTTAAATTTTGTGAAAATTCTACTCAGAACTCTGTGTTCGGCTATTCAAATGTAAGTTAACCCTTTAAAGGGCCATTTTTTTCTAGTCATATTATGTTAAAATAGTTTTAGGCTTGAAATTAGAATAAGAAAAGGGATTCATTTAGCTTATTAGATAAATTTAATTTGATTCATTAATTAATAATTAAATAACAAATCAAGACACATCATTTTGCGTGAGATAAAGAACTGAAGCATCTAAGTTTCTAACTTGCTAAAAAAATGTGTCAGAACTGATGCCAACCTACATAATTTCATACAAAGATTGATAAATTTGGTGGGAAGCATACTTCCCACGGCCCTAGAAAGGGTTAACATGACAAATATAAATAGAAGAGAGCAACATGGATAAAATTCGGTATACAGATTTTACTAATGTACGGATATGCAACTGTACGTTTACATATACGTGCTTATAAAGTTTGTGCCAAATCCCACAAAGGGCTCCCAGCACCTGAAGTTCAAAGGAATATTTGACGAATGTTTTAAAAAATATATAATTTTTTCTTCTGTTTTACCTAATTGCAATGGACTATAAATGGATGGATTATAAAAGTGCTCAAAGAGATTTTACTTTCTGATGTTGGAAATATAGAGAAAGTATTATAACCGTCAAAAAAATTTGAACTCGAGAGTTCGTTGAAATCTACAGGTTTTCGACTTCATTGAGTTCATAAAACATACTTTCGGCATTATATTTATCTGTTCGTCTGTCTGAGACAAAGATGACCTAAAACCGCTTTGAATTAGATGGATGAATTCTGCATACGGTCTTCACACTGAATTTGTAGATTTATATCAATTTTGAATAAATTCCATTCTATCTATTTTGCAGTTCGAATACAAGCTAACACGATATCTACAAAACGAAGAGAGCTAAATAGATAAAATTCGGTGCACGGATTTAACATCTATAGTGTAAAGACCTATCAAATTTTGAGCGAAATGCAACAAGAAGTCGACCGTCTGAAAAAGAAATTCAATTTTAGGTGAGAAAGTTTGAAGAGATCATTGCCACTGGTTGCCTCTCCGTTCTGAATAAGCTGAGCTATAAAAAAGGGCTGAAGGCTATAAAGAAGTTGATTTTTAAAAATTATTATTTATCTGATTGTCAAATGATTTTGCGAAAAGACACAAATTTTTTTTTAATGTAAGATATTAGGACACTAATCGTACTTTCACTAGTAAACATTTGTCTGGTTCCTAACTATTTCATAGTAATTGCAGTTTTTATCAAGTATTCTTAAACACAAAGTATTTGCTTAAATAATATAGTGTGTCGCCCAGTCCGGAATCTTAATAACTAAATAAAGGCATACATTTTCCAAAAATTTAATAAAATAAATAAATAACCATTTTTAGTAAGTTGAAAATGTGCTGAAATATGAAGCTAAAATGATTTGTTTAATTAAATTAAAAATAAAATAAATTTAATTAATTAAGTAATTAAAAATTATATTATAAGTAAAACATTTTTTTTAAATTATATATCGCCTTCTTTAAATATGAATATCATCATCATAATTTCATCAATTATAGATTAACACTATTGATCATCTATATATCTAATAATATTTTTTCGGTTTCTCAGCAAGAAAAAGGAGAGATCTTTTCTTTATTGAAAAAAGTAAGCAATTAAATTTTTCCCCCCTCAAAAACAAATATTTTAAATTCTTCCTGTGTATCCAATTAAAAGCATCAATTACATATGACTTAACTAGTTTTCAGGCGGAAGCCAAAACTATTTTAATGGGTCGTCTCTGCAAGAAATTGTCATTAATGAGAGTTTCAGACTCTCTGAAATGAATTAAACCTTGGTTTCTGTTTGAGACAGTTTTTCGCTGGAAGTTGTTTCCAAGAAAAATAATTCCAACTTTTCTTACTATTTTCCGATTCAAGACGGATTATGGTTTTACTATCTCGTGCATGATACACAAAATAAAAAGAAGGAAATACATATTAATAACCATGACAAAATTTCACTCCACAATTTTGTTCAATATAGGTATAGATATTAGAAGTTATTAATGTAGATATCGTTTCCTAAAAAATTATAAAAGCATTGAAACATTTCCATATATGAAGTATAGAGAAAGTATTGTAAACAGCAAAAAATCGAACTCGAGACTTTCACACAATTTTCCTGAACACATTTCTCGAAAACACAATTTTGGAATTATGCGTCTCTGTGTGCAGTCCTGTCAGTCTGTCTCTTAATCCAATGACTTAAAAGCGCTATGAAGCTAAGTGGATGAAATTTAGTAATTTTTTTTTACCCAAAATTTTCCCATTTCTATCAAATTTTGAACGAAATACAATTTGCGAAAATCTATTTGTCTGATTGTCCGAATATAAGTTAATAAGATAAATAAAAAAACAGACAATTATTAGATGGGTGAATTTTAGCACAGAGATTTAAGTTTTAAATTGTAAATACTACTCAAATTTGGAAACAAATCCGTCAAGAGATAATTCATCTTTCGGTCTATGCATGTAAACTCTGTAACCCAAAACCGCAATAACTTAAATATATGAAATACGATATACGACTTCGTGGCCTCAGTCTTTACTCTGAGTCGAATTTAGTTTGGAAAAATCACATCTAAAATACAAATATCAGTTTCGGGTACAAGTGACAGCACGCCAGGGATTAATCGCCAAAAAATTCGCCAAGATTCAAAAGACATACTCAGTAAAAATACTAAATTCATGCGATAAAGATCTATGTTTCTTTTACATTTCGTCAATGCCATGCAAGCCATTTGTGGCATTTTCCAAGATTCGCAATTTTATGCGGAGAAGACCGAAAATATATTTATTAGAGAATATATGAAAAATTTTTGGCGACATCACGTCCGCTGGTTGGAGTTGTATCTGTGATTGATTAAAAACATAAAAAGCTAAAAAGACAGAAGTTTCAAATTGTAGGTATCTGTCGATGAGAATTCTACGTATATGACCGCATACAGGGAATAAATGATTAAAATTGCGATTAAAAAATGATTATTAATATTAAAAAATCATAATCGATTCTCTTACACGCCAAACACTAGGTGCACGAAATAATATTATTTCCTATAAAAGAAAACGTATCGAAAAGCTCTCCAGATGGTTTTATTTTTAAAGCTTCAAGAAAAGTGAAGGTAAAAAATATAGTACTCTAAGTCTTGCTTCCAATATCTAAAATTTCGAGGGTTTTTCCCCCCATTCTTATTTGACTTCAAAGTAGACAAGAGATTCCATAAAGGAAAGAAGGAAGACAGCTACGTGTCTGGATTTTTTTGTCGTCAGCCTTAGCAGTTCTTTCTTTGAATTCGAAATAATATAAAAATTTTAATTCCGTGAGAAATGTTTTCTATGATGATATATTTGTATAAGTAACACTCTGATTGTTCTATCATATTCTGATTATATAAGGAAAGTTGAATTTCTAATCTGAAACAAAATAATAAAGCTATCATTCTAGGAAGAATTATTTATTTTTTATAATAATATTTACTGCCGCTCCAAATTTAAGATTACAAATTTATGGAATTATATCAAAATAACACAAAATGCGAGTTTCTTCCAATAAATTTTAAACACAAACACGCAAGCAAATCTTTAAATATTTTTGGAATGTATATTTAGTATGCTTTTGAGTTGAAGAGCAAGAAAGCGCTGTCTATAAGTAAAAAGCCCACTGCGCATCTCAACAGGAAATAAATGGTAAAAATATATTGCATATTAATTTTTGGAAATATATTAAAATTAAGGTAACAAATTACATGTAAATAAATTTTGTATCATTGAAAAGTTAATACTTCGAATTTTAATTCTTAAATGCCGAATGTTTCCTTTAACCCTTTAAAGGTCTATTTTTTTTTTAGTCATATTATGTTAAAATATTTTTAGACTTGAAATTAGAATAAGAAAAGGGATTCATTTAGCTTATTAGATAAATTTTATTTGATTCATTCATTCATTTGGTTCATTCATAATTAAGTAACAAATCAAGACACATCATTTTGTCTGAGATAAAGAACTGAAGCATCTAAATTTCTGATTTACCAAAAAAAAAAATGTGTCAGAACTGATGCCAACCTACATAACTTCATACAAAGATTGATAAATTTGGTGGAAAGCATACTTCCCACGGCCCTAGAAAGGGTTAAACAACAGAACCAATTTCGTTTTCTAAAATATTATGAAAATAAAATTACAGCTCTAGTACTTGTAATTATCAATACAATCCTTACTGAATATGCTTTTAAATCATGTACATGTCAGAAATTGAGATGTACATGATAGCATGAGTACAGTTGAAAAAAATAAATGACGATTTTTTTATTTATTTATTTATTTTTTTGCTTGTATGATTAAAAATATCATACATCATTCATCTACATGCAAATAAAAGTTATTTATTCAAAAGTAAGATATTTAAATCCATAATAATCAACGCTCTTTTTTTTTTTAATTAAATTATGCTTAATATTGTCGATTGAAACAAGCAGCTCTTTCTTAGTTATTTCTTCTTATTTGAAACAAACTATAATATATAGGGCAGATTTATCATTGTTTTCAAAAATATGATATTAAAAAGTAATTTTAAATCAGTTTTATAAAATCTCTGGCGTTTAAAGGTCAAAGTAGTATAAAAATGGCATTTGTGTAATTTTATGCTTCAAAATTCAAATACTTTTAAATAGCACTAAATGTAGTTAAATTTTGAAATACACTTTCTTAGAGAGTAGTTACTACTTAAGAATTATTTACGTGAAAAGTTGAACTCTAGTTAACTTTTAGACGATAACTATACTTTCTCTATACTACGTATATGACAGAATAAAAAAGAAATATGTTGAAAAATAATTTTTAATGAATAAAAAATTAACTATTGACTTAATTGTTACAAAACATTTAATAAAAAAAATGTCCCTATTTTTCATAGTAATTGTAAGCGAAATTTTAAAAATATGTAAACAGAAGTTTGGACATTTAGATTTAATTATGACATTTGTAAATACCTTAATAATCCCTTTCTTTCAAAAAATATGAATAAAACAAACAAAGTATCAAAAAATATCACTTTCCTTCAAAGCCGGTATCGTTTTTGATTTTTTCTGTTATTTTTTCCCCTTCAAAGAATCAATTAAAATAAATTTTCCGAAGAAACTTCACAAAGCGGAAAGCAAAACTATTTTAATTGCTCGTCCCAGGAGAAAATGGCCGCTAATGAATGCCTCAAACTGTTTGAAATGAATTAAACCTTGGTTTTCTTTTATGCCTTGCTTCACATGCGAAAAAGAAATTGTCTTTAGGAAAGCAGTCGTGCGCGCTCTAATTTGAAAAGCACGCGCGTGTTGCTTTAAATAATAAAATTGCAGGGAAGAATAACGAAGTGTTAAATTGTCTGTTTATCTTCTGTTGTGCATTCTCATTCGTGTGCAAAACTCATTTTCCGGTTTTTGTTCATAAACAGTTTCTCCAAAGGGTCTTTTAATGTTTTTGAAATGTGCTTTAAGCAAATTTCTTTTCCATAATAAAGCGGTTTAGTTTGAAGAATAATTATGAAAAAATATTTTTTTATTGTTGTTCGAAAAATAATAAAGAAAATAGAATAATAAAAACAATTTCGAATTAATTATCGAATAATAAAATAAATCTACACAGACTTTCCCGACAAAATTAAAATATCAATATTACCATTAAATAAATATACTTTTTTCGCTAATTATCTAAATAATTTTGTAAAACGTAAATCCCTATTTTAATTGCAATGTTTCAATTTATTTATTTTTCACAAAGTTTTATTTGAATCGTAATTTAACTTTTCAATCAAAACTGTGAGTTAAATATTTTCTATTTGGTGGCAGTGGATATATTCCGATCCAATTGTGCGTATCTTTACATGTATAATGTAATTTCATTGGTTTCATTTGTTCAATTGGTAATTCAGAACAGGAATTTATGTCACCGCTTGGACAGGTTTAAAACCTAATTTAAATAAAAACTCATTCATCTGAGAGGAAAGATTTACATTGAAAAATTATAAGCATTAACGATAAACGTTTGGGATCTGGTCTCCTTAAACTTTTCTCGCGTATTTTCTATTAAAGGTGAATTTATGTTTTAAACGTGCTTCTTCTAATCCGACTGAAATAAAAATTTGACACAGAATTGCAATTGTAATCACAAAATCAAATAACAAATTTGATAAATTTAAGTCATTGCATTTTTGAGTTATCGCGTTTTCATGTTTCTGAAAATACAGACCGAACAGACATTCATTTTCTTGTTGGATTTGGCCAAAAATTTGATATGTGCTTACACTGTCGATGTTAAATCAGAGTACCAAATTTTATCCATACAGCTCTCTTCGTTTTCTAGTCATTTAATTAACTTACATTCGAACAGCCGGAGAGACAGGTATATTAAAAATTAATTTGGCTAAAATTTGATAGAAATTTACAAATGTAAAGACCATATGCCACATTTCCTTTGTCTGGCTTAAAGAGTTTTTGAGTTATCTTTGTCACAGACGGAACAGATAGGCAGACAGCCGAACAATTACCAAAAACGTGCTTTTCGAACTCGGGACTGTCTGAAACGTGGAGTTCGCGAAAATCTCGAGTTCGACTCGATATATATATATATATATATATATATATATATATATATATATATATATATATATATATATATATATATATATATATATATATATATATATATATATATATATATATATATATATATATATATATATATATATAATATTATTTGTTGTGAAGCATGATGCAGTTTGAAGACAATGAAGATACTTTTAATTTTGTGACGTCGTTTTATTTCATTATGAAGAAGCAAGCATATGTACAAGCGACGAGCACACAGAACGACACAGAAAGGAATTAGGGAAGAGCTCTTGGACATTTTATCCCTGGTCTTATATAACCTATGATTTTGATAGGGAAAATATTTCTTTACAGTGCTAATGTATTATGAGATTTCGATAGGGATTTTCATTACACGGGTGGACAAGGTAGGGGAAACACGGGGAGATTTTAAAAAAGAATTTGCTTGATCAGCGGTATGTTATCTCTTCACGCGTAGTGTGGGAAAGTTAGATTTTAGCTGATTCAACAATTTAACAAAGCTTCTCTTGAATTAATTAAATAGAGACAGTGGAATTGGATCACGAAATAAGAGAATATTTTAGAATGAAGTTACTATGGGCTAAATTAAAATGAAGTGACTATGAAAATTAATTAAATTGAAATTAGAGTTAAAATATCATTACATATATATATATATATATATATATATATATATATATATATATATATATATATATATATATATATATATATATATATATATATATATATATATATATATATATATATATATACTTCGTAAACAAGAAAGTAAAAACATCCTGCATATTTATTCCCTTGCAGATAGGATTTTATTTATCTTTTGAAGATTAGCTGAATTTCGCCATTAATTTGTTCGTTTGAATATTGTTTGTGTTTTAATATTAATAAAATCTCATTTGATATTCTCGATTCTCTTAAAACTTATTTTTAAGAGAATCGAGCCCTGGTTTTACCTGGTCTCGATTTACCTGGTTTACTATCTATATAAATTATAAGTAAAACTACTGTATTTTATTCTTCTTTTACAGGTTGGAAATCGGACGCAAAGCTGCTTTGCAAATGCTAATCAGTAGATAAAGGAAAAAGGGAAGTAATTCAAGAAGAAATGAGTGGGTGGAAATTTATCACATCTTTATTAACAGCATCTTTTAACATTTGTTTGAACGCCAAACGATGAATCATAGCATTGAACACTAATTAACTAATTATAGCTTCCTGTAAATTAAATGATGATGTATTAAATTAAATTAAAGTGCTGAGCCGGAATCAATTAACACGCATTTTCAACCTCTGACCCTAATTAATCCCGAATTATTTGACTATCTTATACTGTCAAATTTCAGTTTTTTTAAAAAAATTATTATTTCGATTTAATTTTTACTCGGTGGCAATGTTATTTCCTCTAATTTCTCCTTTAGGTTCTGTAATTAATGAATTAGTTGTGGATTTCCGACTACTTCAATCTAGGCAACTACCTAGGTCCCATTAGGTTGGAGAGTGCAAGCAATTAAGCTGGGGGGGTCTTCCCAAAACTTTCTCGAATACTCTATAATAAAGGTAATGCATCACCACCACCACACCACCCCAGCAAAAAATCGTGGATCTTGAATAAGGCAGAGAACGGCTGACATGATTTGGCGTACAATAGTTACGAAATATTAATCTTTGGTGTGAATCCTTGAATCCTTGGCGAGGTTTTTGGCGATTAATCCCTATCATGCGGTTAATAGTATCCGGAATTTTTATTAGACTCGTTTTTCCCAACCGATTGAAGTAAAAATTTGACACAGAACTACAATTGTAGTTACAAAACCATATACAAAATTTGATACATTTAAGTCATTACGCTTTTAAATTATATAATTTACACGGGTCTCAGAAGTTCTAGCTCTCTTCAGTTTGCATTTATTGTGTTAACAGCCAGGAAGTAAAAAATATTATTGCCTGGTTATCAATTAAATTTGCAAAAAATGAAAATTTTACAAAAAATGAAATATTCTGACTATTTATTATTTCTTTGTCATCTATCTATCTAGAAGAGAAATTAACTAATTATCGTTATAAATTTTTCGAGAATTGTACAAATTTAGTTATTTTTTTCCTTGACACACACGCGCACACACACATACATATATTTGCGCAATAAATAAATTTTGTTATTTAATTGCTTTTTTGTTTCGGAACTTTTATTAATATAATGACCCTCTAATCTGATGTCTGCCGCAATCCTTAGAGAATACGGCATTAGAAAAAAAGAAAAGTATTATAAACATTAAATAAGTATGCAAGAAAAAAAAACTAATAATATTTTCCCTTTTATTCCAATTAATAATTATAACTGAAATATTCTTAATCGCAAACAAATAAAAATCTTAATTCCAAAATTATCCAAAAAGGATTTTTTTTCCTCTAATATAAAAGGAAAAAACAAACAATAAGTTCTTAATTTATACTTTAAAACATTATTCTTTGATTTTAATTAAAAGAAGAATGATTGCAAACAATAAATCATTTCTTCAAATATGTTTAAAATACAGACGATGAATTTTTATTTGTTGCCAGCTGATACAATCTCTTGATATTTACTTAAAAACTTAATAATAAATTTAAAATTTGAAAAAAAACTGGTTTATATTTTTTTAAATAAGATTTATTAACTAAATATTATTTATGTTCGGCAGCAAATTCTAAACTATGCGATAGAAACAAAATCAGTATCAATTGTTTCTTTTATAAGCAATATTTCATTGTTTTTATCTAAAGATTAAACGGAATTCAAAAATATAATTAAGGAATCTTCTTTTCCCTTCTAGCTTGCTAAAAAGAATTTTTTTTTCAAACTCAGAAATCTTGTAATTTTTAGAGATTCAATAACATTTTTCATGTTCGATTTTTTTGATAAAACATTTCCTTTGTATTACTTAAATACAAGATGCTCGGATTAAATACTAATCGGGTTTAACAAGTAATTTTTAAATCGCTAAAGCTCGGCTTATATTCCCAAATGAAAAAAAAATACTCTAATGGAAGCAAAGAATTAAATTTGATGTCATTTTGTTAGCTAAATATATAAAAAACAATCTTAATTTTTATAATCTTATTTTTGAATCTTGGTTTTTATTTTATTACCTTAATTTTTATTTTTGAAATCTTAATATATAATTTACCGTTTAACAAGTCATATTTAATAAAATTTTTTGTCATATTAACATTTTAAAATAATTATTTTGACCCATTAACATTTTAAAATATTATGTACTTTTTGGATTTGTAGTGGTGTAAAACGTGGAAATTCTACAAAATCTCCAGTTTATTTTTATGACAATTATAACACTCTCATTTTTGTTTACCAAGAAAAGTAAAAAAAAAAAAAAATTCTTAGCTTTCAGATGTAATATTGCAAAATAGAAAAACTATTGTCACATGGAAACTTTTTAAATCTAAACTTAACGGTCTTTATAATTATCAAGTTCAGAAATTCGAAAACTTGAAGAGAAAGCTTTTAAACCATAAAAATTTCTTCAGTATATTTATATGCATTAAGCTAACATATGAAATAAAAATTATTCAGATGAATAATTTAAATTAAATTAGCTTAGCATATGACAAATCCAAAAAATAATAATAATTGACACTTTAGATAGGGTCAAAAACTCTAACAAAAATGAAATTATGTTTTTTTTAAAGAAAAAAAAAGACAATAAAGCAAATCAGACAATATTTAAGAATTAATAAAAGACAATAACACTTTATAAATAAATGTTCTAGTATTAGAATAAAGATTATATGAACCAAAAAATTATAAATTATTAACAAAATAAAGAACCCATTCATTTTTCTTTATCTTGCTATCATGAAATGCAAGATTCAAAATGAATTCCAAACTTAACTGCTAGTTTTGTTTCAATGTTTATAAATTAATTTCGTTCAAGAAATGACTAATATTGAAAAAAATGTAACTAGGTAAACGTTCAGTGTTCAGTAATTTGCACAAGATAATTAAAATTCCACAGTGTAATTTTATGCTTGATGGTTGGGTTGACGGGGCGCCTAGCCCCGGCAGGGGCTTATCCCCGGTAAGGAGAGACTTCACAGTGCTTTGCTGTCTATACTTTGCCGTGGCCGTCTTCGACGAAATTGTGTAATTTTATGCTGGATGTGACGTCAGCTTTATAGTTTTTGAATGGGGGGAACATGACGTCATAACACAATGCACGAGAACTTGTGCGTAAATCGTATGCGCAGTGAATTTTACGATAACACGTGAATTATGTTATTTCAGATGAACTGATTATTTTATTTTGAAAACTTTATTTGTTAATCGAGTTGTTTTCCTTCATTAAAATTCTTTGGTTAAAAAAATAAAGTATCAAATATTTAAAATTATTAGTAAATTTCTTACTTTATTTATAATGAAGCATAAAACGATAAATATTATTTTCTGTCCTGTTGTTTTCCCTACTTCTCACGAAGTACTTCGTTAATTTTCTTTTTATCACCATAAAGGCTAAGGAAATAAATTTTTGCTTCAATTTTAAAATCAGCGAATCTTTGAAATGAAAATATATTTTTCTCAATAGAATATCCAGTGACTGATATCCATTGTGTCATAGAATGTTAGCCACTAAAAATATTACAACAAAAGTATAATATTATAGCATAACAACAGGAAAGTATTATAGGATAACAACAGGATAATATTATAGGATAACAACAGGATAATATTATAGGATAACAACAGGATAATATTATTTATATCATAAATGCAAAAATTCGTAGTTCGTAAAAATTTGTCACTTGTAAGTGCAAAAAATTATTTACTTAAATTTTATAAAGAAATGTAAATTATAAAAATTTCAAACTTAAATTATGTTTCTACAAATATGGTTTGTTGCAATAGTTATCGTTAACCGGCTACATAAATAATATAATAAACATAAATTATAAACGTTTTAAAATGAAAATATATTTTTACATATAAGGTTTGTATTTTTTACGTATAATTATCATTAATGTATCTTTTCTGTTAAAATTTATGTTTTGGCATTAATCTATACTTATAATAAAGCTCAATGTGTGTGTGTGTTTGTGTGTGTGTGTGTGTGTGTGTGTGTGTGTGTGTGTGTGTGTGTGTGTGTGTGTGTGTGTGTGTGTGTGTGTGTGTGTGTGTGTGTTGGCACTCTACAGGCCAGGTCATTTGACATACAGCTATCAAATTTGGTACATGTATACCTCAGAGGTCGGGAATGTGCACCTGGGGTCCCTTTTTTTGAAATTTTAATTATTAGTTAAAAACTAACTTTCCCGCCAAAAAATCTCCCATTTTCCCCACCGACAAATGAGTAAGGCTTCAGTTATTTTTTTCTCCCAACAGAATTGAGGCTAGGGTTAACATTTTTCGGCGGATTATTTCAAACGATTCTGTTTATTTTCTTAATGTTTTATGCATTTAAAATGAAACATTGTTAACTAATCCATGTTTCAGATTCATCCTGAAGTACTTTTGAATTAAAATAACACAGAATAAAGGAAATTAGAAATGTCTAATCTGCATAGCGTTACCCGAACTGGCGTAGAAAAATTCACGTATTTGCGTTAACGTAACTGGCGAAGAAAATTCATGTATGCGCATTATTTTCTGACGGTTGACATGACAACCAACGGATGATTTAAATTATTTTTAGGTTAGTTGCATGCTTTTTTAAGTAAATTGTATTTATGTTAGTTATATATTTTTTTGTATATGCTTATAGTTTTAAGTACATCGTTTTTTAAGTAGTTTTTTTTTAACCTGTTTTCAATGATTTAAATTATTTTTAGGTTAGTTGCATGCTTTTTTAAGTAAATTGTATTTATGTTAGTTATATATTTTTTTGTATATGCTTATAGTTTTAAGTACATCGTTTTTTAAGTGGTTTTTTTAAAACCTGTTTTCGATCGATTATTTTAAACGATTCTATTTATTTTCTTAGAGTTTGATGCATTTAAAATGAAACATTGTTAATGAATCGATCTGTTCATGATGAATCTGAGAAATTTTTGTTGACAAATTCTTGAGATATTACATAAATTAAGAAAGATATTCTTTAGTGCCCATAAAGTTTAAACGCTCAGTGACTCTATTATCAGTAATCATAGAATTAAAAAAATGCTTTGTTTCAGTAAAAAATATTATTATATTAATTGCAGATTCATCATTTACACTTTAATTTAAAGGATAATTTCTACGAGGGGTAACAGAAAATGAGAGAGATACATATCACGCTATGACTGAAGGCCTTTATAATATTATGAGTGAATTATATGACTATCAAAATTTGAAGTTTTAAAATATTTTGCTGAAGAATCTATTAAAGTTGGTATTGCGTAATATATTTAATGGTACGACCGGAGTTTAACCCCCTGCTTGGAGCAATTTTTAAAAATCGCCAACAGCGGCCTTGCGAAATGTTCAAAAGCAAAGGAGCAGATGTTCAATTATAGTGCATAATAAAGATTGCCAGCTTTGGCGCGTTATCGCAACTTGGCGAAGAAGGTGGTTAAACTCCGGTTCAACCTATTTAATTATTAAAATTTAAACGAACATTAAGATTGGCGAACCGGATGGTCGCCAAAGGCGGCTAGTAATGTAATAAAAAAAGGAAATAATAATTTTTTTCACCATAGAGACTAAACACCGTCAAATCTACCACACAATATACATCAGAACTATCAAATCTGATTATACATTTTCATATGCATGTATGGTACTTTCAGTTTAATATTGACTATTACCGATTTTACAAGATAATTTCAATTCCTCATAAACCTGTGGAAATGCAATTAAATTTTCTTTATTAAACAAAGCATTATTGTTGAAGTAAATATCGTCTTTATTTCTTTATAAAATTATTGCCTATATCTTATGAATACCATTTTCAGGAAATGTCGTCTGACATTTTTTTGTAAATATTTCCTTCATTATTATTGACTGTATTTCAGGTAAAATAATAATTATCATCAAAACATCGTCTGACATTTTTTTTGTAAATATTTCCTTTATAATTATTGCCTGTATTTCAGGTAAAATAATAATTATCATCAAAACATCGTCTGACATTTTTTTTGTAAATATTTCCTTTATAATTATTGCCTGTATTTCAGGTAAAATAATAATTATCATCAAAACATCGTCTGACATTTTTTTGTAAATATTTCCTTCATAATTATTGCCTGTATTTCAGGTAAAATAATAATTATCATCAAAACATCGTCTGACATTTTTTTGTAAATATTTCCTTCATAATT
Source organism: Argiope bruennichi (assembly GCF_947563725.1). NCBI lineage: Eukaryota > Metazoa > Arthropoda > Arachnida > Araneae > Araneidae > Argiope > Argiope bruennichi. The sequence continues at coordinate 14,071,933 of NC_079161.1, forward strand.
ATTGCCTGTATTTCAGGTAAAATAATAATTATCATCAAAACATCGTCTGACATTTTTTTGTAAATATTTCCTTCATAATTATTGCCTGTATTTCAGGTAAAATAATAATTATCATCAAAACATCGTCTGACATTTTTTTGTAAATATTTCCTTCATAATTATTGCCTGTATTTCAGGTAAAATAATAATTATCATCAAAACATCGTCTGACATTTTTTTGTAAATATTTCCTTCATAATTATTGCCTGTATTTCAGGTAAAATAATAATTATCATCAAAACATCGTCTGACATTTTTCTTAATGTTAATTTCCTGATTATCGTCTGTTTCTAACAAACAAACAAAAAATAGCTACGTATATTTTACTAAATTAGTCCTACCTTGTTGTTTTATTGTATTTAGAGGAATTTTACTGAGCAAAGGGTGTGGCAATTACATTTCCAATGCAATCACGTAGCAAAAAGAATAATTAGAGGCTCTGTCGCAAGCTCTTAAGCTCGTGTGTTTCTGTGTCACGTGACTAGAATGACAAAGGTGGATCCAAGAGAGATTCCCGCTCGCGTAATCCCTGGAAAGGGCAGGATTTTAATAGATTACACATGAGCTTCGTGTAATTGTATGCACCCTCGCTGAAGGCTTTTGACACTAAGTATGAAGCCCGCCACCTGAGCTTTTGTTTTCTCGCTCGCTTAATTTTAAACAGCAAAAAGAAGAAAATTTTATAAGAAAATGAATGGATCATAAAAGTTTTAAAGTAAAATAAATAAATAAAATTTTAAGATCCATTAAAAAAGAATTAAGATTATTTTTAGGTTTTTCAATTTCATCAAAAAAAATACTACTTCATTTTAAAAATAGAAGATCAAATATCAAGCCGTAAGATCAGCCATTATTTTACATATAAGATATTGAAAAATGTTTTATTTATTTTTGAGTGTAAATATGCAAATGTAAATGGAATATTCGCTCATTTCATACAAAAGAATAATTTTAGACGACTAGTAATTAAATCATTCAGATCTTAATCTTTCAAACAGAAAATCGAACTTTTTTTTAATTACAAGCTTTTCCACTTGTAGTCAGCATTTTTTTGACGACTAGTTAATTGTTAAAAATGTACCACAATTTATATATGTTATATCAAAATTTGATTTTGATTAGAAAAATATACCAAGTTTTAGCAGACTTTGAATGTAGTTCTTTTTCTTAATTTTAATATTTTAAAACTACTTTACGTTTTACACAAGATTCGTAGCGAAATTATTCTAAAAAGCTTCTAAAAATATTTTAAATGATTAAATAAGGAAATGGAATGATATTAATTTTTTTCTTTGTGTTTCCTCCCTTTAGATAAATAGTTAATACAGATAGCATGACAAAAATCTACATTTTTTTCATAGAATTATTAATAATATGCTATTTTTTGTAATATTTACATCTTTCTTTTAAAGAAATTGTACTCATAGAAAGGGATTATTCGGATATCCATAACGCACCAAATTGAAATATATATATATATTTGTTATTTGACAGATAATGTTTTATTATTATTAACAGATAATTTATTTTCGCACATCGTATAAACTACTGTATTTATACATTATACGATATTATTATATTTATTATAAACGCACTATATTTATCGCTTTTCCATATTACGCATTATCATAAATGATGTTAGTGAAACGATTTATATTTTTTTCTTTGTTTTGTGTAAAATTATTAAAGCATCGTTGGCATCAAGATGAGTTTCTACTATTGACGATTATTATTTCCAAGTTATGTGTTTGAGAATTTTTTTTAAAAATAAGTTTATACAAATTTTGCTTGAGAGATGTAGAACCTTATTGCTAAATTTTTCCCCCTGAACCTACAATTTTTTAAAACTTTTTTTTTATGACACAAGACTTATATGTCCATAAATAATTTCCAGTGATTTAATTGTTTTAACTTTAGAAATGCTAATAGTTTTAAAACAGGAAATCAGAAAAACAATTTTTTTATTTATTTAAGTGGATAATTAGTTATTAAAAATCCTTTCTTTCATTAAAAATATTTCAGCAAATTTTTGTATGAAATACTTTTATTGAGAAAGAGAAATTCACAGGAGTACTTATAATTATTTTTAATGAAATATTTTTTGAAAATATTTATTTTGATTAAGAAAAATATATTACAGTATTAAATAAGTGTCCAATAGACATAAGGACAAAAAACATCAAAGAAATAGTTTCGTTTATTCATTTCTCTTTTAGTCTTTTTGAAGGTAGTTCTAATGCTAAATACTTATTGCCTATTTATTTAGAATACAGACTTTTCGTGGGATATTCAAAAACATTTTCCAAATATACACAGCAAAATATTTATTGTATACAGCATTTCTTTTGATTAAAACTACTTACACAGTTTGTTAGGCGTTATTACATAGTATTTTAAGGTTGCTTCCCTTTAATTTTTTAAAAATAACTTTTTTCGCAATAAATCCGTATTAAAACACATCAACGTCTTTATGCAAAGAATATTTGTTGAATAAAATAATAAACATTTTAGTATAATTCTCCAAACATGAACCATGCTTCAACTTGTGTTTCATTTTCTTATTGTAATTAACATTTTTTTTTCCTTTTCATTTTAAAAGGCATCCACCTTTTTACTATAAAGCTTATATTTACAGTTTAATATTCCAACAAAAGTACTTTTAACAATTTTTTTATCTTTATAATTTTCTATTTTCTTGCCTTATAAAATGTTTCATTTTCCCAATTGCAGTTACTTTGGAATTACGTAAAATATTTTTCTGAAATTGACAATCAGAATATGCCTTTCGTATCCAATCAAAACACAATGAAATAAAGTGATTAATCGAGATTTAAGCTCTGAAATTAAAATTATCTAAGGGTATACACAAAAGTACAAATTTCCAGAACTCTAGCATATTATGAAATAAGCGAAAAAACAAACATAGTATTTCATATTCACAAATATGAAATAAATCAAGTTAAAACGGTGCCTTGTTCTTAACTTATAGGTTATGATAGTAAAAATATCATTCTGAATTTTTTTTTTTCGTATCTAACTTAGATATTTATTTCAAACACTCTAAAAAATATCGACGGACAATACAGTTTCAGTATTCGATTGTAAAAGCTTCTAAATATAATCTGAAATATATTCTTATACCACACAATATCATGTTTTGTTCGGTATTTTCAAAGAAATATCTTCTTCAAATAATCAATACCAATAATATCAAGTGTTTCATAGAAAATATTACTTTTAGTACAACAAAAAAATATTTCGAACGTTCCAGTAACATTTGCCGTACTTCCAGAATTAAATAAAGGGGGGTGGGAGGATATCCTATCCCTAATCAATGATTGATATCTCCGTGAAATATAGGTCCCGGAAGCCGTCAGCCAACAGTAGCAAAATCCACTAAAATCTGGCAATACATCAGCGGCGAGCACCCAGATGGACATTTCTCAAAATGTTAACCACCCGGAAGTCAGAACCAGGTATCAATCGGTGCTTACCTTTGAGTAGAGAGATGAGGATGATGAGCTGAGTTGAAGTCCAAAACGACAGATGAATTCCCTTCCCCATGTTTGGTCTTCTGTTCAAAGTATCATCGTTGTCACAGAAGCGGCGGCGGCGTCAAACGATTCCATTTGGCGTCTCGATGGCGGTTTTCTGCCAAGTGCCGTCGCCAATCAGGGGAATATATTGATCGGTTTGCTAGTGGGGAAAGGTTGGATTATAATACAAAAGGGATAATAAAAGGAATAAAAAAAAGAACATCCTCCCACCCACTTCCCCGGCAGTGTTGCAAAACGATTTAATTATCGAAATGGAAATCGCTTGTGTTTAAAAACGATTGAAGTACCGTAGTTTTGTAGTTACTTTTGATGTTTGTGATTTTGTATGGCAAAGGAAAATAGGTGTTAGTAAACGGCAGGGCAGTTCTGTTGTGATTTTTTCTTTTTCTTTTCTTCCCTTTTTTTTCCCTTCTTTTTTTTTTTTTTTAATATTTTGGTATTTTTTGATGCAGAGGTCTAATAATAATTATATTATACAATAAAGTCAGAACAATGACATTATTTTATATTATCTGGATAGAAAAAGATTTTCATGACTATAGTATTTTTTATATGAAAATTTTATTGAGATGTCATTATAATAAATAAATTTTTTCGAGCACATAACAGTTAAAAATTCTTAATTTAAAACACTATGTACCAAATTTCACATTTACAGAAGATTCTACTTTGCTTAGTATTTATAAAATTTTGATTTTAAACTTTGCTACATGTTTTCGCTTTCAAAATTAAAAGGTGCATTTTTTGAAAAACTAAGGCTTCGTCGCATAAGCGTTAAAAGGCATCACCGATAAAACAGCATTGTATTTCGAATATTTAATTAAATAAAAATGCTAAATATTTAATTAAATACTATTTATAATTCTAGCTCCAATCTGCAGTTGAATATTCATTTCATTATATAATTTAAAAAAATTATCATAGAACGATTATATTTTACTGGTATTTTTAATAAAATATACTATTACACGAAAATTATACCAGATATAAATTGTAATCTAATAATGTGAAAAATCATTAATTATCTATATTTGGGAAAACTCATAACTGTAACTTGCCTTTATAAGCAAGTTATAACGGTTTTAATGTTTGACTTCTTAGGGAGAGAATTCGCCCCCCCCCAGAAGTGGGAACTTTCCGGCTCTTATTTCCTGAAGGTCAAAGGAATATTTGACTTAAATTATATATATATTATATATATACTTCTATTTTGCTTTATTGTATTAGACTAACATTATAGACGTTAAAACCGTCTCCTCGATATAACCATTTAGTTTTTTTTTTGTTTTTTTGTTTTGTAGTTGTGTTCGCTTGTTGTGTAGTTGTGTTCGCAGACAGAACAAATGTACTTTCTAAGAATGGATTTCGTTCAAATTTTGTCAAATATTTACGAATTATTTGTTAAGACCATGTGCCAAATTTTATTTGTCTAATGCAAAGTGTTTTTGAATTATTGTTTTCACAGACATAATTTCAAAAATTCGTTGGGATGTCTAAAACGTAAAAATACGTCAAAATCCCGAGTTCGAATTTTTGTCAAATATAATGTTTTTCCTTTATATACTTTGTAATTAGAAAGTAAAACCTGATTCGTTAAATAGCAGTCTATAAGATTACACCACACTTTCTTTATTATTTTTTCACTGTTGATTTTTCTAGTGCAAATTTGGAATTCTGAAAAAAAAAAAAAAAAAATGGGGACTTTTTTGTTTTCAGTGTCTTGAACAAATTCCACACAGTTTATACACAGTGGTGAAAAATAAAAACTAATTAAGGGGAAGATCATTTCTATTGGATTTTTTGGAAGATATGCAAATATTTATCAATTAAAAAAATCTTTAAAATAATTTTTTTATTAATTTTTTCAATAAAATAACTTTTTATTTTCCAGTAAAAGAAAAATAAGTGTAAATGGTGTCTATTATTCTCATTTTATGTGTATGAATGAAATAAATGGGCGTAAATTCATGCAAAATGGTATAGAGCTACCTGTGCGAAATATTTTGAGATAAACGGTAGATTCACTAGCTGTAAGAATGTAACAGAGAAAAAGAAAAATAATACGAAACTGACCAGACTACAATAAACATTCGTTGGATTCAAAAATGCAAATTAAGAAAGGCTGCTTCTAAAATTAAATACGACTGGAGAGAACTAAAATTTTTACCTCATTATCATTTTTTTTTTCTTATTTAAATTAGATGGCATTTTGGGAACGTACTTCTTACTGATACATTTAAGAAAATTCTGCACTTGTTTGTGAATTATGGTATTTTTTGTATTAAATTGCAACGTTTTTGAGGTATAATATAATTGACATGAGAATATCAATTATATCATATAACTGATATCTGCTGAATGATATATAATTCCAGCTTATAAATTTGAAAAATAACAAACTTACTCTATTAAACTATCCTGTAAAATATACGGGCAAAACAAATAAGTAATTGACCTAAAATGACGAAATGAGTAATAATAGAGTTTAAATAATCACAAGTAAGATATTTAATATTTTAAAAAATAATAATTTCAACAGATAGGCGATTTTAATAATCAATAAATGTGTATTTCTAAGCAGTAACGTTTTGAAAGTTATAAAAGCAGAAGTTTTCATCGCTTCATTCTAACGAAAATATAATAACAAATTTTTAAAACTTTTAATTCTGAATTTAAAAGAATCTGTTGGAATGAAGCGGTCGAACTATTTTTCTGCGATATCTTTAGATGGATGAATATCTGTATGATATGCCCTCATTCCAATCACTCACTCTCTTCCTCTCTGTGAGCCCTTGAAAATGTAGTTGTGCGCGTTATGATACAAAATAGAAATGTGCGTTCTTTTTTCCGTGTTTACTTAATGCATGTACTTGTGCGTGTGTAATAAATGTGTGGTATAAATAAGCCATGACCAGGATATCATGAAAAGAATAATGGAACCAAAATAAATTCGAATTATACATTATATTTATAAAAAATTGAAAATTCGAATTCAACGATGGATTTGAATTTAAAACGTCTAAATTGGCAGGGATCCCAATGTATTTTTAGCGCAAAATAAATGCAAAGAGCAAACAAAACATTTTGCTTCAAAGTAATATAAAGGAAGAAGCAAAATTATAAAATAAATACAAAGCAATAAATAGAAATAAAATAAAAATGAAAAACATTACTTTCTTGCTGCTAAAATTTTATATGCGTTTTTATTACCATGAAAAAAACTGTTTCATGAAAAATATTTACTTTTTAAAAGAATTTTACAAACAAAATTAAATTCGCATGCTAATAGATTATTTTCCTACTCAATAAAGAAAAAAGAAACAATATTTTGTATTTAATTTTGGGTATCATTGCTGATTGATACCCATCATGCACTTATTTTTTCTTTCGCTTCTTGCAAAATAAAGAATCTAAATCATTCATTCATTTTTTATTTGAACCGAGTTCATATTTAATTTCTGCAGTCTTTGTCACATATTGCCAGAAACGATTGTTTTATATTTTATTTTTTCTCACAGAATTTTTTTTTTTCGTATTTTTAAATCGTTTGTTAGGTACATTCATTTTCTTCTTATATCTTTGTTTAAGTTAAATACATTGGAAACATCATGGAATTAGAATTGTTGACTGAGTTTTTTAAGGCCTTTCTCTGCCTTTAATTTAAAAAGAAAGTAGCTATAAAATTTTATGTATGTGTAATGTCATCTAATGTCAAAAGCAATAGAATTTCTCCTGTAATATCCCGAATTTATTTTTTTCCATACCATTTCTTTAATTCTTATTACCTGATGTATTCTTAACGCAATGTTTGCATACAATTACATACTATTCAAACAACATCAAATTAAATCTATTCCATGTGTTACTTTTTCTTTAAAAGAATTTTATCTTAATTATTGTTAATTATTTTTCCTTTAGAAGAATTTCAACATAATTATTGTGCTTTATTTAAATTACTTTTAAAATTTGAAATTCTTTTACTGTAACAGCAAATGTTTATTTTAGGTTTATCTTAACATTTTTATGACACACTAGTATCCTTGTATTGCTATCAATAATTCAGAATTCTTTTCATTCAGTTTTCAAAAATTATCATATCAAAATTTTAATCTTACCACTCCTCTTCACTTGAAAACGGATTTGAAACTTTTAAAATTCTAATGAATTTTTTAAATGAATTATTTTATAAATAATATAATATCCATCTCATACCGATTTCAAATACCTAATGAGCATTTTTTCCATGCGTTACTTTTTCTTTAAAAGAATTTTAATTTAATTATTGTTCGTTACTTTTTCTTTATAAGAATTTCAATTTAATTATTGGGCTTTATTTAAATTACTTTTAAAATTTGAAATTATTTTACCGTAAAAGAAAATATTTATTTTAGGTTTATCTTAACATTTTTATGACACACTAGTATCCTTGTATTGCAATCAATAATTCAGAATTCCTTTCATTCAGTTTTCAAAAATTATCATATCAAAATTTTAATCTTACCACTCCTCTTCACTTGAAAACGGATTTGAAACTTTTAAAATTCTAATGAATTTTTTAAATGAATTATTTTATAAATAATATAATTTCCATCTCATACCGATTTCAAATACCTAATGAGCATTTTTTCCATGCGTTACTTTTTCTTTAAAAGAATTTTAATTTAATTATTGTTCGTTACTTTTTCTTTATAAGAATTTCAATTTAATTATTGGGCTTTATTTAAATTACTTTTAAAATTTGAAATTATTTTACCGTAAAAGAAAATATTTATTTTAGGTTTATCTTAACATTTTTATGACACACTAGTATCCTTGTATTGCAATCAATAATTCAGAATTCCTTTCATTCAGTTTTCAAAAATTATCATATCAAAATTTTAATCTTACCACTCCTCTTCACTTGAAAACGGATTTGAAACTTTTAAAATTCTAAGGAATTTTTTAAATGAATTATTTTATAAATAATATAATTTCCATCTCATACCGATTTCAAATACCTAATGAGCATTTTTTCCATGCGTTACTTTTTCTTTAAAAGAATTTTAATTTAATTATTGTTCGTTACTTTTTCTTTATAAGAATTTCAATTTAATTATTGGGCTTTATTTAAATTACTTTTAAAATTTGAAATTATTTTACCGTAACAGAAAATATTTATTTTAGGTTTATCTTAACATTTTTATGACACACTAGTATCCTTGTATTGCAATCAATAATTCAGAATTCCTTTCATTCAGTTTTCAAAAATTATCATATCAAAATTTTAATCTTACCACTCCTCTTCACTTGAAAACGGATTTGAAACTTTTAAAATTCTAATGAATTTTTTAAATGAATTATTTTATAAATAATATCATTTCCATCTTATACCGATTTCAAATACCTAATGAACATTTTTTATTTAAAAACTGAAAAGAAATTGACTTGCAATTAAAAAAAATCTCTTGTAGTTCCATTAATTTCTAATTTATGTTAAATCATTTAATAACTATTTATGCGCATGGTTTTCAAAATATTTACTTCAATATTACCCATGAAATATTGAATAAATATTAATTATTTAAGCTTAATCACTGTTTTTTGTCCGATCTTTTTATCTAATCAGCATTTTTCGTTTACAACAAATTAATAATGCAGTACTATTAACTAGTAAACATGCATGTCCCAGAAAGGTTATCTTTAGTAACGAATATTTCGTCTCCTAAATCTATATCTTCTATCTATACTTATAATAAAGCTCAATGTGTGTGTGTGTGTGTGTGTGTGTGTGTTGGCGCTCTACAGGCCAGGTCATTTGACATACAGCTATCAAATTTGGTACATGTATACCTTAGAGGTCGGGAATGTGCACCTGGGGTCCCTTTTTTTGAAATTTTAATTAGAATTTTAATTATTAATTAAAAACTAACTTTCCCGCCAAAAAAATCTTCCATTTTCCCCACCGCCAACTTTTCCGCCAAAAAAATCTTCCATTTTCGCCACCGCCAAACGAGTAAGGCTTCCGTGTATTTTTTCTCCCAACAGTAATGAGGCTAGGGTTAGTATTTTTCGGCGGATTATTTCAAACGATTCTGTTTATTTTCTTAATGTTTGATGCATTTAAAATTAAACATTGTTAATAAATCGATCCTTCAGATTCATTCTGAAGTACTTTTGAATTAAAATAAAACAGAATAAATGAAATTAAAAATTTCTAATCCGCATAGCGTTACCCCAACTGGCGTAGAAAAAAAAATCCCGTATTTGCGTTACGTAACTGGCGTTGAAAATTCACGCATGCGCTTTGTGTTCTGAATTCCGCATTGTGTTGACGAATTATTATCAACTGATGCGGACTGGATTTAAATTTTTTTTAGGTTCGTTGCATGCTTTTGTAATTAAAATGTATTTATGTTAGTTATATATTTTTTGTATATGCTTATAGTTTTAAGTGCATCGCTTTTTAAGTAGTTTTTTTAAAACCTGTTTTAAACCGTCTATTTTAAACGATTCGTTTCATTTTCTTAGTGTTCGATGCATTTAAAAGTAAACATTGTTAATGAATCGATCTGCTCATGATGAATCTAAGAAAATTTTGTTGACAAATTCTTGAGATAATACGTAAATTGAAAAAGATATTCTTTAGTGCCCATAAAGTTTAAACGCTGAGTGACTCTATTTTCATTAATCAGATTATAAAAAAATTCTTTGTTTCAGTAAAAAATATTATTATATTAATTGCAGATGAATTCTTTCCACTTTAATTTAAAGCATAAATTCTACGGGTGCTAACAGAAAATTAGAGAGATACATATTACGTTATGACTGAAGGCCTTTATAATTTTATGAGTGAATTATATGACTATCAAAATTTGAAGTTTTAAAATATTTTGATGAAGAAGCTATTAAAGTAGGAATTGCATAAAATATTTAAATATAAAAATTTTAATGAACATTAAGATTGGCGAACCGGCTGGTCGACAAATTCTTGAGATATTACATAAATTAAGAAAGATATTTTTTAGTTCCCATAAGGTTTAAATGCTCAGTGACTCTGTTTTCGTTAATCATGTTATTAAAAAAATTAACATTTATTGACGAACACGGACACACTGATATTCACCGTTACTCTGATTAGATGTTACAAAATCTGAATAGATAAACATAAACGTGTAAACAGCTGTGCGCCGGTTTCTATGGCAACACAGCTGCAAAGGGAAAAGAAGTTTCTAATACAGAACATCTGCTTTACACAATTTTATAGAATAACTTTTCCCCTTTTTCGTTTCATTTTTTTTTTTTTAAATTACTTATTTAATAAGAACACCTGCTTTACCCAATTTTTTAGAATAGTTATTTTCCCCTCTTCGCTTGCTTTAAAAAAACATCTATACTTATATATAAAGTTCAATGTGTGTGTGTTTGTGTGTGTTGGCGCTCCTCAGAAAAGACCATTTGACCTACAGCTACCAAATTTGGTACATGTATACCTTAGAGGTCGGGAATGTGCACCTGGGGTCCCTTTTTTTGAATTTTTAATTAGAATTTTAATTATTAATTAAAAGCTAACTTTCTCGACAAAAAATTATTCATTTTCCCTACCACGAAATGAGTAAGAGTTCAGTTTTTTTCCCCGACAGTAATGAGGCTGGGCTTAAGATTTTTCGGCTGATTATTTCAAAGGATTCTGTTTATTTTCGTAATGTTTGGTGCATTTAAAATTAAACATTGTTAATTAATCGATCTTTCAGATTAATTCTGCAATACTTTTGAATTAAAATAAAACAGAATAAAGGAAATAAAAATGTCTAATCTGCATAGCGTTACCCCAACTGGCTTAGAAAAACTCACGCATTTGCGTTACCGTAACTAGCTTTGTAAATTCACGCATGCACATTGTGTTCTGATTGTTGACATGACAACAAATATCAACGGACGATTTAAATTATTTTTAGATTAGTTGCATGCTTTTGTAATTAAAGTGTATTTATGTTAGTTATATATTTTTTGTGTATGCTTATAGTTTTAAGACCATCGTCTTTTAAGTAGTTTTTTTTTTAACCTGTTTTCAACCGATTATTTTAAACGATTGGGTTTTTTTTTTTTTTTTTAGTGTTTGATGCATTTAAAATTAAACATTGTTAATTAATCAATCTGGTCATGATGAATCTGAGAAAATTTTGTTGACAAATTTTTGAAATATTACATAAATTAAGAAAGATATTCTTTAGTGCCCATAAAGTTTAAACACTCAGTGACTGTTTTCAATAATCATATTACAAAAAAAAAAAAAAAAAAAAAAATACTTTGTTTCAGTAAAAAATATTATTATATTAATTGCAGATTAATCCTTTCCACTTTAATTTAAAGTATAAATTCTATGGGAGCCAACAGAAAATGAGAGAGATACATATTACGTTATGACTGAAGGCGTTTATAATATTATGAGTGAATTATATGCCTATCAAAATTTGAAGTTTAAAAATATTTTGATGAAGAAGCTATTAAAGTAGGAATTGCATAAAATATTTAATTATGAAAATTTTAACGAACATTAAGATTGGCGAACCGGCTGGTCGCCAAAGGCGGCTAGTACTTATAATAAAGCTCAATGTGTGTGTGTGTGTGTGTGTGTGTGTTGGCGCTCTACAGGCCAGACCGTTTGACATACAGCTATCAAATTTGGTACATATATACCTTAGAGGTCGGGAATGTGCACCTGGGGTCCCTTTTTTTGAAATTTTAATTAGAATTTTAATTATTAATTAAAAACTAACTTTCCCGCCAAAAAAATCTTTCATTTTCCCCACCGCCAACTTTTCCGCCAAAAAAATCTTCCATTTTCGCCATCGCCAAATGAGTAAGGCTTCCGGGGTTTTTTTCTCCCAACAGTAATGAGGCTAGGGTTAGTATTTTTCGGCGGATTATTTCAAACGATTCTGTTTATTTTCTTAATGTTTGATGCATTTAAAATTAAACATTGTTAATTAATCGATCCTTCAGATTCATTCTGAAGAACTTTTGAATAAAAATAAAACAGAA